>NC_079207.1:67995505-68321755 GCF_026745355.1 Beta vulgaris subsp. vulgaris
GAATGATCTTACTAAGTTTGTTAGTGATATTTTACATGGTGTGCTTTCCCCTAGTCATGTTAATAGATTTAACATCGCTCTTATTCCTAAAGTAAAAAAATCCATCCTCCCTGATTGAATTTAGACCTATTAGTTTGTGCAATGTCTTGTATAAACTAGTTACAAAAACTCTAGTGATGCGTCTGAAAACTATACTCCCTCATGTTGTGACCGAAAATCAGAGTGCTTTTGTTCCGTGGCTTTTGATAACTGATAATGCCATTATTGCTCTTGAAATGTTCCATACTATGAAGAAAAGAAGTAAAGGGAGAAGAGGAACCATTGCTCTTAAGCTGGATATGAGCAAGACATATGATAGAGTTGAATGAGGCTTCTCAGGAAACTGCTGCTTACTATGGGCTTTGACATAAGATGGGTTAACTTGCTGATGGCGTGTGTTTCTTCATATCATACTCTTTCATCCTGAATGGCAGAGTATGGTGATGTGACTCCTTCTCGGGGTCTTAGGCAGGGAGATCCTTTTTCTCCTTACTTGTTTATCCTTGTAGCTGATGCTTTTCCTCATATGTTAAAGAAAAAGGTTCATGAAAGAAAAATTCATGGAGCTAAGGCTAGTCGAAATGGTCTAGAAATATCTCATCTTCTTTTTGCTGATGGTAGTCTTCTCTTTGCAAGGGCAAACCGACAGGAATGCAGAATTATAGTAGATATTCTCAACCAGTATGAAGCAGCATCTGGACTGAAAATTAATTATGAAAAGTCGGAGGTGTCTTTTAGAGGAGGGGTCAGTGCAGAACAACAAGAAGAATTAATGGGTGTTTTGAACATGAGACAAATTGACAGGCATGGCAAATATTTGGGTTAACCTACTATGACAAGGAGATCCAAAAAAGTTATGTTTACAACTCTAATGGATAGAATCTGGAAGAAATTACAAGGATGGAAAGAAAAGTTGTTATCTCGTGCTGGGAAAGAGAGCCTTCTTTTTTTTTGACAGGAAATATTAGTGATTTATTCATTCAAAAACTCCAAATCAGAGAGTACAAATCTATGTGCCTCTATAGGCACTTCTTCCATCCACACTCGTAGCTCTCCCAGATTACAACTTATATGAGCAATGTTGTGTGCTACTTTGTTTCCCTCTCTACCAACAAAAGCAAAGGAAATACTACGGCAGGATTTCGCCAGCTCCAAGATATCCCTGCAAATAAACCCGAAACTTGTCTGGTCTTCACTCCCATTCTTCAGCTGGGTGATTAATTTTTGACAGTCACTCTCGAGCACCACATCACGCAGCCCCACATCAATGGCAATAGATAGCGTCAGGCGAGCCGCCAGCGCCTCGGCTTCACTTACATCCAGTCCACCATGAACCCCCTCACCTACAGCCTCTATTACATCCCCAACATCATCACGCATCACCCCTCCAAGCCCCACCATACCATTATCAAACACTGTAGCATCAGAGTTAAGTTTGAAAATCCGATAGCCCGGTGGTTTCCATCGAAAAATCTTCTTGGGTGCTCCACTGGTAATTGGTATTAACCAGTTCCTGGTTAGCCTAAGATTGGTATTCTCCCACTAAACTCATCGCCCTACTAATAACCTTCTTAAGTTTGTAATTCAGGATATTCCTACTTATCTGATGGGTGTGTACAAACTTCCCTACTTTATCAATGAATATCTTTGGGCAAGAATATCTTTTGTGCCGGTACCTATTTTCCATTGAATATCTTTGCATATTATTTCCCTTTGGGCAAGAATAGTGTTGTTTATAGGTTCATGTATTTAAGTATTATCACACATGTAAATGTAGAGATATTAAATTTTTTGAGCATGTACTTTCTTTGAAGGAAAAATTATCGTCTAACACGAACAATTATCTTAGTCACTACACTTATGACTAATGTCTTATACGTTTGAGATTTATTAAGTAACAACTATATTATTTTGCTGAAGAAATTATATAAAAATTTACATAAAATAATTGAAAAGTTACCAAGTAATACAAAAATTATCCAAAATCAATATTACAGAAAGATTTTATGTTGATTATTAAGAATTTCAATTGCTCCATATTTGACATATGTAGTCTCCTAAAAAAATTAGGGACACTTGACTTTTGAAAAGAGACGTCAAATGGTGAATCCTTGTTGAATCTATTTGACTCTCACACACACTCACAACCATATGACTGTGTCATACAAGACTTATATATTTTTATTTAACTATTATACTTCCTTCTAAAAAAAAAGATAATATAAAGTTTGACTATTTTTAGTGATATAGTAATTCCTTCAAAAATCCTATAGTAATGATCAAAATTACAAATTATGCAAATATTGCATACGATTAGAAATATACACTACTTTCTATACTATTTGAACATTCATATACACCATGATTATACGATTGTGAAAAAAAAATTCTCTTCGTTTTAAAAAGATGCTCCATTTTAACTAAAATATAACTTTGAACATAGTGAACTTAGAAGGAGTAAAAATCTACAAGGCTTGGAGTAGAGTCCTCCATTAGCTCAAACTTCATAACATATTCATCGTTAAAGATTTTGACCTAGATGTTTAGTATGGCGATGTGGCATCCTTCTTCATGAAAGAAAAAAAAAAAGAGAAGACCTAAATCATGATATCCGTAGATGGTAGTCTTCCAAAAGAAACAATCAAAAAGTCGGTTGAATCCAATCATGTCTAACCATACTCAAGATTAGTTGCAAATGGTGTTTTAACAAAAAAAAAAAAAAACACAAGTTGAATGATTTCATTGAAATGTTTACATCCCCGATCAATATCTTTTTGGGGCCCAAGGCAAAATAGCAGATTGGGACCCCTTTAATAAATACAATTTATAATAGAACAAAATAAAAACATTTTATAGTAGTTCTCTAAAATAAATCCGTTGTTCAAGCTAATACAAATTTGCAAATAAATTTACCAAAAAAGAAGTTGTTCAAGCAACTCATATGCCATCATCTAATACATGATAATAAAATATCATAAAAAATATTGTAATTTGCAAATAAAATAAATCAAACACACAAATTTAGAATGACAGAAATACATCATATCACAAAGAATAGAGATGGCATAACAACACCTCGAACAAGTGAATTGCTAAGATAATTCGACAACGGCAGGCGGCAACGATACTACGGCAGGCGCAACGCGAATTGCAGCACATCAACTCAGCATTCAGCAAGCGATGAAGCGAATTGCGATGGGCTCCAGCAGACGACAACCACCGACAGCAGGTTGCAGAGCAATCCGGCAATTGAGTTACCCCAACAAAGCACTCGAAACTCGGGTAAATCAAAATCGAAAAAATTCCCAAAAACCTTACTCAAATTCTTAACTTCATAATATCTTAATAATTTCACATGATTGAGACTAAATCTAATGAGTATTGCATTATAAAAATCCAATTCTTCTCTTTTTAAATTGTAGAAAAAATTCCTGTTACCATATTTAAGGAAATTTAACAACTAATTTTTTGGGAAATATTGAAAATCTCAATCAGTTTAATGGAGGTTAGAGGAAATTTTAAAGTGGATCTTGGAAAGAGAGAGAGAGAGAGAGAGAGAGAGATGATTGATTGAAGAACCGAAGAAGAGTAGAAGACGAGGAGTCGAGAATTTTCTTTCTCAGTTTAGTGAAGAATTGAAACACGTGTGAGATCAACAAGCCCGATTAATTAGTTGTTTTTTTTCCTAGTTCTATTTTAAGACCTAGAGGATTGAGCCCCTTTTAGCCTTGGGCTCTTAGCCTTTACCCCCTTCAAACAGCCCTCAGGGCCGGGCCTAAATGTTTAAGGCAAGATGTCCCATTAGAGCCTTCACTCAAAAGAAAGGGATGGACTTCTTTCTCGTAACGAAAATGGTGATATTGATGAGTAATTTGCAAGCCAGACACTTGACGGTAAGTGAGGAAAGGCAAGGAGAATTCCTACCCCCAAGTAACGCGGTTAGGAGAATTAGACCTTATAACTTTAAAACTACAAGGCGAATCCCTAACCAACTATCCAAAACAAGCTTGGTTCAACTACATGAAAACTGTTTGGAAATCTGATTGTTTTGATGTGATGATATTCGTAGCATACCACCCTTCAAAAGAAGAAATGTCCTATTATGTCTTAAATTGAACATGCTTCATTAAAAATGTAAAGACTCTTATGAATTGCACTTGTTGCGACGACATACTCTTTATCTTATGCCTTGAGAATTGAAACTTTATGGTCCTCCTCAATTACCTTAGAAAAATATCTCAGTTCTACAGTAGTAATAACTTCGTTTTCAAAAATATAAATAAAGGAGGCCAAGACACTTGTTCAGTTGTTAGGTGGGATATTCTTCCATTTGCATACATAGATATCAATTATCTTACTCGATTGTGACCTTGATAAAATATCTCTCTACTCTCCAAACAAAAATATCTCTATTCTATGGTTCTCTCCAAACAAAAGTAAGCACCAAAAATATCTATTCTCTCCACATAAAAAAGCACAAGTAGTAAAGTAGCAACTCTATTTTCTTAATAACTATACAATATTCTTTTTTGAGATGTTTTAGATCAGGCAAATCTTAACATATACTTCCTCCATTTCTAAATAAGTGCAACATTTGCATAGTGTTTACTATTCACAGTTTAAACTTCAATTAGCTTTAGTGATTTGCATTTTAGGAAAAACATAGTCATGTGGGATCTTGTTAGATTCGTCTAAATGTGAATTTTTTAAATATCAACTTTTTATAATTTTTACTTATTGATAATTGAAGATATTACTGGTTAAAATAATGCATTGGCAAACGTAAAAACAAAAAATGTTGCACTTATTTAGAAACGGAGGAAGTATATGCTCTTGGAGCTAGATTAATAACTTATATTTATATATTATTCTTTCAAAATAATGTTTTAAACGACTTTTATGTTAAAAACAAGTTACTTATCTAGTGCTCTGCCGCCCCATGACACCCAATAGCATGATCATTTGTTTTAGGAAAATCTTTTCTCCTCAAAAAGCTTTTTTTTAAAAATATATTCAACATAAACTTATATAATTATAATAAAAAATTTCCTCCGTTTTTTTAAATTGTTACATAATGTCATGCACAAGAGTTAGGCAATGTCACTTTCAACCTTTTTGGAGGTACTGTTTGTTCTATTTAATGTAAAATAATAAAGAAAAGTGAAAAAATACTCACTTTTTGCTAGAAAAGAGAAAAACAAACATAACTGTATTACTTTTTGATAGGCCAAATACCCCAAATAAGAAAAGTTTAAACGATGTAGCAATTAAAAAGAAACAACTGTATAACAAAAACATAGCAATTGAAAAAATAAAAGAGGGAGTACATGTTTTTTTTTTTTATTACACTAGGACCCTATTATTTTGAAATGAGAGAAACTAATTAGAAGTGAATTAAAATAAATTAAGAAAAATTAAATAAAGTAATTTAATTGAATTGAACTAAATTGAAATGAATTGAATTGAAAATAAGGACATATTCTCCTCGACATAGAATAGCTGAACTGAAATGAATAGTGATATGTGAGAGTAGAAGTATTATTCAGAGCTGAACGAATATGATATGAACTGAATTGAACTAAAAATAAATCTGAAAAAGAGAGTGATTAATTTCATAGTCAACCGTCACTAATATTTAAAGATTACAGTGGATTAACAGATATATAATGCACTTTTCAGTTTTCACATGCCAGAGTGGCAAAAAGTGCAAATAATTTAACAAAAATCAGTAGACCCCACAAAAATGTCACTTTTCCATTTCTAATAGTCACGTCTCTTCATTGAAAACTATCTCACCCTCCTTTATCAATCACCTTTCCTTCTTCATCTCATCACCTACCTTTCTCTTTCTCTCTCTTCCTTCCTCCATTTCTTTCTCTCTCTAAAAAAACACAAAAATGAAGCTAGAATGCGATTACTGCTGCAAAAACGCCGCCGTTTTATACTGTGAAGCAGATTCAGCAAATCTTTGTTTACTCTGTGACAGAGATATTCATTCAGCTAATTCTCTCTCTCTTAAACATATTAGAATCCCTAGGTTCGGAATCTCTAACCCTAATTCCGAACCTAAATCCGCCATTGATGGATGTCCATCTGCTTCAGAGCTTGCACCCTTTTGGGGAATTAATGATTTAGTTGTGCCTTGTTTGGGTGATGATGAAAAAGATGCGGTTATTCAACAACTAGTGAAATTAAGTAAGTGGGATTTAGAGGAGAGAGAATATAGTTCGGAAATTGGTCCGGGAACTCCGAGCCTAGATGCAGGTGAAGGTGATGGTTCGGAATTATTGTTTCAAAATACAAATTTTACTTCTTTGTTGATGAAAGAAGGTGAAACTGTTTCTGTTGAAGATAGAGATTTTATGTGGGATTTTGATGCTGATTATCAACCACCTCAGGTTTTTTTTTTAATTATTTGATCTGATCTATATTCCATTTTATTGTTCTTGGAGATTTTTAATTAGTATATGGTACCGACTAAATGAGCTTTTTAGTTTAATTATTGCTTTTGGGTATCTTGATAATATAGTTTTTTTTTTCTACTGTTGTCTTTTTTGTTGAATTTGATTCAATTTGATGTTATTATTTATAATAATTAATTTTTTAATGAAGATAAAGTTGTGATCTTGGTCATAGTTTTTTTTTTTTTTTTTTTTTTTGTAATTTGTTTAATGTTGTCTTTTTTGTTGAATTTGACTCAATTTGCTGTTATTATGTATAATATTTGATTGTGATCTTGGGTCATAGTTTTTTTTTTTTGGTAATCTGTTTAATGTTGTCTTTTTTGTTGAATTTGATTCAATTTGCTGTTATTATTTATAATATTTAATATTTGATTCAATTTGTTAACATATTTTCCATTTCTAATTTCTGATTTGGGTAGTGTTCATAGGTAAAGAAAATCCTCAAAAGAAATTTCCAATTTAAGTTTTATAATTTTTACTAGTATGTAATTATAGATTAATACGAAACGTGTATTGGAGAAATGGGAAATATGTTAAAGGGGCAGGAGGAGTAATTAATTTTGGTATTATTGTTGTTGATTGAAGTTGTTTGTTAATTCAAGGCTGTTTTTGGTGTAATGGAAAGTAAGTCCAAACTTTTTTTTCTCTTATTGGGTTCCTTACTAACAAAGCTAAGGAAAAAATATCTTGATTTTTGGGAAAATTGTTTTTTTACCTAAGAAAGTTGTTTTCTACTCTTTATGAACCAAAAGAGGAATAATGGGAAATTGGAAATTGATTTTCCTTCCAACCAAACACACCAGAAAGTACGAAGTATTATGAAAAATGTCTTGAAAGCTCTTGTTTAGGAAATCGAGTTTTTCTTGGATTCGAGAACTGAAGGACGCGATTACTTTGTGCTTTGGATTCTAAATTTGTCAAAACCGAACTTAAATTGATACCACGCTGTTCTGAGTGTAATGGAAGCGTCATGTAGTATTACATTTTCATTTCGGTTAGCTACAAAGTGATCAGATGAGTTTATAAGATGCTTTCAGGATCCTGGTGTGCCTATCGTGATCGTGTAGTATTGATTCTGCAAAGAATGATTAGCTATATTTGCTAATGTATTCCTACTATACCGAGGCACTAGAATCTTGTTAGTATGTATGGGAAAATGCTTATTCCAGAAAGCGAAAGAGCAGTAAAAAGTTCATTGTAGATAGCGATGGCTATGGTTTGTTTAGTATGGGTAGAAGATAACTATGTTGAGTTGATTTCGATAAAGAAAGTGTCAAGTTGTCAACATGTGGTACAATTACAATAATGGATGTTTCTATCTCTTAAATCAATTAGTTGATCTGGTCTTTTATTCTATGATCTACTTGTTCTGTGATGTCAATGAATTGTACCAAAAAGTTCAACTACCTATTCTCATCTAATTGTATATTTCAAAATTTCAACTAGCTAAGCATGCATAGTTCAAATCTAATAGTATCATCTTACTTTATTGCTTTCTTGTCTGCAACATCTTTTATGCTTCACTTAGTTGAGAAGAGTTCTTTTTTTTTCTTTTTCTTTTAAGAATAATTCGTCTTTATGTCCTGATACCCTCTCTTCTGTAGTGGTGAATTTAAAGGAAGTTTTGTTTTCATCAATCGTATGCCTTCAGGGATGTGATCGTTGCTGTTAGGTCCATAAAGTAACTTAGCTTAAAGTGTTATATGATGGACCAATGCTGAACACTCTTACTAATGCTATTTTAATTTTGTTAATGTGTTTTTTAGGAGTGGGATGGTCAGTGTGGAAGACCATTTGATCTTGATCTTGAAGAATCTTCATGTGCATCACCCAGGGTATCAGGAGATGTTTGTGAAATGCAATGCTCAAATATTCTTGAAGGCTCTGAGTCGAGAGATGTAAGTGAATCGAATACTGCTAGAATTGTATTCAAACTGTTTCTCATTGAAGAGTCTGAATAGAACCTTTTACATAATCTGTTACATTTGAGTTCCTTCTAGAGAAATTGTGATAACGTATGATGAGCTGCTTTTTTCTTCGCAACTTTCCGCCTTCCATTTCTGAACACTTAGTTTAGTTGGCAGTTATAAATGACAGTGTTGGAAATTTGGACTATACTTATTTGTAAACTTGCAAGGAAAGTCCCATACTGATGTCCATAAGACCATAACAATGCTTGTCCACCTCTTAATTTATCTTTTTCTTCACTAAATTTCCCTAGCATCCTTTACCATTCTAGAGGATAATATCAAGTGGTACTGGTAATAGAACTCTATGAAGAAAGCCACATGTTTAAGGTCGGAGTTGGATTATCATAGACATTGACATGAGACTAACTTTGCAAGCTTATATGTAAATTCATTACAATCACTGCAATCTAAGTCCGCCTATCAAATGGGCCATAGTGCATTGTTCTGTAAAGAAGCTGATGGGAAACAGAAATCATAGTCTTAATTTCTTCCTAGACTTCCAAAAACCATCCGTTAGTGAGAAATCTATGCATCTTAAATCATCTGAGTTGGGCCTTCCCAGGAAAAGAATATGGTAATTGTGCTTATGGGAGGGATTGCCTAAAGTTAGATTTATTTTTTCATAAATTAGAAACATGAGAGGTTGTAACCCATGGAGTCATAGCTTGTGTTCCCTGGAGACCATGATCGAGATATAGTCACATTTTCCTTCAAACCCTGAGGTTGCTGTGTCTGTCGCTTTGCTTTTTGGTTGGTTTTGAAGTAAGATTAACATTCCTTTTTGGTCATTAATTTTCACTTCTATCTGTCTGTTACTCCCCATCACGAGCACAAATTCGTAGCTCGCTCCTCATCACATGGGCTTCTATCTGGCTCGGTATCTTGAAGTTGTGTGAGGCAAAGGGGGGGATTTTTTTGGTCTCCTTAGCTAGTTGACACATCAAAATTTAGTTTATATCATTGTCTATCTCAATTGTTCCTTAATATATAGAAATAAGAATTAACAATAGTTGATTAACAAATCGGCTTCAAAAACTTGCAGGATGGCGGAAATCAGACAGTGGACAACGATATTTTTGTAACATTAGAGAACTGCAGTGTACCTTCTATAGGACTATCATCTGATGCCGAAATGATAAAACCCGAGGCTATTGATGGCGAGCAGAATTTCCAGGTTATGGAATGGCCTTACTGGAGAAAGCCATTGGGTAACACCGACATGGAACAACTAGCAGAGAACCGAGGAAAAGCTATGCTACGCTACAAGGAAAAGAAGAAAACTAGAAGGTAATTATATCCAGTGATTTCTAATTACTTGGTGATTACATTCCCTTTCTTACTACATTACTTCTTTTGATACTTGGAATGCTGACATAAAACATGAACAGATATGATAAACACATTCGATATGAATCAAGGAAGGCTAGAGCTGATATTAGACAGCGAGTGAAGGGTCGATTTGTGAAGGCGAGTGACACCCCTGATGAAGGAAGTGGCTTCTGATTAATCGGCCTCATTGCGCTCTGATATTAGACAGCGAGTGAAGGGTCGATTTGTGAAGGCGAGTAAAACTCCTGATGAAGGAACCGGCACCTGATCGATCGGTCTCATTGCGATCTTCATCCTGTACTCTGTAACTATGCTGACGTAGTGTGTATATATTTATTTTCCTTGTGAAGCAGTAACCATAGATGTAAGATGTATGCTTTGAGTATTTTCTTCTCTCCACCATTTTCTATCAAATTGACATATTATCTCATCTCCAATTTTTGCTGGTAATGCTATTACGAGACGATTGTTTCACGAGTTGAATGAGAATGACATTGCTGTTTATAATTTTCTGAATCTCTTTATATTTCCAGAGTTGTATTATCTTGGGTCAATTAACACGAAATCACCCGTGTTACTCTAATCGAAATAGTTTTTTGGGTCATAGGATATGCAAAATTCTATGGTGATTCCATATCCATCCGGCCACTTGCTTATGCTGGTATTGAGATACTTAGGGTTTGTTCTCTTCAATATAAAATAACTAAACTAAATTGATTGCAACTGAACTGAATTGATTTGATTGCAACTAAATTGAACCGAGCTGATTGCAACTGAATCGAATTGAACCGAGTGCAACTGAATTGAATTGAAAATAAATTGAGGAGAACCGTTCTTAGACATGCTAACATCAGCTACTCTGATTTCTGTACATTAACAATAATGACAATATATATGTATGCTCCACAATTAAAAATAAGTTTATATAAGTTCATCGTTACGGATAAATTAAGTGAAATAAAGTGTCCATTTAATTATGATTTCTTGCATTTGAATAGGTAAAGATGAGAGATACCTAGAACACAATTTATATTAGGATAAATCAACAATTAGTTACCAAAGTTCATCAACCTTGAATAATTATCAACTTTGCAACAAATTCAAAAACTTGATCAATTGAAAATAAATAAATAAAAGTTGTGCACCGCAATTTAGAATCAAACACCAAATCTAAAAAAATCATACACTTAGAAAACAAAATTGTATAGAGAATCAACAATTAATCACTAATATCCAAAACCCACATACAAAATTACCAAAATTATAAACAAAACAAAAAAAAATTAAGCTCCTAATAATTCTTCTTATAAACACACAAAAAAAATTACAATTGCAGGTAACTAGGTTTGAAAGGGCAGGAGGGAAGGACCTAAAAGGGTTAAACTCAAAAGAATCAAAGAAATTCTTAATGGGTTAATTGGCGGGTCCTTAGTCATCCAACCCATGGAGCCACATATAAAGCTCCTGCTCTAACCCGCTGCCATTTTGCTCGGGTTGGGTCTAGGTTTAGGTTCGGGTAGAGATTCGGGCCGTTTTGAAGATGAAGTGAATAGTGATACTAAATTAATAAGATTGTCAGCACTTCAATTGACTTTGCTAGTAGTGATATTGTCAATGACGAAAATCAATTTCGTACAAACCGATACCAATTCCAACCTTTGTGATGTCGATCAAGATGCTTCAAAGGAGTTTTTTTTTTTTTTTTTTTTTTTTGTATGTGTGTACAAAATACAAATATATCAAGCTATTGAATTGATCTAATAAATGAGGAAAAGAGATTAATGAAGTTGATTGAAGTGCAAAGTTTTTTGTTTTGAGAGAAGAATAACAAAGAGGATTGTAGAGTAAAAGAGAGATTTTTTTTTTTGTAGAGTTAATATAATATGTAAGGGTCTTATTGTTTAATTAGGGTTAAAATTTAACGTATGAATGTGCTTTTGAATCTTAAACGGTGAAAAATTCAATAGTTTGGGTCCCAAATATATACTCTTTCCGTCCCAATTTAGTTGCTACATTTGCTTTATCACAGTTTACGAGATGCAAATTCAAAATTCAATATCTTGAGTTACATATATGAAAAAATTATATACTTCCTCCGTTCTGTTTTAAATGAAACATTGGATGAAATGACACTATTCACTAATCAATTTTAACTCCAATTTATCGCTATTATATAAAGAAAAACATAGTCAAGTGGGATCTTGTTAGATTCGTCTCGATGTATACTATCAAATTATAACTTTTTTATATTTTTTACGTTTACACAACTAAAGATATTAATGACTAAAGAAGCGCGTTGGGTTGCGTGAAAAAGCAAACGTTTCATTTAAAATGGAACGGAGGAAGTATTTGAAAAGTACAAATTGTGACGAATCAAACAGGATCCAACTAAATTGAGACCGATAGAGTACTTCACACTAGGGATGGCAATGGGTCCAGGACTCGACCCATTTGTAAGGGTCTGGGGCCAGAAATTTTAGACTCAACGAGTCCGGGTCGGGTCTGAGTCCCGAATATCATGGGTCGGGTCCGGGTTCACATATGCTAGACCCAGACCCCCCCCCGGGACCCATTTACATATTATAGATTTTTTTTTACCTAAACTCTAAAATTTTATGAGTTGCGATTTTGTGAACTTGTTAGTGTTGTAACTCCACTAAGACATGTAACTTTGTAAGTTGTAACATTTTAATATTTTATGAGTTAATTCTTAATATTTTATTTAGAGAATGCTTTAACTATGGATACAAGAACCTATATATACTAGAATTTTTTGCACGCGATGCGTGCTTGAATTTTTTTTTCAAAACAGAAACTCGATTTTTTTCGGCAAGAGAGTCAAAATTTGAACATTAGACATACGAAGTATAATTGTTTTTGGTTGCAAAATTTGATTGGTTTAGTTTCTGTCACTTAAGTCTCTCACCATTCTTTTTTTTTTTTTTAACTTTTCAAAGTTAAATTCTATTAACAAAACAGACATTTTATTGAATGTATTTTTGATTTCTAATATTATAATATTTTAGTTGATTTTTGAATTAAGTATAGTACTTCATAAATTGTAAAGAAAGTGGACACTTTGATTTCAAGTCAATTTTTTCATAGGTTGTAGTTTGTGAGTGATTGTTATAATTATATTTTTGGTATTTTTGTTTGAAGCCACCTTTGATTTGTAAGTAAATTTGTAATTTAGAATGGGAAGGGGGTAACGTAGTCTCTTCATTCAGGGACACCATAGTTCCCCCCTTCCCTTATATAATAGAGATATGTTGTACTTTAATTCTTAAATGATGTTTTAAATAAACCTTTTTACCTTGATAATTAATCGCTATTATATAATAGAAAAAGATAGGTCCAAATATATGTAAAAGTTTTATTATATATAGGAAACACTGTAAAGAAGTAATAATTTTTTTTTCCTTGTCTAACCTCTAAATTCTTATTTCACTACAAATACACCTCTATTTTTTTTAGTGAAAGTATTGGGTCAGACCGTCTGACCAAATACTTACTGTCAGACGGGCTGACCCAAATGAAAAAAAACGTGGCTTTGAACGGGAAAAACACCAACATCTTCATGCCATACTTCAAAGAGTGCAAATGGTCGGTCTTCTCAGAAGAAAAAGGAAGAGATGCGATCAAAAAATGTGGCTTTGAGTGAGGAAAACACAAACAATTTCCACCATCAATTCCCACTTCTGTAGATGGTTTTGATTCATCAAGTCATCAATCATGCCCGGACTTCTCCGAAGAAAAAGAAAGAGATGAGATCAACAAACAACAAAGAGTGCAGAGGAGAGAGAAAAAACGAAGCTCTCAATCAAGTCAACTCATTTGTTGGTTTTATTTTAGGTTAGATTCAATTATCATTATTTCGGGTTTAATCGAATAAAGGCATACTCGAATTCTGGTCGATTCTTTGACTTGATCAAATTTTTACAGCGAAGTTTTCTTCATAAAGCCTTTTTTTAGAAATATTAACAGGTAAGTTACTTTCATTTAGACCTAAGTTACTTTCAGTTAGACCTAAGTTACTTTCAATTAGACCTAAGTTACTTTCATTTAGACCTAAATTACTTTCAGTTAGACCTAAGTTACTTTCATTTAGACCTAAGTTACTTTCATTTAGACCTAAGTTACTTTCATTTAGAGGTAACTTACTTTCATTTAGACTAACTGAAAAAAATGAAGATTAACTGAAAATAAATTAAGACTAATCGAAAAAAAATGAAGACTAACTGAAAAAAAATTAAGACTAACTGAAAAAAATTAAGACTAACTGAAAAAAATTGAAACCATCTGAAAGTCGTCCGACCAAAGATTATGGTCGGACGAGTCCGACACAATACGTTCTCTTTTTTTTTTATCATGGTCCACCATTAATTGTGAATGGTTCTTGATGATAGTGATTTGTAAGTAAATTTTTGTAAATGTTTTTGTATGCATTCATGTTCTAGGTTATTAGTTTTGGTTTGTATGTTAATTTTAAGTTTTAATAAAATTTCTTGATTATTTGAGTGATTTGTGTGATTTTCATAACGTGATTTTCTCAATTGTATGAGTGATTTGTAAAGTTTATTCTTTTAAGTAATTTGTAAGTAAATGATGTTATAAATTAATTTGCGTTAGTTTTCTTTGAGTGTCGATTTTGATTTTGACATTTCTTTTGTAATTTAGAAAGGGAAGGGGGGCAAAAAAGGCATTTCAAAAGAGGACACCATTGCTCCTCCTTCTCTTATATAATAGAGATTAGGGCGAAATTTTTTAATTACATATATTCAAAAATGTGATGAAAACTTAGAACTAAGAAGGACCCATTTAAGACCCAATAAGAACCCCTGGATCCGCTAGACCCAGCGAATCTGGGTTTGAAAAATCTAGTTCCAACGCATCTGAGCGGGTCTGAGTATGGATCCAGGTAGACCCGACCTAGAGCTGCCCCATTACCATCCCTACTTCACACAACTATTAGCCACTGGTGGTCCACTGCTTCATCTATCCCCACAGCCCAATTAATTGCACGTAGACACGTAATCCAAAGACAAGATTACCAGTTGCCCAAAATCACATGGTGGTCCCTTGAACTTGCGTAAGACTTGCATGTTAAGGATATTAAAAGGCACAACATTAAGGATGTTATTAGACATATATTCACTTAACACTGATGAGTGATGAGCTTCGAATTCGATATCAGTTTGCTTTCGATGTTTCTAATAGATTTTTTTCTTCACTTGCACCCACAAATATCTTTCATTTCTGCTTTCTTCAACTCTTGAAGGTAGATTACGGAAAGTGGTTATATCATATAGTATGATATAATACATTCCATTCCATCACTTGTTTTTTTCTAATGTTTTTACTTTGACTTGAACATTTATTAATATACATTTTTTACTATTAATATAAGTATTTATGTATTAGTTAAAAGTTATAAAAAATTAATACTATAAAATAATTATTTAGACGAATCAAATAAGATTCCACATGATAATGTATTTACTTATATATTGAGCAAAGTTTTTGTCTATTTAATTTTTAACAGGGCCCAAATTTTAAGTAGTTATAACTGAGTAAAGAGAGGAATAGTAGTAAGAGAAAGTGGGAAATAAGAAAAATTAGTTAAGCATGGCCTAAAAAAGAATATAGAAATTCTTCATCTAAATTAACACAAGTCGCCATCTTTGATGCCATGCAAATTGCAATCAACAACAATACTATATTCACAAAACTAGCTTTTGGACCCGTGCAAAAATGCACGGGAACTTTTTTGTTTAATAAGCGTATTTATATACCAACTACAGTAAAAGCATATAAAAGATTCTCTACGTCTACTCGATTTAATATAAGCTTATGTATTGCTCGAAACTCAAATGAGTTTAACCTCTATACCATATTAAATTAATAAACTTTGAACGATGTATTGAAATACAGAATAATCCTATACATATTTAACCAAAAACAAAGCATCAATGATGCACTTTACACAGAAAGACAAAAATGCTCCTTTATGTTAATTATAAGTTGTTTTGCAAATACATGACAATCTTAGGTTGTAGAAGACTTAATTATATATGTCATTAGCTGTAATATTAGACATATCATGTTCTTTCTCACTAATCAGTATTATTATACACTTTCTACCCGTGACTTTAAAAATGACCACATAAAATTGGCTATGGCTGAAAACCGAACTTGGGGATACAAACCCATATGTGATAGGGATATATTTGACTTTTATTTATAATCATTGCAAAACACAATTCAAGGGAAATTTTTTCCATTTGACAGAATGAGTGTCATACGGGGTATAAATACCATACTACTCCCCTTTCCTTGACATACTCAGACCCCCTTTAAATGATTCTCTAGAAAATACCAAATTATGTTTTCTACTATATATAGTTGATATAGGATCATTTCCCTTTCCCCAGCTAAAAAAGTAACGTGATTGATTTTCTTGTTGCTGGCTCCTGACCACCCCGTGTCCTTACCACCGCCTGATTGGTTGTTTTTCATCTTTTTTTATTCTCATTTTAGTAGTGTAGTCTCCTTTTATTTGGAGCCCCTTAGCTTGAACATGTCTATGACCTCGAATATGAATGTTCGATTATCCATGTACCACAATTAACCAAATTTAGTAGAAGTAAGAAATACGCTACCCATTGGTAGAAAATAATATGTTTGTTAGAAAATTAAATAATTCATAATTTACGTTTAATAAAAATGCACGGGATGAGATAGCCCGTGCAATAAAAAAACTCAAACGGCATGAGATAAATACATCACGTTGATGTCATTATTTGTATAATCCATGTTATTTAAAGTCATTAATTTTACTAAAACAAAATTATGGTTTTTCTTTAAAGAATTATAAGAGAATAACATAAAGAATTATGATTACCATAACTATCATAATTACTAATAGAAAGTGGTCCTACTCGACCAAAATGCACACAAACCACACCTCTATTATGCAACTTAGTAAAATTAGAATTTAGCATATACTATTTTTCATATTGTTTTGCCCTACTAATGTAAACCACCTTAAATAAGAAACCACCCTCATCCCTTTAATTTTATTCCCATAGCCACCCCACTAATCATACAATAAACTTCAAATTGAACAAAAATATTGACTTCAATTTATACTTGACATCACCTATCGTTATCTCTAGAACAAAGGGGTATTATAGACATTTTTAGTTCCACTATAAAAATCATGATATGAATATATAGGTGTTAAATAAATTTAACACGCCAAGTTTGGATTTGTCAATATTTAAACTTATAGTATGATTAATACGATTCGATAAGTGTTTCAATAAAATAACCAACCCATTTCTTTACATTTGAAAATTTCATGTGATAGAATAGATCTAGTTCGATCTTGGTTATGCATTAGTTCTAGGTGATTATACTCCACTTATGATGAAACTAATTTTAATTATGTTATAATCTTAACATTATTTATTGAGATATAAAGAGTTTTCTAACTTTCTTCCTTCTTTAATATATCATAATTGCATAAATGAAATCTCCTAATCATCTACAACTTTATTTAAGTTATCAAATAGTTATTCTATTTTCTTCCATTGAGATCTAAAGAATTCCTTAAATCTGAACCATAATGTTATGATGTTATCAACTGAACTTTCCTTTGATCTTTTTTGTTTTTTTGACTAAAATTATCTTCATAATCTTTTGTGTTCCTTCACCAAGTGATATCTACCATTTTGTTTGATGACTCAATTTTTTAGCTTCATTGAAAAATTCTCTAACTTCATACCATGTGGCTTCAAGGATTTTGTTTTAGATATAGAGATATATAATTCAAAAAAAAATTAAATACATACTTTATTTAATGTTGTGTACAAATTTAATAAATTTTGATAGTCATTATTAACATCCATTTCAACCAACAATCACGATTTTCAAAATTATGAGTAGATAAAGGAAATTTAACACAATAATCTATTATATTTATAAATGTGATCAATTATAATGAAAGTGAAAATAAGTTGTCTATGGACTTTACCTACAAAAAATAAGAAAAAAATAATAATAATTGTATTACATATAACTATACCTTTACCTACAAAAAATATGCATACTTACATTCCAACATTTTTTCGCTATCATAATGTTAACTTTCACCAAACAAATTTAACGACAATCTTTCATAGGCAAGTTATAAGCTCTCCCTCTTTTACAAATTATGCAACTTAGATCCGAAATTTTAGTCAGAGTAGATTAACATCCCACCCCCTCAACACCCCACACAAACATTTTATTCAATGCTCAATACGATTTAACCCAATTTTATTATATGAACATTTAATATATTCATTTCTTTTTTTTGAAGATTAATTAACATATAATATTTTCTGGATTTATAATTGTAAGACATAATTATATTTTTACCCATGAAAATAGGTATATGTATAATATACATAATACACTTTCCAAGTGTTTTCTCTCTGCAACATGAACTCTCACCCCAAAAATTTATGGTCATCTTTCATGATATTTTTCATGATTTTCGTGATTGATAATGTATCATATGATTCACCATATCATAAAGATTTTAAAATTTAGGGTGCGTTCTCCATTGATTTTATGACTTAAATCTCCATTGATTTTAAACTCCAACAAATTTGTTCACACTAATGATAAATACTTCATCTTTTACCTCTCAAACTTTTGTGTTATTGGTTGCCTGTCAGATTAACTCAAATTCTTATATTCTTTATTTTAGTTCATATCATTTTATTTAAAATAATAAAAGCTTTCCCATTTTTAAAGTTATATTGGCTTTTTCGATTACAAAAGAAAATAGAGGGAGTGGTATTTTAACCAAAATTATTTTTAAAGTTTGTTATTACTTTGTTGAAAAAATATATTCTTTTGAACATATTGCTATACTCCAGTGTAGGTTGCATACAAAACTTTAATATTCCGATATGCTTGAGTATTTATAGTATTTTACTGTATACTTAATTACATCTAGTGTCTTTTTGTAGTTGGTGTTATATTCTATAAAGTTGTAGATATTATTTATATCACAATTTAAATTATTCTACTAAAAATCACACCAAAAAAATCGCTTTTGTTGTTACTTCCTATTAGAATTTGATTATGCCTTCTACATTATGGCAAACAATTACACTATATAGACTAATATGTTTATCCTTAATATATATGATTGAAACGATTTAACAACAACTATATAAAATAAATAAATTAACAAAACAAAGCTATAGATCTTACATTAAGATTAATAAGAACCTTCGTCAAAATTTTATGATTGGCATGTACTTGTTGAACTTGAAATACCACTATGTAATTTTCTTGTCAAGATTCTCATATAGTTATATACCTTTTGCTTAACTGGTTATATACACTTACTTGCATCTATTTTTGTCCCAAATCAATAGAAAAGAATTCAATAGATTTACTTGCAATAGAGTTGACTCACATTACGCTTATCCCAAATTTTAAAATGATCGTTATTTAATAACTGTTACAATATGAGTAAACGCAAATACTCATAAAGAAATTAGAAATATCTGAAAAAACACATGCAAAAATATCAAATTTAAAAACTTGATTATTAATTATACATAACAACCTAAAAGTTATCTCTTACAAAAATTATATTATGATTTTAACTTGTGCATTCAGTTCTCTCTTATTGTCTTGCACCACCGATGTTCTGTATCGTTGGCTATTTTGGCAGACGTTATCTATATAGAAAATTTTGGCAGTAACTACAAATAAGGGAGTGATTGCACATAAATAAGATTCTTTAATAACATGTGATAAAAGTCTTATAATAGTTTTGTTATATATACTTGGTTTTAATTTATTGTCTTATAGCATTATTATTCGTGTGCTTTTATCGTTTATTGAATCTTTCTCACCTACATCATTTTCTGTCTCCAATATTTTAATGGTTCTTTTATATTGTTCCAAAAATTAGATATGCTTTTGTTGTACTTCTTTCATGCTTTTTTCAGAATTGTCTTGGTTCTCCACCAAAGTGAAGTGTAACAATTATTTGTAAATGGAGGGAGTATGTGATAAATAATTTCAGGCATCCATATTAAGGAAGTGTGAAGAGATTATGCGATAGAGGTATTATAATTGATGAATCGGGAGATCTCCACATTTATTAAGAAATCTGTAGTCATCTATCTCAATTAATTTCCAAAAAAAAAAAAAAAAATCGTCGGGTCGTTGTTCCTTTGATAGAATTATCTTTAGAAGAATGAATGACATTTATATAAATTTTATAGGAATACATAACACGATACTATGTAAACTTGAATCACCAAAATGTCTTTAAACTTTCTCTGTCTCTCAACCCCATATATATATAGCATGTTAACTTGTAGCAGAAGATTAATCAATCCTAAATTAGGATCGTGATAGTTGATAAATGTGCATACATTATTGTATATAGTGATAGTATTGTCACAAATTTTGTCCTAAATTTTAGGTAATAATATAGCACTATAATTGAAATACACAATTATGGAAATGGATAGTTTTGTTACCAAAACTATATGCCTTAATTTATGTACATCAAATCATACGCCATTTAATTGTATTAATTTTGTCAATTCTTTTCATTATTGTATATATGTGATAGCTTTGGACTCGTGCAATTGCATGAGAATTTTATTGTTTTGTACATTGAAGATTTTTAGGAAGTATCTCCTAAAATCATGGTGTGAATATTAACTTCTTATTTGAAATTTTGGAATCATGTATTGAGATTATTGTAAAATTGACTTATGATACGTGTGTTCAGTGGCTGATGTAGTTAATGTCATGGTGGATTAAGTAATCCATCATTAAAATTTTAAAAAATTCAAATTGAAAAAGTGTTTGCTACATCTACTACTTTCCTTATAGGCTCAAATAGAATCACAATTAGCACCACAATCGACACTAAGCCATGCATCTGCTTCCTGCAGTCTTACTCTCTATCTCTCTTTGCCGTCTTAAACCATAAATGCACACATCTAGCACTGCCCACTTAGCCATGATTTTGAAGTTGCCAATATGTTTGAGTTTTAATAATACAATATCAAGTAATACTTAATTAATTCTGAAGGTTATTTTTCGTGTTTGATGATATCTTGTGTTAAATCATTAATGCACGGGAATATCACAATCTGTATTTTACTACTAAAATTTACACCAACAAAATCACATGTCACTTCAACTGCAATTTTTTTGCCGACAAAATTAATTTCCTAATTTTTTTCCCCATTTATTCTTTATATATTATGGCATGAAGTTATATGACTTACCAGTGCAAAATGCATGGAGGAACTTTTTTTTTATTTAACATAATACTTATACTTCAATGCTTCAAAAATTAACGAATTAAGATAAACTAAGTATATTCTATGATAATTGCTCACTTGAATAAAAGCCTATCCTTAAAAAAAAGTTGGACTTATCTTAAATAATTAACAATGTATTCATATATATATATATATATTATATTATATTATTATATATATATTATTAATATTTATAATATATTATATTATATATATATATTTATATATATATATATATAATATATAATATATATATATATATATATATATATATATATATATATATTTTACTTTCAAATGTTTTTTTAAATTATAAGATCACTATTCCATGCATCAAATCAGAAGCATTCACATTGGCATAAATTGTAGCTAATCTTGTAAAGATATAAAGACAGTTACATGATTTTATTTCAAAAATAGAAGGTAAACTTGAGTTACATAAATCCGATTGCATATAGTTATAAGTTGGTAGCATTATATTGCAATATATTAAAAATGAATATTCTATATTTAATTGTTTAATATAAAATCTTAACTTATACTCCCTTCGTTTGCTATTATTGTTCCTATTTAAAATCTTTTTGTGAGATGAAATTGGTCAGTGTAGGAAGAACTTTTGAAAATGAAGTGAGTATTTTAAGATTCGCTTACCCCTTGGGAAATTATGGTCAAGATTTGGGACATCTAGTTAGAAACTTTGACATTGGTACAAATTAAAACGTAATTGAAATTAAGGAAAAACAATAACTTTGTAGTACGTATAACAAAATTAAATAGAAAATTATATTTAACAAAATTAACTTGCAACAATGAGATGACAATTTTCAAATTGATAGTCAGTCTAAATTTCATGCATGGATAAATTATGCACTCTTACTAAATTCCTAATTGGTTAATTGAAAGTTTGTGGAGACCTCCAATCCCCAATTCTCTATCCTCTGATGAGCACATACGCTTGTAGGATTTATAAAGAAGTGATAGTTGTATAATTACCTCATTTAGCACCTAAATCATAATTGATTTCATCCGCTTACATTTTTTGTCAATCACTGCCAAATATATGAATTGCAAACAATGCATATAGTAATTATTCTACATGATATAGTAGCCGTGATTCTAGAGATTGATTGTTCAATTGTTTCCTTAATTAGTGACTAATATTATATGCAAGCTTAAGCAAATCATTGTCGCGATTGAAGGATAATCAATTCATTTGTAAGTTTACCTTTTTTTTTAGGGGAATTCGTAAGTTTACCTTGTAATGTCTTTCAAATTAATTCAAATGATTTCCAAAAGCTACCATGCATAATTAGTGCAATTGTGGAAGACAATTTTTTTAAGGGATGTTGAAGCTAATTTTGTAATGGAGAGAGAAAAAGGAATTGTTTAATAAAAGCCTGCCAAGTCAGCAAATTAACTTGCTTATGACACCTAAGCAAAACCTTATTGCTTTATACAAAAAACTTTAGAACATATGAATATTTTGTTGAACATGTATCGTACCTTATTTTGCACCTAAACAAATCGGCAATAGAAAAAGCTCCAACGCGTGAAATAATGTCAATAACAATTTCTTTAGGAAGGTGTTCTAATAGACATATTTTTCGAGTTTCAAGCTCCATATTAAGAATTATCTTTAAATGTTTTCCTTTATAAAATTTCAAGTGATTTAAGATGTACAAATAACTAATTTATACACAACACGTGTTATATATGCCGAATTTATATAAAACAACATAAGCTCGAATTCAAGTGAAACGATTTAATGTACAATCATTCAATTTTCATAAGATTTGATTCGGGTAAATATAATTTCCTTAATCTATACTATCATAATATATTATATATTATAAACAACTTTACTTATATATGTTTTAACCACACATAACTGATTCATATTATTGGCAGAAATCACGGAAATTATAATGTGTAAATATTCCGTTTTTTGTAGTTATAACCACAAATAACGGATTTTTTTCAAAGCAAATATTATTGGCGTCCTACCTAAAATCTACTTACGGAAGGAAATCACTATATGTAATATATTTGCAAAATATATTATATCATGATTAAATAAAGTCCATGACTAACTCATACAGTTATAGTTTCTATAAATAAAGATTAGTGAGATATAAACTATATATGATTAGTAAATGGTGTTTGCGGTCCTGATCTTGCTTCGCGGAGCCCTAATAATCTGATTGTGTTGGTATGTATATTTGTTGCGTTCCATGCCTTACAAATTGGAGTCTAGAGAATATGAATTAAATCATTAATGGCTTGTTAATGGTAGTTAAGGTCTAAGGACCGCAATTGTAATGGATTTTAGTGTTGAGGACCATTCGTGACAGCATATGGAATTGAACTACAATGCAAAATCTATACCAAACAATTTATGTCACTTAATTGTATTGGTCAACATCATCAACTTGAGGCACTTGTGTCCAAAAATTTCGAAAAAAGACGTGAAAAAAATCTATAATTAATAGTATGAACCAATTTTTCCGGAAAGTTCTACATTGTGTATCTCCTAACTTTTGAGTTTTATACGTAGTAGTACTTCTTAAATTTTTTTTATATGACCATAATATATTATATACAAAAAAAAAGAATGATACAAAGGAAACTAATGAAACTAATGACAAATTTTATTACAATCACGACAAAAATAAAGATGACAAATAATGTTAAACAGTGTTACGAAAAACTCTAATGTTAAACATTGTTGCAAACTACTTTAATGCAATCCCATGCAAAAATGTTAAACAACCACGTGAGATATGATACACTATTTCATTCACGCAAGCCATGAATAACGAATTGATATTCCCATTTGATGTTGTGACGAATTCACCTTCTACAGAAAATTGGATGTTGTTGCAAACCGTGAATGAAGCTGAACATAATTTTTTTTCCTCAAATAATGTATGAAAACGTGTTTGGGATTTTTGAATTTTGATGTTGTAGTGCAATGCAAATATGATTAGGGTATTTATAGTGCAAAACTAAAGGTTGTCTTCCTAAACACGATTTTCTAAAGAAAATTTTAATAAAATACCATTAAATCACGAATTTCCATATTAAAGCTTGATTGAATCAATCCCTAAAATTACGTCATTCAAATTAGGAATGATTTTGATTTAGGTGATCAACTTGTACATGATTGAAGATTGTAATTGCTTATTTCCATATGGAGTGAATCTCCAAAATTTTTCGGCCAAATTTAAACAAATTTAAACATGATTATGGGAATAAACGTTTCCTTAATTATGTAGATTACGTATCAATTAAAATCCTTAATTGACGTCAATTTCACAATCTTTGAACCGTGTGACACGTGGACAGTCTAAATGAGCTTCAAAAAAATACTGATCAAAGGAGCATGCCACGTCATGCCACGTGGGATTGAAATCGCTAACAGAACGACACGTGGCCTCAAGGATTCTACTTTAAATATATATATAGATAGGCGCTCTTTTGGATTGTTTAAAAAAAGTGTTAAGTGTCCCCTCAAAAAAATTGTTAAGAGCAAGTGTGAATATATTTTATCCCACATTAAAAGATGAAGCAAAAAACTTATAGTTCTTCCCTCTCCTTTTCTTTGCAATTAGTATTTTATTCGAGTAGTTATAATTATTAAATATATTATTATTAATAAATATTATAATTGATTTTATTAATTTTTTGTAATTTTTAATTTAGTGCATAATTGGAAAATGAATGTAATTACATGATGAGTTTGTTTTTTCTTAAAAAAAAACTTTTAAGTAATTGAGGAATTAACAATTTAATTGGAATTGGGAAAGATAATGTTATACCTTAAGAAAAGTATTATAGGTCGAAAAAACTTGTCTATGTTTTTATAGTACATATAATTATATAAGATTTTAGAGAAGGTATTGGGTCAGACGTGTCTGACCATAATATTTGGTCGGACGACTTTCAGTTGGTTTCAATTTTTTTTCAGTTGGTTTCAAATTTTTGTTCAGTTGGTTTCAATTTTTGTTCAGTTGGTTTCAATTTTTTTTCAGTTGGTTTCAATTTTTTTCAGTTGGTTTCAACTCAAAGAATACAATAATCAATTGAAAACATCAAAAAATCAAAGAAAAACAAAATCAAAAATACCAAATGAAAGGTAGAAATGTCTAAATGAAAGAAAAACAACATCAAATGAAAGGATAAATCAACCAACTGAAAGAATAGACCAATGAGCTGAAATAATACATCAATTAACTGAAACTGTAAAAAACAAGTGAAAGACATCAACTGAAACATTATAAGCATTAACTGGAAAAAAAAATCAAAGTTGTGGAAGATGTTCAGAAACCAGTACGATATCGTTTTAGGTAGAATACGCCATGGAAGCAGTGAAGCAAGGTTCTGCTGCAATTGGACTCGTTCGAACATATATACAAGTTTGTTAACTCCCTTATGTATTGGCTTTGTTTTTTAAGTGGGAATCGTATATGCTTAATTATTGTGATAAATTGACACTTGCAACTTGTTTAGAGTTACAATCTCAGCAAACTTTATTGTAAAACTGAATTTGAATTAATATTTGCAGGGATGTGAGAAACTAGTAAAGCACTTTGGTAGGAGCAGGTTTGTGTGTAACCATGAAGACTATCTGTCACTTTGCTTCAATCCTCCGAGAGATGGTTATGGTGCTTCCGTGGCGGAAACTACGATAGGGAAAAGCTTCTCCTCATCCTCTATCGCTTTTAAAAAAAGTTTGAGTTTTGGGCTCAGCCCGTCTGACAGTAAGCATTGGTCAGACGGTCTGACCCAATACTTTCACAAGATTTTATTATGTTTTATTTTGAAACATTAAACATTTGAATTGTAGTGGATTGGTGGTTAAAATCTTACATTTCATTCTAAAGGTACGCCATGTGTTCGATTCTTAAATGAGATCATAAACATGAGTTTAGAAGCTTGAGAAGATTGTCATATGACATCGTTCCTTAATAGGAACATCTTTAATATATTTGTATATATAGCACCGCGTTCCCAACTCATTCCTCTTACCGATATTTAAGTTATTTTCATTAATTTACCTGTTTACCTTCTTTAATATTAGATTACATTGCAAGTAGGAAGAATAATAATAGTTTAAGGTAACTTGGGCTATGCTAATTAGTATTAATGGGATTTTTACTCCTTATCTCTCCTCCATTCTTCTACACAAGGGGATAATAATGAAATTGATAACCGATTTACTAAAGGGATGCAAGTGAGTCCTTTGATGTGATTTGTTTGTAAACTTGTAGTGGAAATTTATCTTCGAACAAATGTGAGGTTTTAGTAGGACCAAATGTTTTTAGACATTAGTATAAGTAAGGAGTAATTCTTATCCTTTCAACTTGTTGATGAATTGGACACTTTTTTAAAAACATATAGGATAACAATAATCATCTTATGGTCTTATGAAAAAAATTGCAAACTAAAACTGTAGAAATTGATGATTGAGGAATATTCTTAGTTTTTTTTTCCTTTCCGTATAACGTCGTTTATAACACTCTATCTGAAAGTAGAACATATAACTTTACTGGCAAAGTGGTGATTAGGCCCCTTAGGTTTGATAAAAAATGAGATTAAGCCCTTCGAGTTTCACTTGTGGTGATTAATTCCTATAACTTCACACAAATGTGAGATTACACACTTATTTGTATATTTAACCAATTTTCTTTTACTAAAGTATATTTTTAGGATAAATACATGGAATAAAATCAGACCTGACAAAGTTAGTCTTGATCCGAAATATCTGATCCGTGGTCCGATCTGGGTCCGAACCTTGGTCCGAATCCGAAATAGTCCAGTCTGAATCGGGTCCGAAATAATCTTGATCTGAAACTCATCCGAAATCCGAATGATCCGATATGATCTTGCCCGATCCGAAATCAATCTGATTCAAAGGTAACTCGATCTCAAAGCAATAAGAAATTATTGGCTTCCATTAGCCTTTGATTCGAAGTACCCGAAATTGACTCGTTTCAAAAAAACGATTATCACAAGTACTCTTTAGCACAAGTTCTGACTATGCAAATTAGTTATCTATACCTTTAGAAAGCACAAAGAGTGGGAGTTCCATATATACATAACAAAAGCTCATAGTCAAAGAAACCATGAGACCAAAGGAGTAACAACTCCATACATAATAAAGGTGAGACAATCCACCATCCGATCCACAACCGTCTGATCCGAAAAGCATCACAATCCGATGATGATCCGAAACATAATCCGAATTTTGGTCCGATCCGAAATGGCTCGGTCCGGTCGGAACCCGGTCCGAATATAACTTAATCCGAAAACGGTCCGATCTGAATTGATCCGGTCCGAATCCGATCCGATTGGTCCGATTGACAAGTCTAAATAAAATTCTGAAAATCATTTATGACAATTTAAAATATCTTAAATACATCAATTATATATATTAAGTAAAAACATACATAAACAAAAAAAAAATCACATTTAGATAAAAACATAGAAGCACTATTAGGGGTAAAAGTTCGGTGTATGGTTTGCATTAGGATTTAATCCAATCCGATTCAAAGATAAAAGATTCCAACTTGAGATCATTCCTCTTACCTACCTAAAGGGAATCACAGTCTCACATTTAGATAAAAGGTTACATTATTAATGTCCAAAGAAGAAGTTACATACATGGTCGAAACTTGTAGTCTTCATGCTTTTTTCTTTTTAGATTATTGAGGTCACGTGAAATAATACTTATACATTTCTTTGTATGCGAGTCTAGGCTGGGAACTAACAAGCATTCTTTGCATCTTATTGGGATCAACAAAATCTCATTGGTTCTCTATGATATCTAATATTCTACTGCTGATATATTTGAAGGATCGTTTTTGAAATGGTGAAGTTCATGGTCAAGGATGTGCAGATCTTGAAATATAGAGAAGGATATATTCTCTTTGGTAGGATATAGCGGAAATTATCTTGAAAATTGATATAGAATATAGGAAAAGTGTGATAAAGGTCCTCTCTTTTGTAGGATATAGCGGAAATTAGAAAAGAATAAATATGGAAAAGTGTGATATATAGATGATTTATTGGAGTTTGGAAGGTTGATATATCATATACTAGCCTTCATATGCACGCGATGCGTGCGTTAATTTCAAAATTTGTTATTCTATTAGATACTTCATTTGTACTTTATTTATGATTAAACTTAAATGTGAAAAATTCAACAGTTAGATGAATTTAGATATATTAATTCGCTAATGTAAAAAAATAAAAAGGTTGTGAGTGATTGTTAACACTAATTTTTTGTGAATGAATATTGAACAGAAAGAACAAAAATAATGAGTTGGTTTAACTGAATTAAAGAATTAAAGAGTATCAAAGGTAGTGAATGTTCAGACTTTTCATGTGCACGTTATGTATGCCATTTTTTTTTATAAGGTATAAATATTTTGTCCATTTAATTTTTGATTGAAGTATTTGATGCATATACCATTTTAAACCTGTTTTAAATGGCAAGTTGGAATGAGAATTTTTTAATGATTTGCTTTTGTAATTTTTTTCATTCCATTAATTAGATCATTAAGGGTATTTTAGTCACTTCAAAAGAGGACACCAAACCTCCTCCCTTGGCTTATATAAGAGAGATTGAAGGAAAAATTGACATAAATAATTTAACTTTCACCAGTTTTCTCAAAATGATCTCAATCTTAAATTATTTTAGAATAATCCCAATTTTAGATGATACTTTCTCAAAATATTCTGAACTATTGATCTTCAACATATTATAGACCTAAAATGAATTAGTGTATGAAAAAAAAAGATAGTTTGGCTTATTTTGAGAAAGTCCCCTAAAAAATTAAAATTATTTTGTAATAATCCATACTTGAGAAGTTGAGATTATTTTGAGAAAACGTGTAAAAATTGAGATTATTCATATCAATTATGCTTATATTGAAGAACTCTACACACACTAATTGTTGAATAAACTTGTCAATATATGGGTCAGATAATTAAATTTAAGTTTGGTGATTTCAAATTTTGGATCATTTTGAGTTAAATATATAGACTTTGGTTGATACTTGTTTAAGACCCAAAACGTTTGAATTTGGGTTGACCTAAGGGATCAAAGGATTCTAACACGCTAATTAAGGCCATGTTTAGTTCACCTGAAATTTTCTGATCTGAACTTATCTGATCTGATCTGAACTTATTTTTTCTGATCAGATCTGATCTGAACTTATTTTTTCTGATCTGATCTGATCTGATCTTCTGATCTTATCTGAACCGATCTGACGATCTAAACTGATCTGATTTACAAGATCTTATCTTTTATAAATAATATACTATTATATTATTACTTTGTAAATCATTATTATGCAATACATTATAAGATCTTCTTTATAGTATTACTATTATTATCATTTTATTTCTATTACAACTTTTACACAACTTTTATTATTAATAATAATAATAATTATTATTATCATTATTATAAGAACAACAATAATAATTATAATCATAATATTATTATTACTAAAAATAATTATATAACTCAAATCATTAATTTATAAGAGCACTTATACAATGTTTCACACTTTCCCTTAAAAAGAATGTTTCACACTTGAGAAGTCGGCAAACTCAACTCTTTTTTTCCATATAAAATAAAATAAGATATACAAACAACTATGACTTGAGCAAAAAAGAAATAAATATCTTGCAACTTCAAATAGCTAGAGAGATTTGGAATTCAGTAGGAAGAGGTATACCGAATCTAAATTAATAATTTGTATCTCACACTTAGCTTATTTTGAAATGAAATCCGAACTTAGTAGTTTCGTTGTCATGAATTTGAGATATCATATTTTATATTTTCTTATTTTTGCGTCAATCTTATGTTCTTAACACGTGACTTTTAATTTTCTATTATTTAATAACAACAAAATAACTTAATATAAGGATAACAATGACATTTATAATAGTAACAACAAGATTAATAATAATTACCAATATTAATAATTAATAAGTACAACGACAACAACAATAATAATTCTTTTGAACAAATGTATTAGTAAATAATAATACTCCCTTTGTATTTTTTTTTCTTTCTCACTTAGAATCTTGACACTATTCACAATTAGAGAGAATCTTTTAGATTTTTCTCAATAAATAAGAAAAAATATAGTCATGTGGGGTCTTATTTGATTCGTCTCAATGAGTACTTTATTAATATTCAATTATTATAATTTTTACTAATATGTAATGAAAGATATTTTTTAATAATAATGAGTTTTTAAATATAAGCATGATCTGATCTGAACTTATTTTTTCTGATTTGATCTGATCTTATTAGATCTGAAATAAGCAAAAATAAGGTGAACTGAACATAGCCTAAGTATATATTTCTGGGTGTGATCTATGACCAATTGACCATGTCTTAGCAATTACTTCCTCCGTCCCAATATATAGTTCCCATTTCTCTTTTTTCACGGTAATTTATGCAAGTAGAATCTAAGAGGATAGTAAATATTTTTTGTTTATTTATATAAATGTTGTATGGGAAAAAATGATTTCAGGAGAGAGAATGAAGAATAATTGGTGAAAGAGCATTAATTGTAACATTTTGCTTGAATAAACAAAGGAAAAAACAAAATTCAAGAAACAAATAAATGATTGGACACGGTTTTTCTAGACAAATTATGGAAAAATGTGAAACTAAATATAGAAATGGGAACTATATTTTGGGACACCGAAAATGAAAATAAGAACTATATTTTGGGACGGAGGGAGTACTAAATTCTATGATACAAATAGCAAGTTATGAACTCATGATAAGCATAATCATTCGTAGTAAAATCTAACCATACAAATTAAATGACATTTAACTATTTAAGTCCAGCAAATATCATGTGAAACCCCACTCTACCAATAGTTAAAGTATCCTGGAAAGCAAACTTAAGATAATTCCATTACTTTCTTGTCTCAAAAAAGAAATAATTTCATTACTTTGAATGCAATGATCGGATTGGATGAAGTTGAACAAAATTATACTCCAGTTAGGGAAGGTAAAAGTTGAGATGTTGGAGATTTTAGAAGCACCCTGTGCAAGATAAAAATAACTTGGATAAATTAATTTAAAGACAAACGGAAAAAGGTTCAATGAGTAGAAAACAGAGTGAAAGCAAATGACCTTTGTAAATGATCATTCGACACGACTTGACCATTAAATCGAATAGGGATGCGAATCAAGCGGATCGAATGTATACACCCCTCGCCTATTTCATACCCACCTAAAATTTTGTACTCTCCAATCACTACATGTGATTGGTGAGTATAGAATTTATTCACCACCTACTCACTAGACCACTATCTATGTCAGAGACAAATCTAACATTCATATTCGCGTATGCTAGTACAAATCTAAATTCACATCAATCTTACCATTCAATTAGATATCCCCTATCCACCTATACCCGTCCACCACCCGCCTCAAATCCATATGCCAAATGCTCTAAATATAACAAAATAAAATATGACAACATAAAAGTACTTACCAATTGGATCTTTGGAATTGAGTTTATTAATTTTCAGCTGATATTTATACATATCATAGTTAGACTTGGAAAAAAAATTATATTTTAAGGTTGGGCATGTGCATGTAGGGGTGGATAGATGCAGGTACAGGCGTATATGGGACAAATAAGCTATCAAATCCACCACCTATTCACTAGTCATGACAAATATAACTTTTGACTTTCACACCGTCCACTATCCACCAAAGTCATAACCACATATCCGCTCTTATTAGGGCATATGCTAGGTATTACTAGAAAGAGAGATTAAAATAAGGGTCAATGATGAATTTAAGATGAAATTTAGGCCATGTTCTTCTTTCGAATATATTTTTAGTTCAATTCAATTTAATTTCTCTCTTATGTTCAATTTCTCTCTTATCTGAAGTTATTTTCTCTCCATTCAATATATCGGAATAAAAAAACAGGGTCTTAGGTGTGTCCAATATTTACATTACCTCCAATAGAGGGAGGTCGGTGTGGAATTTGTTAAATTGATTGACAAAAATCAATGATATGATAAATACTCCAAAAGTCGGCCTAGTTGCCCTTGACAATAGGAGCAATAATGAAAGTGATTTTTTGTAAAGAAAATGGTCTCTGACCAAGCTTCATCACACACTTGGGACATAGATCAACTAAAATCCATTCTTAAAATGTTACTTCTACAGAGTTCTACTTAATGGGGGTGGCTAGATGTTAATTAATTAGTCAAGCATCAATATTCAATACTAAAATAAAGTGACAAAAAACACAATTTCTCATGTAAATATGTACCTTTTATTAGTAAAATCCTATATTTATGCAAATGAACCAATAATTATCATGTGCAACTCAACATTTTCTTTTAACAGCTTGCAATTGAAAATTGCCAGTTTATTTGGATCCTAAAAATAATCAAAAACCCTCTAAAAATCAATCATTCACTGAAGTTTTCTTGATCTAATTCTTCGATTTCCTACGCATTTGCCATGTGAAATCTGTCTCGATCACTGAGCCCCTCTTTTCCACACTATTTTTATGATTCTCTCTCTTCCATGGAGTCAATACCATCAAATAACTGTCCTAGAATCTTCTCATACTCTTTGCTTTCTTCCTCCTTTGGCTTAACTTAAAACCCTGTAAGTTTCTTCTCGTCATTTTGTTAAATGGGTACTTTTTGTTTGCTAAAGTAATAATTTTTAATTATCTGGGTAATTTTTTTCTTGCCATTTTGTTAAATGGGAACTTTTTGTTTATTAAAGTAATAACTTTCATCTATCTGGGTAATTTTAATTTTGCCATTTTGTTAAATGGGCACTTTTTGTTTTTTAAGTAATAATTTTAACTATCTGGGTAATTTTTTTTTCTTGCCATTTTGTTAAAATTGGGAACTTTTTGTTTATTAAAGTAGTAACTTTCATCTATCTGGGTAATTTTAATCTTGCCATTTTGTTAAATGGGTACTTTTTGTTTTTTAAAGTAATAATTTTTATCTATCTGGGTCATGTTTGTTTGACTAGATTATGAAAATCTTGCATACGTCTACATGTTGTGTGTTATTCTGCCATCTGTTATGGAGAATTTCTTGATAATTAATTTATTGCTTTGTTTAACTAATCTCATCCCATTAGTGAAGTTTAGAATTTAGAAAGTTTCATAAAAACATTAGTATATGATATGATTGTGATGTTTTTGGATTATACTTTTATCAGATTAAGTAAATTAAATGTGGGATGTTATGTGTTTTAATACAGGTGCCCCCTTTTGAAAAAGGAGTAATTTGATGGGGTGCACTTCATCAATGCTTCAAACTGGGGGAAGAAAGAAAAAGATGGGAATTCCAGAGTTGGTTGTTTTTGTACCAACTATGCAAATTCCTGTGCAATCTGAACTTCAGAAAGGGCTTAAAGGGTTGATTTCAAAGGATATTATTGATCGCCTTATTATGCTTCGAAATCGGGTTATTTTACTCTCTGAAGACACTGGTGTGTTATACTTCTGATAGTATCATAGTGTAGGTTCTTCATTTTGATTAGAATTTGGAACTATACATTAGTGATATAAACACCTTTGTATCATGTTTGTTATGTAGATGTATCGGCGATACCGGAGATTAAGCAGGCTCTTGAGGAGTATTTGCCTGTCTTGATTGGACTCACTAAAAAAGGTTTTTGCTGATATGATCTATGTTATGTTAATACTTTTGTTGGTATGTTTTATACTGTTATATTGAATTCCTATTGTTCTTTGTTACAGAATATGGTGCAGTAGAAGCAGTGCAATTCAAATGGAGAACTATGGATGATGGAAGACAAGTAAGAACATAACACAAAACTGAAGAAAATTTGACATTAACACACTCAATCATGCCCCTATTTAAAAAAGAGTCCAACTTTTGATTAACTTTAACTTGGAATAGTCCCAAATCTGAGTGTGTTTTCCAAAGCAGTTCTTTATGACTTTATAACTTGTTAAACATGTAACAGAATTTCTTCTTTTTTTCTTGATACGAATTTAACTTTTCTCTATCTTTCACTCCTTTTTTTGACCATCCCCACCTTTATAAAAACCTATTTAAGAAATTATAAGCCACGCTGGATTATTTTGCGAAGATCTTCTCAATTTTAAGGAACTATACGGAGGATTCTGTTTGGTTACCATTGGAACTTAATTCCTATGGGAAGTCTTATTTCATGGGAAGTAAATTCCCTTGTCTATTTCCTAGGAAGTGGCTTTAAGTGTTTTGGTTGAGCACAAAAATTTGTAATTGACACAGGAATTTCTAATCACCAAGGGAGAAAGTGTTGGTAACTCATAGTGAGATACCAATATGACATCTCACAAAAATTTTGGTACCAAACTTACACTTTTGGTATTGGTATCACAATGACTCTATTTTGGTACCGATTCTACATAACTTTAGTATCAAAAATTTGTGAGATGTCATTTTGACATCTCACTATGAGACGCCAATCCAAGCTCCACCGGGGGGGGGGGGGGGTTTGGTGATTTATTTTCTACACTTCATAGGAATTTCTTTGAAATTCTATTTCCCATTAATTCTCTATTTCCTGGATACCAAACAACTACACTATTTTGTACTTTCTAGGAAATCCAAATTCCAGTGGAATTTGAGGTAAACCAAACGACCTCAGAGTTTGAAAATGATTAAAGAAGAAGAGGCGTAACTAGGATTATGTTAAGTGTTAATTATTACTAAATTCTGATAGTAATTTCTTTTCATAGTGTTGGTTTATTTGGTGATTTCATTTGTGATTTAGTGATATGGAATCATTTATTTTGTCGAGCAGGAGATTTGTGTATCGAATTCATGGTATGAAGTGTTATCTGTGGTTTACATGCTGGCGGTTTTGACATTGGTTGAAGCCAACATGTTGCTTGTTCCTCAGCAGTACACTGGTTCTTCTGATAGGATAGTTTCTACAGGTACACCTCTCTTGTGATAGCTGAGTCAAATGTTGAGCTTTTGAGCAAATAATAGTTACTTTAGCTTGATCATGGTTGTAAATTATGACAGATTGCCAGAGAGATGCAGTTGATTTGTTATTAAAAGCATCAGGGTATATAGAGTTTTGTGTGAAGAGCATTCTACCTCGGTTAGGCCCAGAGATAAAGTATGTGATGCATTTACATATTACTTTACAAACTGCTAAGATAATCTTTCATACTAGCAGTTTTTATTATACATAAGATCATCCCACCAGGAACAAGTTGCACAAAGACATGCATGAACGTGCTTTAGAGGCTCTTTCTCTTCAAGCACTTGGCCAGGTACTTTATCTTCTGCAAACTTCAGATAATGTTGAATGGAAAAAAAGAAAATTCCTTCACTTCTGCCTCTCGAAATCTTACAAATATTAATAATACTATCAACTAAAATTATAATCTTGTAAATAACAAATTTGTCAAGATGTTGGTATACCATATATGGCATCTTTTTAGAATTGATTCCAAACTTGCCAAAAAATATATGGATTTAGGGCTAATTTTTGCTAGGTAATTCTCGCATATAAAATTGAGGTATTGCTTTAAACAACTTGCTTTATGGCTTGCAATTAGCAATGAATTTGCAAAAATGATCTTATTGTTTGTTATAGTCTAAGTGTACAACGCCGTTAAGAAAATACTAATCCTTAGAAGTGATTCCAGGGAACAGAATTGCAGTTGGGTTTGGCTATTGAAAACCAGAAAGCCACATTATCAGTAAAGAGGAGGTTAGCATGTGAGCAGCTCACCTTCTTCACTCAGGTAGAGATCAAGAATCTAGTTGCATGCATATATCGTGATATATATGTGTTTGCTTTAACCTAGAAATACAGAAAACTTATTGCATGTTTAGCTGACATAAAAAAAAGGGATTTACTTCTTAATGATCTACCAAAGATTCTCACTTCCTAGTTCCTAGGAAATGGAACTGCATAGTTCTTATGTTCAGCCAAACAACCACTTCGTATTAAATTGATCAACTAACCATGAATGTCGCCAAACAAAATTATTCTGTAGGCTCATTACGCATTGTCGGTAGGCAAAACAAATGAGAACGATGCAGGAAAACAATCATTGTTCATCAGATATAAATTCCTAGAAGCCAAGGTACTTGTTTCTCACAGTTTGAGTATATTCTTAATTTCCTTTTTTTTTCCTTCATCAAAGGATTGCTCAATTCATTCTGATTTTCATTGTGCACCCAACATAATTTATCAGGCTGCAGCTTATTTTTACCATGGTATAATTGTTGACAAAAGCAACGAGCCATCGTCGCATACAAATGCACTCTGCTGTTTAGTTGCTGCTGAAGAACTTCTTTCACAGAGCAGAAAGGCTTGTTTAAGCTTTTGCTTGGCTGCTCCAATAACCAGGTACAAGATTTGACGGACTTTTTGATATATATGTCGAATTACCTACACAAGTATTCCTCATTTAGGCACGGCAATTAACTATTTAAGCATCAGTGTTCTAGAACTGGTCTAAGTATGTAGCAGAGAAAGGGAAAATTGCGGAAGTTAACAACCTTTATTCTGGCTTTATCTCCCATGTATATAGAGCTCCTCCACTCTGGGGTTCAATGAAGCATTTTCACCACAAGATTCCAGACACAGCTTCCAAGAAGTCTCAATTGTATGGTTACTTGTTAGATCAAGAAAAGTACGTGTATATCTTCTCGCTTCATGCTTTTCTTTTCTCTTTTCCTTCCTGGGGGTGCAATATTATACATGTGTGAGTTCGGATGGTGCAGGGGACTACAACCTCCACAAGAGCTGCCAGAGTTTCAATTATCATTGAGACCAGATGATTATGAGCTGCCAGAAATCGGCCCTTCTTGGAGTAGCGAAAAATGCGAGATTATAGGGCAACCCCTTAAAGAGCACCTAGAAGACGAGATCGAGTCAGAAAGCGACTGAGGGCTGCGTTCTCTGTATTAAGCATATGCAGTTTCAGTTTTGCCTGTTCAGGATACTTGGTCTAAGAAGTGGGTCTTCAAGGACGTCCTGTACATCATCAACTATAGGCTATAGCATATCATGGAAGTTACGAGCTATCTTGTGCTTTTGTAGTTTATCTAAGTGCTTCCTGTATACCCCAATGTAGAACAAAGTTGAATCAATGTAATATATATATTGTCAAGATCTATAACTTTTATCATACACCCCGAGTGTGCCATGAGCATGGTATATTCAAAACTCTTTTGTTGCTCATTGAAAAGCTATAAATAAGTAACAATAGTAAAATGGTAAAAGTTCCAAACTTTCTATTATAGATCTGAAAATGAACTAATCTGAACATTAACGAAAATGAAAAAAAATAACCCTAAAAAAATAAACTAATCTGAAAATGAACAATGAAAAAAAATAAACGAAAATGAAAAAAAAACCCTAAAATTATAGATCTGAAGTTGAAATCTCTAGCACCGCCAAACTCGTCGGAGGCGACGAACAAAGGCCGAATATTGTGTTTCTTCGTGCTCACCGGAAATACGCCTTAGACGCTCACCGGAAGTTTGAATATTGCCGTTTCAGCAGTTGCGGGAGCAAGGCCGAATATTGCGTTTCTTCGTGCTCACCGGAAATACGCCTTAGACGCTCACCGGAAGTTCGAATATTGCCGTTTCAGCAGTTGCGGGCATCCTTCGCTCCCGACGAGGCGGTGACTTCACGACTTTCACGGCAGATGAAGAAGGTTAGCTGACAGAGAGACGAGAGAGATTGAGAGAATGAGGAGAATGAGGGAGGGTTGAGAGAATTTCTGATGAAGAAGAACGCCGTTGTGAGAGAGGAGAGAGAGAATGAGATCATTGTGAGAGACGAGCGAGAGAGATTGAGAGAATGAGGGAGGGAGGGTTGGAGAAATAAACCCTAGTCACTTCTTTTATGCCCAATACGCTTTTTCAAAATAAAAAAAAAGCCCATGAAGGGCTGCGCGTGTCCCAAAAACCGCAACCCTTCATTTAAAAGGGCTGTGTTTGACTAAAAAACGCAGCCCTTTTCTTTACAGTAGGGCTGCATTTTTTAGTCAAGCGCAACCCTTTTTGTAAAGGGCTGCGCTTTTCTATAAAAACGCAGTCCTACAATAAAGAAGAGCTGCGATTTATTTAAAAGCGCAACCCTACTGTATCGAAGGGCTACGTAATGAAGAAAGCGCAGCCCTTCCAGCGCAACCTTTCTTTTTTTTTCCCCTAGTGATTTGAGGTGCTAGTTGTCATTTGAATATTTGATCATTCTACAAATCAAAAAATAAATTTAGAGGGTGTATGGTATATAAAAATTTAATGTAAACGAAATTAATTAAGTGTTTCCATTTCTAATTATTTGGTATGAGTATTAAGTAACAAATACCGTTTGCGGAGGAAACATAATCTCCCCATTTGTTATCCTTATCAAACTAGTGGAAACAAATTATGTTTCCTTCCTCAATTATAAACCTTTTAATTGTTTTCATTCCACTAGCATATCAAACAATTATTAAAGGTAATAGTTATTATTTACGTTTTCCCTCATCCAAATTCGTTTCATTCCGTTTTCCATTGATCATACCAAACGTTGCCTTAATGGACATCGAAGTAAATAGCATGAAAAATGAGAAAAATAATGGAATGTGCTTTAATTTCCATTTCTTCACATAGGGGCCAAATAGTTATCCTTTTGCCTAATGACTAATGGGTTGAGCAAAAATTATTAGGGCATACAGTTTAACTTTAACAAAAATTAGTCGAACCTAAGCCTACATTTTTCTAACAAGCTCATTTCATCTCACTCTAATCCAACACTATCTTTGGACATCTTACGCCAGCCTGACCGTTCCTTCTCTTCTCCTTCGTTTGTTTCTTTTGAATCTTGAACTACAACCGACAGTTTTAAATAGCAACGCAACAATATTACTAATTGGATTAAGCTAGTCGCTAAATGAATGGATTGAGTGATTAACAAATGTGATTATTGGATGGATTAAACATGTCACTGGTAGACTGAACTAGTCACCATATTCAGAAAGGTGGTCCATTCGCTTCTTAATATTGAGGCTTAAGTTGTTGCATAATTTTTAATTAAAAGTAGGTAATCTCTTATAAAATCAACTCTCCATTGAGACACTATTTTAGCTTGTATTGTAGATTATAAAAGCCATTAGAACATATTGAACAGTTAATTATTATCATGTTTATATTTTCACCTTTTCTTAATGAGGCCTATGAGGGTTGTCGAGTTCATATCCATGATGAATGAAAATTGTACATCAAATGCCATTTTGGTAACTAAAGTTTCACTAATATATAGTCGTACAAAGTAAAATTAAACTGTTTTTTTTAATTAAATTAATTATGTTACATCTATATATACTTTTTTTTTTTGACAGGGCACTACATATTCTTAAATATGTGCAACATTCATTGGAATTAATAAATGGCAAAATCAAATATTGGAGCTCAGAATTTTATAAAAGGAGGAATTAATTTTAGATTAATGAACACGAAAGTTTCTAAAATTCTTCAAGGGTAGAATTAATGATTGATCATGCATAAGATGATTCAAGAATCTAACACTAGTTTTATAATTCTCTTACCTTAAAATTTCCCTCTCTTTAAACTTTCTCTCTCATCCATTGTTTCTCATATCCAAATTTCTCTCTTTCTTATGGTTTCTCTCCATGACCAACCAAATTAATGAACTACATTGTTAAACATCGCCTTGAAATTACTTAAAATTGCCCCGACATTATTTTATTGGACTGTTTTACCCTTCTCTTTTTCTCACCACCCACCTCCCACCACCCGCCATTACCTACGTCCTCCTACCACCTCCATCACCACCCACCTACCAACAATTGAATTTTTTTTTAGATTTTGGGGGCGAACGTATCGCCTGGACGTTCACCCCATGGCCCGAACGTCCAGGCCCGACGTTCGGGCCATGGGGCGGACGTCCAGGCGATACGTTAGCCCCCAAAATCCAAAAAAAAATTCGAGATTTATAGCCATGGTGTTCGAAAGATTGGCCATGTTGTTCGAAAGATTTTGTGTAGTACAAGCTTTTTGCTTCTGCTTCCCTTAGAGGGTGGCTTCGTCTCCATATTTCAGCTCTCTATATTGTATTTTTTTCATGCCTTTCCAATAATATTTGATTTTCTAAGGCCAGTTTTTCTTTAGCTTGCTGCGAACATGCAAAGGGAAGGTGATGCAGACACCTTTTCTGAATTATTTGGTGGCTTCGATTGAAATGTTTTGTTCATTGGCAGGCCTTTCATCTTGGAGATACAAGTACAGCAGAGGATACTGTGGTCACTGCAATTCAATTGTTTGGCTTGATAACTTGAGATGTCCAAATAAACACTCGAGACAAGAATTTAGGAATTAGCGGCTGATTCCCGTGTCGCCTACACTTTCTCAATTTGATGGTTGTGCAATTTTGTTGGGGGGAGAAGACAGAAATTTGGGATGGTAAATTTTGTTCGTGAGATGGGTTTTTGTTTGAGATGGGTTTGCTGGGGGGGTGAAGACAGTGTGATGATGTTCAACATGGATGGAATGGTGGAGAGATAATTTTGAGAAATTCGTAATTTTTGGTGTGTGTTGGTGGTGGGTGGTTGTGGCAATGGGAGTGGTGGTGGCAGGAGGTGGATGATGGTGGTTGAAGGAAAAGGAAAGAAAAGGTTATAAATGTAATTTCAATTGTTTTGGTGGCGATTTTAAGTAATTGTTGGGCGATAAATAGAAGTTGAGAATATGATTTGAGGAAGTTGGGCTTGATCAAAAACAAAAACAAATATCGAAGCTTTGGAGTTCATGAATAGTTTAGTTTCACATTTGAAATTAATATTGTAATTCCAAAATGAACACACTTATTCTCATTTGAGAAAATGGCGGAAAATTTACCCATTTGGGTAAAAGTGTTCGCTTTTCTAAAACTAGCCTTTTGTGCACGCGATGCGTGCAAGGATACATTCAAATGAATCATGATGGGTTGGTTTGGGTTATTTTTATTTTGAGCAATAAAACTTGTGCACTGCCTGTCTGATTTAATTTAGGAGGACTTTTTATAAAAAAATCTTGCTTGTTATCCAGGAACAGTTGTACCATATACTTATTTGCCACTTAAATCGGTGAAGATTAATTTTTCTCCTTTTCTAAATGTTCACACTTTGAGTTCTAATTATATTTGAAATGAAATTTTAAATTTTACTGATTTTGCATGAAATGGTCATATTAATTTTTCTCCTTTTCTAAATTTTAACACTTTGAGTTTCAATTATAATTGAAATGAAATTTTAAGTTTTTCATACATAATCTGATTTCGCATGAAATGGGCATTTTTAGTTTTTCTCTTTTTCTAAATTTTAACACTTTGAGTTCAATTATATGTGAAATGAAATTTTAAAATTTTCATAACAATCTGATTTCACATGAAATGGTTTTCGCAAATTAATGTAATTTTTTTTTCTGAAAATGGATTGTTGCAAAAGTTGTTCGCAAAAAGGTTTGATATTGTTTTGTTTTTCAAAATTTATTTCTGAACATGGATATTTTGCAAAAGTTTTGGGCAAAAATTTTATATTGGAAGTTTTAGAAAAAAGAACTAAATGTGTCATGAATGAATTAAATTTCATACACATCTTGTTTTCTGATTTTATATGAAAAGGAATCAAATTTAAGTTTAATTATATAAAAGCCCTCTTCAACTAATTGCTATTATCTCCATTTTTTCAACTACATAACAGTCGACTAATGTGAAATAACTTTGAAGATTAAAAGAATTATGTACGTGTTTGAAAGTTCGCAAATCACCGATGGACGATTGTGTGATATCACTGTTAAAATCTTATGTTTTTCTCAGATTTGTGTTTATAGGTAATATTTATGAGTATGTAATTGTGAATGGTTATTGAGAACAATGATTTGTAAGTGAATTTTGTGAATGTTTTTGTATGTATTGACGTCCTAATATATTAGTTTTGCTTGTAAGTTAATTTTTAGTTTTTGTAAAATTTCTTGATCATTTGAGTGATTTGCGTGATTTTTACGACGTGATTTTCTCAATTCTATGAATGATTTGTAAAGTTTCCTCATATAAGTGAACTCTGAGTGATTGTTGAAAATTAATTTCTGATGGCTTTGTTTGACCCCCATGTTGGTATTGAGATTCCTTTTGTAATTTAGAAAGGGAAAGGGGGCAAAATAGTCAGTTCAAAAGAGGACACCGTTGCTCCCCCTTCCCTTATGTAATAGAGATGAGTAGAACTGTTTGTCCATTTGAGAAAGTTTGCTCAATTGTGCAAATGAACAAAAGTGATTGGAAACAAATAAAATTTTACTCATTTATTACAAATGATCAATGAGCAAAAAGTAATTTTAGATGTACTATAAATATATATATTTTTTTATAAAAGGTAAGATGAAGTCTCTTGCAAGGAGGTGGAGAAATTGGGGGTCCCTCTCTTGCGAGACTCGATTCCATGACCTCTGACATCAGAAGTGACGTCAATACTACTAGGCTATCACCTGCTGCTCAGATGTAATATGAATATGATACAGCAAGATTCACTCTAAATTTTCTCTTTGGCATATTAATTTATGGAAATACATGCCAATTGCCAAGAGATATGGAGGATCCACATAAGGGAGAGATTTACGCTGTTAGAAGAACTTGTTAGAACGAAAACGTAACATCCAGTTTTAAAATCGTTAGAAGTTACAACTTCCAAGTTCCAAGGTGTATTTGCTGGAATGTCCTTACGTGCTTCAAAGACGTCCAATCTTTTCTTGAGTGACCATATAATAAGCCAGTTTTGAAGCATGATAAGAGATACAGCAAAATACACCTTGGAAGAAGATGTTTTTTATTTTTTATTTTTTATTTTAGAAGAGATGGTTTTACAACTTAAACAAGAGTGATTTTCGCAGATTATGTCATAATTATGAATCATGATAAGTCCACCCATCCGTTTGGAATAAATCGAAAAAGATCTCCAACCTTTCAAATGTACGCCTAATATATATTTCATGATTTTAAATAGTAAATGCATGCTCAAGGAAAAAAAAAACATAATAAATCAACAAGTGTTACGATTTTTTTTCAAAAAAACCGGTAGAAATCATAAGAAAAGAAAATTACCTAACGATATATAGTTGTCTAGCCCACACAAGAGAAGAGTATGACCACAAACAAGTCCAATGAGGTTCCATCCTAAAACCATATGGTGATAGGTGTAGTAACCCATTAGCTTATATATTAGTCATATACTTTCAATTCTTCCAATGTGGGACACATGTGGATTACACTCTCAACACTCCCCCTCACATGTGTGCCACCTTTAAACTTGAAATTGATAGGTCATATATAACACCTCGTTGGCCCTACTTGGGCTTCCAACATGAGGTCAAGAATCCCCTACTTAGGGCGCCCCTACTTGGGACACAATTCTGTTGGGCAACGTGCTCCAAACAGATCAAACCTTTCATCTTGCATTCAATGGGCCACATACCCTGGGTCGGGATCGTCCGCTCTGATACCATGACAAGTTTATGAGACGAGAGAAACAATATGATTTTATTAACGTGTGTTCAATAATGAACGATGACTACAATATATATAGGAGTACATAGAAACTCCTATCCGAAAACCACATCCAAAAGATATATTATTCTTAATACTTATCTGAAATAAATCATAAGATAATATTTTCCTAATATAATTAATATCCTAACTACTACTATATCCTAAATATTTTTTTTATCATATCTTTAGTATCCTAATATATCTCTAACACCCTCCCGTAATCGCAACGGCAGTAATACGAACGTTGCGATTGGAGAAACAAAAAATTAAGTCAAATCAAATTAAAGAGACATATTGTTGGGAACGCCATTCTTTTCGAACCCGCCAAATTTTTTCTTCTTTTTGATGAGAACGGCAATTCTTTTCGAACTCACCAAATATTTCAATGAATCGGGAACGTCATTCTTCTCGAACCTGTAATTTTCTTTGTCTTGAAGATGAAAACGTCAATCTTTTCGAATCCATCAATCATCAGTCAAGCAGGGACGCCATTCTTTTCGAGCCTGCAAATAATTTTTTTTTTCTTGATGAGAACGCCATTCTTTTCGATCTCACCAAATATTTCAGCAAAACGGGAACGCCATTCTTTTCGAACTCGTTAAGTATAGGAGGCACGTCATTCTTTTCGAACCTCTTATCACATATATATCAATCCACGGAAAACATCGTTCTCTTTCTATGACTTTTCTTTTGTTTCCCTCCCGCGATTCAAGACCTCTCTTTGAATCGTCTGTTTTTCAATTTTATGTTTGATCACAACGGTGGTGGGCTAAAATAAAACCTCATGAAACCCTATCCATCAGTAGGAAAAAAATCTCAACTTCATGAGAATATATCCGGCCGGTGGGCTTAAAATTCTAATCCACCGGCAGGAGAGAACAATATTTAGAGTTTTGACCCAAGATCTCAATTAGCTCTTGATATCCAATAATATATAAAGAGAACAATATGATTTTATTAAGTTGTGTTCAATAATGAACGATGACTACAATATATATAGGAGTACATAGAAACTCCTATCCGAAAACCACCTCCAAAAGATATATTATTCTTAATACTTATCTGAAATAAATCATAAGATAATATTTCCCTAATATAATTAATATCCTAACTACTATATATCCTAAAGATATTTATCATATCTTTAGTATCCTAATATATCTCTGATAAGTGCGTTCCTAACGCACTTTATGACCTCCTTTTGGCTTGTTTAGCTCCCTTTTCCTCCCTTTCTTCCTTCTTTCTCCTCACTTTTCCCTTCTATTTCATTCACGTGATCATACTTGGTCATAGTGACATTTTGCTAGATTTTCGATCTATTTCGATCGAATTTCTAGCACATATGCTTTCACCATGTTTGTTCGTGTTTCTATTGCAGGTATTGCCCTCTTCGGGTCGAGAAATGCGAGACATGGCATAAGGGATTGAGCTAGAGGCTGAAAGGTAGCCTGTGAGGTGCGCTTGGTATGCCCCGCACACGATGGTGCGCCCGCACAAGCCACTGGTGCGCCCGCACCATCGACCAATTCTGGAGCACAAAACAGACTACATTGGTGCGCCCGCACCTTACATTTGGTGCGCCCGCACCTTCATCTGGTGCGCCCGCACCTTCATCTGGTGCGCCCGCACCTTTTGACGAAGAGAGTCCACCCTGAGGCAGAAGACTCAGGTGCGCCCGCACCTGAAGTCTGGTGCGCCCGCACCTGAGCAAGGTGCGCCCGCACCTCCTTTTGGTGCGCCCGCACCTCACGATCCGGAAAAAAAAAAATCGATCATTAAACCCTCTTTTCGAGAGGAGTTGGGGACTTACGCTTGAATCTATCTTTCACACAACTTTTTAGGGTTTTGTACTAGAGAGAAAACACTTTAGTTTTCATTGGTAATTGAGATTAGAGATCATAGTTTGTGATTCGATTTACATTCAAGGTACTTTTTATTCAATTCAATTCAAAGTTTTAGTTTTTATTTCATTCTCTTGGTGTTGTTTATGTTCTCATATTATTTAAGATCTTCATTTTCTGAGTTTAATAATTGCGATTTCTATTAGTTTAATCATTTCTTAATCATGTTTAATCCTAGATCAGTCATAGATTCATTGTTTAATTGCTTTAACTCCATGATTAGTGAGTAGTTTCATAATCTAGGGTTAGGGTGAAAGTATGAATTAGGGTTTAAATATGATTGATGATGTGATTGTGATTATTCAGAGAAAATTATGCATTGATCTTGGTGTTTTGAGACCTTAGGATAGATATTGATCACACCTATACTTTGGTATTTTGATTTCAAACGTTCTTAAACCGGATTTTGAACTCTTTTATCATCCCCAAGAATCAACTTAATTTCCATACCAAGATATATGGTGAAATTAAGGGGATCCTTCATTAGGGGTTTTCCAAACTTATCGAATCTCTTAATCAATTAACTAAAGACCATTCGAGAGAGGATTTAGTTGATAGATTAAGCGATTACTCTTGAGGACCATTCGAGAGAGGACTCGAGTATTTTAGAGGAGGACTAAACCTTGCATAATCGTCTTCGTCGTTCCACAATCGCATTAACAATCATTATCCATTCTTATTCATACTAGTAACCTTAACTCTAGTGTCTTTTATTTGATATTTAAACTCGTGATATTTGCTTGTTCTAGCTGTTAGATAGTCTTAGTTGTTACCAAACATCTTTCAAACCCCAAATACCTTTCAATTAGGTAGTCTAGACTAGATAGACTCTAATCAATCCCATTTTCCCTGTGGATCGACCCTTGACTTGCCCTTACTATTCCATTAGTAGTTGCTTGTTAGGATTACAAATATTGTTTGGAAAGCGGTTCTTAGTACCTGAACGACATACTAAAAACCTCTTATCAATCTCTAACAAAATCCTATAATAAATAATACATCTTCTGGCTTTTTCTTTAGTTGTATTTTATTGATACTTCACGTACATTATTCATATATTCTACTTTGATTTTGCTTTATTATTTATAAGGAAAAATCTAGTTATGTAGGATGTGTTTAGATCCATTTCGTTATATGATATCATTATATCAACTTTTTATAAATTACTACCATAATTAGAGATATGAATGTTCAAAGTTGTATATTGCCAAACGTGTAACCGGCCTCTTGGTACAACTAAAACAGACGAAGGAGGCGATAGTACTTCTGTTAGGGGATTGGGGAAGGGGAGATCCGCCCGTACGTCGATCATCTTTCCCCAACCTATAATTGGATAAACAATAATAAACGAGATAACAACACAATGACAAATAATTAAGACACGCAGATTTAACGTGGAAAAAACCGTCAAAGGGTAAAAAAACCACCAATCAATATTACTAATCACAAAGACGAGTAATACATCATACTATACAAAGCATCTCGAATGACTAGCTTCAAAACCTCTCGTCTCAAACAAGTGACTCCATCCTCTAAGCCACCATACAAACCAACGCTCATGTGTATATTGTTTGTGCACGTCCCGTCGTACACCAACCGCAACCCACTTGGTGTTTACACTCGCCACTCACACAACAAATGGGTTTCCCATTGCCTCACCCACCAAGCTTCCTCAACGGTAATTGTCGACTACCACTCGTTGCCCACACGTGTGCTTCCTCAAGCACTACATTGTGCCTCACAATGGTACAAAATCATTCTATATAACAATTCTATAAGCTCCTATTTATAAGACTCTATACTACCTAAACTAGACCAACTAGTATTAGGAAACTAAACAACCTTCCTAGTATCAACCACTAGATATTTTCCATATTATGTAGAATATCTTACAACTTTCTTAAATAAAAATAACTAGTAAATAGGAAATAATAATTAGGAATATTACAAAGGACCATTGAGTCCAATGGGGGTGGCTTCCTATCTCCCACATGGGAGACCAAGGTTCAGATCTAGGTGGAACCAAATATTGTGCCTGCTTTGGGTGAGTGGCCTTGTGCAAGGGCAGCCCAGAGGAATTCATCTTACCACGGGTTTCCGAAAGGGGGCCCAATAAAAATAGGAATATTGCAACCAATACGAAGTGGAAACTGATTAACAAGACGTAGAGAATAAGTCAATCGTAGCTTTTCACGCGGAACAACCCGTGGACCACTCCATGGACCAGCAGCTCAAAACTCGTGAACCAGCGGATAGACCACCTCTTGACTTGGTTCATCTACTCAGTTTCTCTTCAAACAACATAATAAACAACTATGTTGGGCTTGCATTCTTAACAACTTTAATTCAAGAAATAATTAAGTCATTTTAATTATTATCTTCGTCTAAATTAACTCATTCTACAAAAATATCAATACAACTATAGATGTAGTTTCTCAAAATTATTTATAATATAAGTCGTTTTTGTAATATCGATACAAAAACCAAGTAAAACTCAAACAATACCCGATTTTGATTAATAATTATATCTCTTTAGATATTTCTAGCTCAATAACCAAAAAAAAAAAAAAGCTTTCTTTATCTTGAAGTTCCTAAGAGAATATAGAGGGTAACAATATTATTCACATTTGGCATGAAACTAGTGATACACCTATCGATATCTAGTGTAATATTATTCTCTCAATCTCAATACAAAAACTAATTCCTCAAAAAAATTAAAAATATACAGAAATCTTTACAAAAGGAGTAAATTACAGCTATATATTGTTCAACCTTCTTGTGCGCTCGTATCATAAGATATGATCATGTTTCCATTAGCTAGTGTGATGAGTGATGACCAACCCCATTAACAGAAATATAGTAGTGTAGTGTGTTCATTTTCGCGATTTCCACAAAAAGAAATGAGAAACGAAATCCTCCTCAGCTGCTTTAATTTCTTGCCATTAGTACACTCCACCTCTTATCATATGAAGTGTTGTTTTGCATGTTTGGTTAGGTGGTGAAATTCCACTTCCAAATTAAAAATTAGAGTTACAATTCTGCCGGCCTCTTATAATCTCTTAGCTAGGGTGCGTTACCTCTATTGTTTTTATTCTCTATGTTTATTTTTATATATAGATAAAAAGAAATGGTATTAGGAGACCCTTCGCTCAAAGAGAATTCCTAATGCGTGGGTTACAAGAATACTAGAAAGAGCACGAGCATTACAAAGATTTGTAGTAAAAGATGAGTCTCCATTTCTCTCTTCCTCCTTCCACCCCGAGCAGTGGCGGATCTAGGAATTTTGGATCGGGTGAGCCAAACTCGACGTATACTTTTTTATCATAAAAATATAAAATAACTTTAATTATCCATAATTACATAAATATTGAAGATATGAAGTAGTTACATTTTTTTTCTTTTTAGTTCTTTATCCTTAATTACAAAAATCTATCAAATTTTCTTATAACAACAAAGATAATTTTAGTTGTATATTATTGATTATTGCTATGCTAATTTGATTATCTCCGTGATTAAGTTTTATAATACACAATAACTAATATAACTTTTTTTTTATAAAAAAAAGCAGATGTAACAGAGTAAGTATAGTAGTACATAATAGAAAGTAAACGTAGTATAGTAATAATTAGAAGTTTTTGGTAGAAAAGGAACAATTTAACATACAAAAAAAGAAAAAAAAAGATAATATTGTATCCGAAAGAAATAATAAGAGGAAGGAAAGCAACTAGCCAGGAATCAAATGCTGAAGTTAAAGGGAAAAGATGTTTAAAATTGGAACAGTAATCAAGAAGAAATATATTTTTTTTTTAAATGGCAAAATGTTTGCAAAAAAAGTCTACAACAGGTTTTGAAGCCAAGATATTAGCAAAAGTCAAAGACACACTAATACCAACTGAACTACCATGATTGTATGTAAATATTTGCAATATTTAATACTAGTAAAGAACTAAAACCATGGGGTGGGCCATGGCCTAGGTAGGCCCCCCCTTGAATCCGCCACTGACCCCGAGTATCCATCTTCCATCCTCGTTGCTTGGGAGCCGCCTCCCAACCTCTTCTTCAAACTCAACTTCGACGGCTCGGTTCTTAGAATTTCTATAGCAGCAGATATTATCATCAGGAATTTTGATGGTCACCTTCACAAGGTGGCAACTTTCAACCTTGGTACTTCTTCAATTTCCATTGCCGAAGCCACCGCTCTTCATCAAGGGATTCGTCTTGGTATCCAAAATAATATTCACCACCTCCATATCAAAGGCGATAATCTTATAGTCGTCAATGCAGTTAAAGGTCTATGGTCTCCTCCTTGGCAAATTGCTCATATCATCCAGGACATCCAAACTCTGCTTCTTTCCTTCAACTTGTAGAATATTCGTCATATCTACCAGGAAGCAAAAAAAGCACTAGATTGGATAGCCAATGTCGGCCATTCAGTTGATTCTCAGTTTGATGTGGAAAATTGTGTTCACTCTACTCTTCATTCTATCCTTGTAAACGATAAGGTTGGAGCTCCCCTCGTGGGGAGGGTCTCCTAACCTTCTTTTTCCTTATCTTTATCAAAAAAAAATCATATAAAATATTACGAACATGAAATTATATAGGAATTTTGTAAACTTTTCAAATTATTAGTACTTTTTACCATCTTATAAGACAACCATTTATCTTTTATTTGAATTTAACAAGAATATTTTTAATTAGCACTATTATTTAAATGATTCATGCACGATTATCTTATACTTTCATGCTAATAGGTGTAAGTTTGATGGAGAAGACTTAATTTTTGGAGCTTGAAAAATCCGTAAAATTAATTTTCGAATTTTCTAATACTGATTATAGAATAATAGGGTAGATAAAAAGATAAATTGCTAGATGCATAGGTTATACAATGGTCGTGATCGGTAATAACTTTTGATGTAGCTTTTTATGTTTAGACCAAGTTAAAACTCTAATAATAATGAAAAGTTGGGTTTGGTAAAGTAATATCCGGTGTAGCTTTTGTTGTTTGAATTAGTATTTTGGTTAGCTTTTGGAGTAGAGGTAGCTTTTCAAGTAGCTTTTGAGGATTGAATATAGTTTATTTTTGTTATTTTTTAAACTGGCAACTAGTTTTACCGAACACTAATTAGCAAAAAAGTTATTTTCACAGTTCAACTCTAACCGCTAATATCTGATAGCTGATAATTAGTACATCAATCGAGCTACTTCTACATCTAATAGTTACCGCAACAATTTCGTTTGCCGAAGAGGCCAAATAAGAAGCGTTCCATCTTACTATTTTTGGGAATATTTATTTATTTATTGTTTTACACTCCTCTCCAAAAGGTTACTCATGCCATATCAACAAATTCTATCTTTTTATGTATAGGGTATTTTTCAACCACATACGTAGGGGTGTAAGTCCGATTTTCGGTTTGGTTTTTGAACAAAACCAAACCAAATCGAAACAAATTCAATTTTAAAATTTTTAATCCAAATCCAATTCGAAATTTGGCTCAATCCAAACCGAAATTTGAAAGCCAAAACTAAACCAGATCGAATTTTTTAATGTTCCAAAATCCAAACTAAACCAAACCGGCCAAACCGATTTTTTTAGTGGTGACTTACTGACTTAGGTATTAGGAGAGAGAGGAGCAAGAAACCCAACTTACTGACTTACGTCTTAGGGGATTTGAGTTTATGAGAAAAGGAAACCCAAAGTGACAAAAGCCCAAAATTTTCAAGAGTAGGTTTGTGGACGGGGATCTACATATCTATATTTTGGTTTGGAACCAAACCAAACCAAACCAAAAAATCGAAAAAAATAGAATCCAAACCAAACTTATTTCATAAAAAATCCAAACTAAATTACTAATGTGGTTTGATTTTTTTATTTTTAACCAAATAACTTACACCCCTACACATACGTGAAGCTGATGAATTAAAGTACTACTAGCCTTCTATGCACACGATGTGTGCGTCGATTGTTTGGGTATGTTCTTAATAAATTTCATCTAAATATGATTTTAAAAGTGTGATTTATAATTATTGTTGTACAAACTAATGTAAAATGCTTAGAAATTGTAATGAACATTTAGATGTGAGGTCTTATAGTCAAATTAAATTTATAATTTTTATCAATTAAATTACCATTTTTCTCATTGTGTCAAGTTACTTTGTTAATGCTTATTTAGTTTAATTTTTCATTAGAATTTTGACCCCATCTTTAAATTAGGAAATGATATATTGTAGAAATTTGAATATCCAATTATATATATAACTAAGGACAAAAATAACTTTTTAAAGGGAACACCATAGCCCCCTGCCTTATATAACAGATATTAGTTCAATTTTCATCTATATGATTGAATTTAAACAAACAATACATGTTATTAGGGTATACCATCACCCTAACAAAAAAGAAATCTTCAATTTTTTTTCTATAAAAGACCATAATCTAGATTATTGTTTATTATATGATGGCCCCACAAGATCATACATGATTTGTAGTTAAATTAATAAGATACACCAAAGTTGTAAGTTTAAGCTAGCATTTTATTTGTCCAGGATAACCCAGCTAACCAAGCACATGATAAACCCCTATTAAAAATCAAATTACCTCTCTATATAAGTTAACACCTACATATATTTTTCAAACCCCTATATGCTATAACCCTTTCTTTCTCCCTACATTACCATCAACAAGTTCCTCAAGAAAAGAAGAGATCAAGCTATCTAGAGAAATTTTATCAGCCAAAAACAATATAATGGCCTCTAATGGTGGTTCAAACGCCATTGAAGCTAATTCTTTGGCGACGAAAACGGCGTACAAAAACTTCTTTGTAAGCCAAGTGATACTTAGGAGCGTTGCATTCATGTCAACAATAGCTTCCATTTGTGTAATGGTGAATAGTCGTCAATCTACTGAGGTTTTTGGTATTGTGTTACAAGCCAAGTATAACTATTCTTCAGCATTCAGGTGATTTTTTTGAATTTTCATTTTTTGGTTGATAAGAGAAAAGGGATGATAATGAGTTGATAACAAATATATGTAGCCATGCCTCTATATGTAGGAGTTAAAGATCCTCCATTTTAGATGATACTCCCCTGTTTTTTTTTTCGTTTTCACTTAGAATCTTTACACTATTCATATTTAAAGAGAATCTTCTCAATTTTTTTCAATTTATAAGAAAAAATATAATCAGGTGAGATCGTGTTTGATTTGTCTCAATTAGTATATTATTAATATTCAATCATTATAATTTTTACTAATATATAATGAAAGATATTTAAATTCAAAGATGTGCATTCGGAGATGTGCGCAAAAGTGAGAAAGATAAAAAAAAACCGAAAAAAGTACTTAATAATTATTAGTGATTTTTGTAAAGAGATTGGATTAAAGAAACACCGTTAAAGACTTAAAGGTCTATTCTATTCAATCTATATTTCTCGACTTAATTAATTCTTTTTGAAAAGTTTGATGAACTCTTCATAATTCTTGAGAAGATGAGAGAAAAGAAATTAAAACGAACATGCTCTATCGTTTTGTATGCAAATGTAATTATTCTTTGAAATGATACTTGTAACTCACACATATTTTGTTAAGGGTGTAATCAAGGTCTAACATGGGAAAGTGAAAGATTGAATTTCTCATAGTCAAGCCTTACCAATTTTAACTATAAATTTTTACCAATATTTAAGGAAAAAAATCATATAATTATGTAAGATTTATTAACATATATATTTAATTTCTACATTTATTCCAGTAATTTCTAACAATCTATCAATAATCAAATATGTGAAGTTTATGATCTGACATAACAAATAATAATTTTAGAGAGTATATTTTAGTATACGTCCTATTGTTTAAAAACGCATAGAATAATTACTCCATTTTATTTGTTACAATTTGAAAGTCTTGTTGTTATGAATGTGCAGGTTCCTACTTGGTACAAATATAGCCATATGTGCGTTTTCAGTGTTTTCATTAATCACCACATGTGCTTTCTATAGGCCAAAATCCAATTGCAAAAGCTACTTTTCTGTTTTCCTTCAAGATCTGGTAAGAGAACTAGCATGTTTACAATTTTCCTTTTCATCTGAATAATTTCGTTTTAAAAATTATTAAAAGAGAGTAATCTATACTAATATATTAAAAGGCGTGCGTAAATCAGGGACGGTGCCACGTGGCGCTCTCCCTATGGAGTTTTAGTTCATGTAATTCATGTAAAATGAAAAAAAAAAAAAAAATTGCATAGTATAGGTTTTGATCCCGTGATCTCAAGTTCATGTACTAAAGTTTTAACCACTAGACCAATTCGCATTTAGTGATATCCTATGAAAGTACAATATTAATAAATGAAATTTTTTTACCCGGGGCATAGTCCGGGCCTAATAACTAGTTTTAATATAAAAGTAGACTTAATCATTAAATGAATTAAACTAGTCACCGAAAAAAATTAACTTAGTCACTATTGGGCTGATTCTCTTTTTAAATAGTTGCACCATTTATTGCATAGTGTTTAATTCACATTTTATACTTTGATTGTCTATGGTGATATATTTTTTAAGAAAAACATAGTCATATACGTGACCTTTGAAATGAAAAGTAAGAGATTAACCATCAACTACACTATGACTTTGTTGATCAATGTTTCAATTAAAATATGATAAAGTCCTGTAATAATTGTAGTTAACTAAAAAAAACTTAACAACTCCCTCCGTTTTTTTATTGTTACATTGTTGTAGGCACAACAATGTTTGCAATATCACTTTCAAGCTTTTTGGAGTATACTTTTTGATGTATTTAATGTAAAATAATGAAAAAAGGTGAAAAAGTAGTATTTTTGGGTGGAAAAAGAGAAGAACAAGTATAAAAATAATGCTTTATGGTGGGCCAAGTACCCCAAATAAGAAAAATATAGCAATTAAAAAGAAACAATAATTTAAGTAAAATGTAGCAATTGGAAAAAACGGAGCGAGTACATCTTTTAACACTCTTATTACGTAACTTACAAGATAATATTAATGTCATATTCTCTTACCACAATTCCTTTCAAGATATTGTTTTCAAACTCAAAGCTTTCAAATATTTTTTACTTATCACGTCATGACGTGAATTTTTCAATTTCTTAATAGACAAAAAATACGAAAAATAGGAAAATAAATTATGAAATAAAAAATAAGAACATATTTGTTTGTTGTAACTTACACGAGCATCGTCAGGGCAAAAACTAGTTAATGTTTGAAATAATGCATTGACAAGTGTGAAAATATGAAATTGTGCGACTATCTCTAAATAGAGGAAATATATCTTAATGTTTATAATTATAATTTTTGAAATGGCAGATTGCAATGGTATTGATGATGGCTGGTTGTGCTGCGGCGACTGCTATAGGATATGTAGGAAAATTTGGGCAAAACCAAACAGGGTGGACAAAGATATGTGATAATGTCAATAAATTCTGTAATTATATAACCATTTCTATTGCGTTTTCATACTTGGCTTTCTTTTGTCTCTTTGCTCTCACTATCATGGCTTTTAAACGAGCTCAACAAGCTAAATGATGCCAAATAGCTTGGGATTGACGATAATGAGAGTTTTATTTTCCTATTTATTGTACTTTAGATTTATTATGTGCCCTTTCAAATTAGATTTGTGAATTCTTTTACTTGAATCATATAGGAAACCAAGTGTAAATTCATTGATTATCGGTATTATTGCCTTACAATTGATTTACTTTTATTTCTTTTATTGCGTCATGATGGGGTGTGCACCGGTCCAGGACCAAATGTGAAACCGACCGGACTGAACCACAACCCGTTTTTTTTGGGACCGAGACTGGTTCGTTCCGATCTTGGACCTGTTGCTCTTCCTGATTTCATTATTGTTGTACAAGTTTATAATTATGTATAAGCTTCATACTTTATGTAAAGACTTCATACTAACTTTTTCTATAATCTTGCTTTTTTCTATGGCTTATTTTGCTTTTTCTCTCGTCTTGAGGAGGTTTTTTAAGTGAGTAATCCCATTAAAATTTATGAGTAATTCCATTTATTCATATTAGTAAAGCTTGTTTATTCTTATGAGTATCCCCATTTAGGCTCCGTTTGGTAGGGCGTAAAATATTTTCAGTGTAAAATGATCTTCATGGAAAACAATTTACAATGGAAAACACAATTCCAAAATTAGTTTTCCGTTGTTTGGTTCGATGTAAAAAAATGATGAAATGAAAGGAAAATGAAAGGGAAAGTAAGGAGGTAGTGAGAGGAGTGTACAAGAGAGAGAAGGAAAATAGTTTTCCCTTCATTTTGAAAGGAAAATGATTTTCCATCCTTGGGAGAGTAATTTTACCCCAAGGGAAAATGGTTTTACACTCTTTTGCCAACCAAACAATGTAAAACTGAAAATAGAAGAAAACAGTTTTCCGGGAAGACGTTTTACGCCCTACCAAACGGAGCCTTATTCATACAAGTAACCTCCTTTATTTATACGAGTAACATCATTTAATCATATGAGTAACACCAATTGCTTACAAAAGTAACCCCATTTCTTCGTACGAGTAATCTTAGATACATGGGTAACTTTATTCGTTTATAAGATTCAACTCATTTAATCATACAATCACATTATTTAATTAAACGAGTAACCCCAAATATTTATAAAAGTAACTCCATTAATTCATATGAGTAACCTCCCTTAGGGCCTGTTCTCACCAACTTATTTTCAGTTCAGTTCAATTCAGATCAGCTCTTGACAATACTTTTACTCTCACATATCATTATTCATTCCAGTTCAGTTCAATTCAGTTCAGTTCAGTTGTTTTATGCCGAAGAGAACAGGCCCTTAGGGTCTGTTCTCTTCCGCATAAAACAGCTGAACTGAACTGATATGAACTGATCTGAACTGAACTGAACTGAATTGAACTGAACTGAAATAAATATTGATATGTGAGAGTAAAAGTACTGTCAAGAGCTGAACTGAATTGAACTGGTCTGAACTGAACTAAACTGAAAATAAGCTGGGGAGAACAGGCCCTTAATCAAACGACGATCATATTTATTATACGAGTAACCCATGCTAGTAGAATAAATGCTTATTGTTGCGGTCATTAAGTGATATATTGCGGCGGTTTTGGCCACGCATCAATTAAGGCCGTAGCAATAGGTAAATAATATATTGCTGCGGTTTTTAACCGCAGTGTTATTTTAACACATTGCTCTGATTTCTAGTGTATGTAAACCGTAATAATATAATTATTTTATATCTCATCTATTCATAAAATTTAAATACCTCATCTATTCATATGAATAACCTCATTCGCTCATAAATCATAATAGTAACCTCATTTCTTCATCAAAGTAATTTCACTTAATTATATGACAACCCTATTTAATCATATGGATAATCCCAACTATTCACAAAAGTAACCTCGTCTATTCATAAACATGTTAAAAATCAACCATAAACTGACTTATTTATATAACATGTTACTCACATAAGAAGTCTAACCTATTTAATCACAATTATCATCATCTCAAATAAATTATAACTAATTGATAGTATATTTTTATGGATTTGTTCCTTTCGGTTCACCCATGAGTCATGTTTGTAGTTTGTTGTCCAAATTCCCAAAGGGTACAAATGTACAATCATCAATGAATCATGAATCATACGCATTTGTGAATTGTTGATAATGTGACCTCTAGTCTAAAACAATATTAAAAAATTTATAAAAAAAACAGTTTAATTTTAATAAAAAAGTAGACATAGTAACTAAATAGATTAGATTACTACTCCCTCCGTCTCAAAATATAGTTCCCATTTTCTTTTTAAGTGTCCTAATATAGTTCCCATTTCCATATTTAGTTCCACATTTTTCCGTAATATGTCTAGAAAAATCGTGTACCATCATTTATTTGCTTCTAGAATTTTGTTTTTTTCCTTTGTGTATTCAACCAAAAAGTTATAATTAATGTTTTTTCACCAATTATTTTCCATTATCTCTCCTAAAAACATCTTTTCCCATACAATATTTATTTAAATAAACAAAAAATATTTACTATCCCTCTTAAATTCTACTTGCATAAATTACCGTGAAAAAAGGAAAATGAGAACTATATTTTGGGACGGAGGGAGTAGTTATTATTGAACTTACCATCGCCTAATTTTAATTTAAAATTAGACGATCCCTTACAAAACAAATTCAACAATATTTTTACAATTTCTCATGTTAAGACCAAAAAAGAAATAAAAATTGAAATTACAAAGGAGGGAAAAACAACAACAAAATAAAAAAAGAAAAAAAGAAAAAAAGAAAAAAAGAAAAAAGAGTTTCTCTCTCATCTTCTTCCTCTTTCGAAGTCACTGAAATTTCTTCCAAAATTCCATCGAAGTAAACAAAAAAAAACACCTACTTTCTCTTTCTCTCTCCTCTGTAATGGCCCGTCGATCTGCTCCAATCCTCCTAAAATACCTCACAAACTCCTCTTCCCGCCAAAACCCTAACCCTAACTTCCTTTCGAAGAAACCATGGCTGTCATCTTCAAGATCCGTCACCTACATGCCCCGACCCGGCGACGGTGCTCCACGTCGCGTAACCCTAATTCCCGGTGACGGAATCGGACCTTTAGTCACCGGCGCCGTCGAACAAGTAATGGAAGCTATGCACGCGCCTATATACTTCGAGAAACACGAAGTATTCGGAAACATGAAGAAGATTCCAGAAGAAGTTTTGGAATCGATTCGGAAGAATAAAATATGCTTGAAAGGTGGATTGGCTACTCCAGTTGGTGGAGGTGTTAGTTCGTTGAATATGCAGTTGAGGAAGGAGCTTGATTTGTACGCTTCTTTGGTCAATTGTTTTAATTTGAAAGGATTACCTACACGCCATCAAAATGTTGATATTGTTGTCATTAGAGAGAATACTGAAGGAGAATACTCTGGACTTGAACACGAGGTTGTTCCTGGCGTCGTTGAAAGTCTTAAGGTATAATCATTTTGTTTCATTGGTTTGATCTGAGTTTTGGTGTGATTTTCTGGAGAATTGTGTTTATATTTGATGATGATGTTGACTTTGTGTTTTTTTTGGCTGATTGTTTGTTGACTTGGTGGTGTTTTGATATGAATTGTGAATTTTGTAGTTAGTACTTCGTTCGTTCTGAAATGAGTTCTATTTTAGATGAGAGCTTTTTGAGAGGAGTTTCATTTATTTTAGAATGGAAAAGTTGATCATTATTTGTGAACATGATTTGAGTTTGGTGATTCAGCTGAAGTTTGTGATTGATGAATTCCTTTGAGGTTCTACTTATTGATGTGATTTGTAGATTAGAAAAGTGAAGTACTAAAAGTTTATTCCAATTTCCAAATTAATTGTTTGGGATTCATTAGAAGTCTATTTTGGAAATTTTGAGGAGTGGTTGTGTTTTATTTTGAAAAGTTGTCAGATTCTGTGAAATTGATGTCTTTCCGAAATTGAGATTGGTTAAGTTTCTAATTTTAGGAATTAACCCAAATTCAAATTGTGAAATGCACTGATTTTAATTTGGTTTTGTGTTAGATTTGTTTTAGGCGCTACAGGTATAAAGCTGCTGATGTTGTTTGTGATATTTTGCATTGCGTAGCTTTAATCTGAAATGCTTATATGAAATCAGAAGAAAGATAGTAAGTTGTGACTTGTGAGATGGTGATTCACTTGAATATGACGAGTGATGGATTGCTTCTAATGCTTTTTGGTTCTTAAGAGGGTGCACTTGTATACATTTTAGTAAATTGAAGCGGGTAGCATTTTAACTTTTAAGTGTACAAATATTTGCTAGTTCTGGAGTCTATTCTGTCTATCTAATGGGAGAAAGTGTTGATTGTTGAGGTTGACTGTGTTAACATCGTAGACTTAATATTAGTAATGCTGAGGTATGGGTTGGGATTGATATTGAAGATCCTCTAGTAGAATTGTAGGAGAAGGTGGCAGAGTGCCATACTCCAAGTGGAGTGGGATTACTTTGTGATTTTGAGCTGACTTTGAAAGTTCTGTGGCTTAGATTGATTCTATGTGTGGGATAGGAGAAGGTGATGGTGTTGTTTTGTTGACAATAATTGTTAAACTTCCTCCGTTTCTTTTTAGATGCTACACCTTTTAAAAAGAGGTGTTTCAAATTAGATTCATCACTTTCTTTTTAGGGAAATAATGCTTAGGTATGGGTTGCGATTGATATCGAATTGACCCAAATTCAAATAGTGAAATGCACTGACTTCTAATTGGTTTTGTGTCAGATTCGTTTTAGGCGCTACAGGTAAACGCTGCTGATGTTGTTTGTGATATTTTGCATTGCATAGCTTTAATCTGGAGTACTCGTTTGAAATCAGAAGAAAGATAGCAAGTTGTGACTTGTGAGATGGTGATTCACTTGAATATGACGAGTGATGGATTGCTTCAAATGCTTTTTGGTTCTTAAGACTTAAGAGGGCGCACTTGTATACATTTTAGGAAATTAAAGCGGGTAGCATTTTAACTTTTAAGTGTGCAAAGATTTGCTGTGATGGGGTGGTAACCAACCAATTGGTATGAGATTGATATATAGGAACTAAGCAATGGTGAAGAAAGGGTGAGATAGTTCATTTTTGTTGTGATGAGGTGAAGCTTGTGAGGGAGAGGGAGGCTATAATGCATGCTGAAAAGTTCTTTATATTTTGAAATTTTGATTTATTGAATTCCTACATTTTGATTTATTGAGAGAGCTTGTATTCTATTTCCAATATTTCCAATTTTAGGGGAACTTAGTAGTTGAAAGGTATAAATTGTGCAGAAGATATTTTCAGCTTGATTTTGTTGAAGAAAATGATGACACTGTCTCTTTTTTATGTCAAGTTTGCTAATTCACAACTGCAATGATGAAGCTGAGTAGGATTGTAAGATTGGAGTGGGAGAAGGGATATTAAGAAGTTTTCTGTTATAAGTGGCTATTAAGGTTTTCTGCATCAAACTCTTACCCAATTATAATAGTATACGTAGAAGTTTTCTGTACTTTGATTAGTACAAAACATTTATTTTGTCAGATTTTGTTTGGGTCAACTCAATGAGTGTTGCTATAATACTAAAAAAAAAGCAATATTGGGTACTTTAATAAAATTGTTACTCACCCTAGAAATTATGAAGCGGGATATCTACTCTACACATTCTGTGATTCTTGTAGGTCAATGTAAATCTTTTTTTTATTCTTTATAAGAAGGTCAATGTGAATCTTGTCAGATGATTGAAACAATATGTAATGTATCAAATAACCGAAAGTATTGGATGCTATGGGCTGACGTAGAAAAAGTTGCGTCCGACCTACTAGTGTTTGTGTCGTTTGGAGTTGGTGAGTTTCATGTCAGGGGTCCCAAATTCCTGTTCAAGTCCCATCTCTCTTTAGTCAACTGTGGTTAGGTTCTAGGTTCAAGCCTTTTTAGTTCAATTGTGGATTCTTTATTTATTAACTTTAAACTGATATAAGAAATAGAGGCTTCTAAAGGAAGTGGAATTGGAAGGCTCTTATTATGTGCAACTACTGTGGTTATACTTTTCTTGTGTTCTTTTGGTGACTTTTTTGTGCTGCATTCTTCAATCTGATTTGGAAGGTTCGGTGGATGTCATCTGTTGACAATATATGTTTATAGTTATCTATATTTGGGAAGGTTTTCCGGTCATATAATAGTTTTTGCACGTGAATTCCTGTTGATAATGTATCTGCTATGCATATTGCATTTTTTGGCATTTGTTTGAACTCATTTCACCTGCTAGGTGATAACAAAGTTTTGCTCGGAGCGCATTGCAAAATATGCGTTCGAGTATGCCTACCTCAACAATAGAAAGAAGGTGACAGCTGTACATAAAGCCAATATTATGAAGCTTGCAGATGGTCTTTTCTTAGAATCTTGCCGAAAAGTTGCAAGCAAATATCCTGGAATCAAGTATGATGAAATCATCGTGGACAATTGCTGCATGCAACTTGTATCCAAGCCTGAACAATTTGATGTGATGGTATGTGGATTCCTTGCTTTCAACCGTGCTTTATCTTCACGACTTAATATGCATTCTGGCATGCTTTAATTGGGAATTACTGTTATCTTACCTTCTGGCGACTGGTCTTGCTATCCTTGGTGTCTGTATAGCATTTAATTTAGCCACTGTATATGCCAATTTTGTCTTGTTCTGTGGCTGATGTGTTGTTAGGGAAAGTACATTTGCAAGAGAGGCTTTGTTCATGATCGAACATGTTCTTTTTTTCTTCCCTTTTTGCTTTTCTGGATGGAATAATAATCTAAGAAGGCATATATGTTTTGGCTTGATCCAATAGGATTGAAGAACACAAATAGAATGTCTATAAACAGTTTACGTCTTTACACGCCTGAATTTTGTGTGGTATAACAATTAATCAAGAACCATTTTTTTGAAGTCCCCCCCCAATATGAAAATATAGAACAGATCCAGGAGCAAAATTTTGGACTGGTTGCTTCTTTCTTATAATATTCAATCCTACTCTAAATTCTTGCCCTTGGCTCATTTTCCAATATTTTTTGTACCTCTGTTGTCTTCTCTATCTCGTTCTAATGATTAGCCTACCATTACTCCCAGATCATGAAATTTTTTCTGAGGCAAATTGAACAGTTTAATTGTGGTTTATAGTCACTGATGGCTGGTCATTAAAGAGAATGGGTGAGGACAAAGAAGGGGGGCTTGAGAGTGGACGCAGAGTAGAGTAGAGATCCTTAAAGGTTTTTTTGTAGCAGATGGGGTAGGAGATTCATATAAATTTAGACTTCTTTTTGTACTTTATTTATGTTCATATGTAAACGCTGGAAATTCAAATTATATTTCCTCGCCTATTTCACATTACTCTATAAGATACCTTTCGAGTAAATTTCAACTTAGTTATATTAGCATATAGGTGAATCAATACAAAGCTACATAGTTTTCAACGCAAACGGAGTGGACCTAGCATCCCCAGCTCTAGGTAATTAAAAGGGCCCTTCATAGTTTGGCTGCTGGGAATATTGTAGCTTTGGCAATTGAGCAAAGCAATATGATTAAGAAAAGATACTTGAATGATGGCTGTAAGTACGGTATCGAAGTCTTGGTGAATACTGAATACGATTCCGCAATTATTGTTGCAAAGGATTCAGTATGTCGTAGCAAGACAAAGCATATGAAGATGGACTTACATGCAATTTGAGTAGCATAACTAGAGAGAACTGAAGTTTATCTGTTTCTGTTAGTTTGAGTTGGAAAACATATTTGCTACATCATGAACAAAGACAAGACTATAGTTTCTAAAGCTGAGCCTTGGGCAGAACAAAAAAGTCTTATTGGATGAGAGTTTTGGCTCTTCCTAATCTTAATTAATGATTAGTGTCCATTTATCATAGTACTAGAACATATATGATCTTTCATCTAAAATCATTCACTTCAGGAAGAATTGTCAAAAAGTGGCTAGTCTGGATAAATCTCTTTTCTTGTTATATACATACACGATAAATGCCATCATTTGTAATGTGCTTTTGTACCTTTGAAAAGCTTTGGCAAATTAGTGGAACATATTATAAGTCAAGAATGATTCTTCTCTAAAGATATATTTACAATATCTCACAACACTCTGCATGAGAGGATATTGTCTTGATCATATTTCTAACTGGAAATTCAACTGTTTATGAGGAAGAACTATCATGGAATCTATGCTAATCAGATTGTACACCTTGATCTTGTAGGTTACACCAAATCTGTATGGAAACCTTGTGGCAAATACAGCAGCTGGTATAGCTGGTGGCACAGGAGTAATGCCTGGAGGTAAATTTTGCTTCCTGCTTTTCTTACCAACGCCTCCAATTATCAGTTTTTTCCCACATGATATTGTGACAAATATCACCTGAAGGGCTTACTAATCCAAAGAGTTAGAATATTTGAGCAGTTTAATTATCAGTCAAGACATGCTCTTCAAATCTGACAAGCTAACTTACCCATCCTTTTCAGGAAATAAATTCCCCTTAGCTAGAGCCTAGAAGTAAAACCTATTGCTATTGCTGATATGCTGTTCACTTTTTTGCACGACTACCTTTACTTTCTCTTCTTTGGTGGCCAATATCTTAGGAGTATGCTATTCTTTTTGGTTACCAATTAAGGAACAACCCCTAAGAAAGATATTTGATGCATGTTTTGACGTAGATTAGTGCTCGTGCAAGTATTTACAGAATGAAATTCTTTGAAACGTCAGAGCTGATATTTTAGCTCTTAACTATTGGGTAAAATGAGGTCTCATATTTTTTACTGTTGATATCTGTAGGCAATGTAGGAGCAGACAATGCCGTATTCGAGCAAGGTGCTTCAGCAGGAAACGTTGGGAGTGATGAACTTTTGAAAGAAAAGAAAGCAAACCCGGTAGCTCTTCTGCTCTCATCTGCAATGATGTTGAGACATCTCCAGTTTCCATCGTTCGCTGATCGACTGGAGACTGCAGTGAAAAGAGTGATAGCCGATGGCAAGCATCGAACACCAGATCTCGACGGTGACAGCACCACCCAAGAGGTGGTTGATGCAATCATAGCAGCTATGGACTGAGGTTTGCCCTGTTTTCCGATCTTCTTTGACATCAAGATCATCTCATAATTGGCAAATACTTTGATTTTAAATAATATATGATTCAAGATAAAGGATCATAGGCTTGAAAGATCACAAGCATTTCGAGGAAATAGGAAATTTTATGAGTTGCTCAAGCTGATTCTAGCTTCTCGGACATTGTTTATTGGTTCTGCATGGAAGATGCAGGATGACCATACGAGACTGGAAATTGATGTAAATTCTTTTGTAACTGCTTAAATGGTAGCTAAGCGTTGAAGAGTGCTGATTGTTTTTTAAGCTTTCTCTCTTTCTATATGATGAATACAATAGGTCTTTGAAGAGTTGAGAAGTACCAACTGATTTTCACAAGCGCAAAGGAAAGACAATAAGAAGACCCATAACTTTTATGTTGTGTTAAAATGACCATTTTTAAGGCTTGTTTTTCTTCATCTTATATTTGTTTTATTTTAAAAAAGTAGTTCAGAAAACTAGGTAAAGTCTAGAAAAAGTTCAGAGAAAAATAAGAAAAGTGAAAAAATTGGGAAAGTTCAGAAAAAATAAGAAAAGTTCTGAAAAATTTCATAAAAAAAAAAGGTGAAGAGAAGAATAGTCCCTGATAAGTTGAGATCTTTGCCATTCTCCAACAGTGAAGTTGGGCGGGGGTGACTTTCACTAAGTTCTGGTCTCGTCTGATAGACATATCTTCTTTATTCACACTATACATATTTATTTAGTATTTTATGAAAAGTCAGGAATTATAAGCAACAAACTTTTGAATTTTCCACTTCTATAAAGGTACTCTTATAATGCGGAAAACGTTACTTTTGTTCATTTATTGTAACAGAACAATTGCTATTGAAATGTCAAGAATTTTCTCTTTTTAAATTCTTTTTTGGACAGCAAAGTAAAAGTCAATTGTAGGAATTAACCGATGATAAAATGTACTACATTTGCAAAAAAATGGAGACAATATTTAATTTTAAAAAAATACGTGGCAAGTATATTGGGACAAAATTGTAGCAAATAGATCATAACAGAAGGAAATTGTGGCAAAAATAGAACGAAACAAACGGAGTAGCTATACTACAAATTATGAATAAAATAAAAATTTTATGGCTACATTGTATATTTGCAATAATAAAATAAAAATTTTATGGCTACATTGTATATTTGCAATGTTCTTTCTATTTCACATGAAAATCTCATTGGAATATTGCAACAATCATAAAACAACTCCTAAATTCTCATAGACATTATTTAAGTAGATGTGCAAACGGACTAAATATGAAGAGAAATCACTTGAATCTAAATTCAATCCTTCACGATCACTAAGATGATGAGGCTTAAGAAAATTCTATGCTATCTTCATTCCTCTGGTTGATCGTTCCCTAGGAAGAGTAGGAAGTTGAGACAATCTCACTAAACCATCTTCCCTAACTTCACACTCATTCTTACATGAAAATGTAACCTTCCCTTTTTTAAGCAAAGACAGAAGACCCTTTGTTTTTCTACCTTCCACAACTTGCAGGCAACTATTTTTGGTGCACTCCTTCATAGCAGTAAGGAAAGGATCTTCATACGGCTTATAATATCTCTTTACCATGGAAGTGGTTCGCGGTGGTTGAGATGCCCGCCATGGAGGCGGAGGAATCTGTAAGTTAATAGGGCCGGATGAGGCGACACGGAGTCCCTCCGCCCCTTGATCAGTGGTTCTTACACGTTCATGTGCAGGGGAGTGAGGAACTTTTTTGACGTTACTCATGTTGCAGGACACTAAGATAATATGATGATGTACTGGATGTTAATATAGATTATAGAAAATTGAGAGATTCAACATAGGGAAAGAGAAGAGGGATTGTTTATAGTGCAAATATTTTTGTAGAATATCATAACTTCCATGCTTTCTAACGGTAGGAAGACTCAAAATGCAAGCAAGTGATACATGAAAGGCAACAAGCAAGTATAGGTCATGATATAAGGAGAAACACATTATTTGAGGAGGAATTTTCAAGAGTGAGTTAAGAAGATAATTATGTGGGTTTGACTGGTTCAAGTGTGAGGTACTACATACTAGGAGTTGGTGGAAGTGGTGTGGTGTTAGTTGGTAATATTCTTTTTCATGCATCCTCCTACTTAACTTCCTGCTAGTAATAATACATGTAATAGGATTAGGAGCATTGTGATCATTTTGCACAATGTAAAATTTTCCCCTTCAATTATCGGAACCATTTAAGAAAGGAAGTTTTCTATTCATTAATTTTAACTTCTATAAAGTATAACAAATAGAGTATAAACTATTCGTGAGACTCCAATCATCCGTTTAAGTTTTTGGTTGAGTTGGTTTTTACACAATAATCCTATTTATTTAAAATTAATCTTCATAGTCTAAAATCATTGTCTCGCTCACATAACATAATTGAAGAAGTGGTAGTATGGTATATAGAAAATGTAATAAAGAAGCATGAGGCATAATTTTCTTAACAAAAAGTTATTTATATAGGACAATGATATATATATGTATACTTTGTACTGTTTTTATGGTTCATATAGATCAAAATATATATATACCATACTGTCTATACATTTTACCGCTCATGGTAAATTGTAGGGGGTGTTTGGTAAGATTAATGGAAACGGAATGGAAATGATTTTGATAAGGAGGAGAAATGGAAATAATAATCGTTACCTTCAATAGTTGTTTGGTATCCTAGTGGAATGAAAACAATTGAGAGGTTTATGATTGAGGAAGGAAACGTGATTTGTTTCCACTAGTTTGATAAGGGTAACAAATGGGGGGATTATGTTTCCCTCCGGAAACGGTATTTGAGACTTAACACTCATACCAAACAATTAGAAATGAAAACGCTTATTTGAATCCGTTTCCTACATCAAAAGCTTTCATACCAAACACCCTCTAAAAAGGTTATGCTTGACAGGTGTCAAGGTAATGCAATCGTGGATGTCTTGCTCACAATTATCATGCAACTTATATATGCATTCTGTCACATAGGAATTAGGATAGATGATTTGTTTTAATTGACATCACTTAACATATTCGTTGAAGAAATTGTCAATTGTCACACACTTATCGTACAAATAAAATCCTCATTTCATGGTAATCTAATATAAAAAGAGTTATATAGGAGGTTATTTTAAAGAAAAATATTCAGTGTAAGAGATGTTTTTATTTTTAAAAAGCCAAATTTATAAATTAGTTAAAGTCAAATAATCCTTTTAATTATTATAGTATAGAAGTTAACATTATAAAAGTTCTGATGTTGAAACTATTTATTAAGATAAATTAATATGATTATTATTATTATTATTATTATTATTATTATAACATGATAAGTCATAATAAATGATCAAAGTAAAATACACAAATATTATATAAAAAAAGTCAAAAAAGTAGAAGAAAAAATAGCCATAAACTTATAATACTAAGTATAATAGTATTCAGCAACTTACATTTTAAGAAAATTCAAGTGCTTTTTGCCATATTTTGGTTACATAGGCCACACCACATGTATATGTGTTTACTTATAGGGACTGATATGAGAATTGAGAACTATCATATTCATAGTTTCGTAGGTGGCTTTCCTATCCAATATTTGATCAATCAGAATACGTAACGTACATGTGGTTCAGTATACATATAATTCATTTAGAAAGTTGACAGGTACACTTTACAGCACCTTTCGTTTGTCCACAAGAACATTAGTAAACTTTTACATTATCATTTTAAGTTTTTAGCCAAACTTCTTCAATCTTCTTGAGGTACTTTTTTTTTTTTTTTTTTTTTTTTTTTTTTTTTTTTGCTTTTTTGCTTTTTTGCTTTTTTCTCTATCCACTAACCAATTTTTATTCACACATTTAAACAACTTTACTATGTACTTATGCATAGTTAAGAGTGAACCTTGTGGGATGACGGATCTACCAATACTTGCAATTAAGCAATTTTACCAAAAAAAAATACAGTCATGTACGATCTTATTTGTTTTATCTCGACATATACTTTCAGAATAGTAAACTTTATAACTTTTACTTATAGAGAATTAGAATTATTAATGTTTAAAAATATGTATTAACAAGCGTGTCGAAAGATATGTCATAAGATATTATTCTTAAGGTAAACATACAATAAGATATTGGGTTATACACTACGTGCTATAAAAAAGTTTCTGATATCACATATAATCATCAATTCTTCATCACTCTAAAGCCAATAATGCGTGCAATAAAAAACTAATAACATTATCATCAATGAGGAGTGGGTTGTTGGTAAGAGTTTTGACATATTTATATTGCTTGATCATTTACAACCAGTTTCCTCTTTGGCTCTTTTTTAAAAAATGGCACTTCAAATTTCTTTTTCACCCTCGATAAAACATCAATACTATGATTTCTTATTGAAGTCAAGCTATAATACTAATAATAAAAAGAGTGAGATTATGATGAGTTTGAGTATGAGTGGCCAAAAAATTTCACTATTAAGCCTTAGACCAAGATCACAACCAGCATTAGTATTGTGCTCATCATCTTGTGGAGGTGGAGATGGCATAACAAGTATGGATGGCATGGTGAAATGCACGGCCAACTATACACCCTTGACACCAATCACCTTCCTTCGACGTTCCGCCGAGGTGTTCTCCGATCAAACATCCGTCGTATATGGCTCCTTACGCTACACTTGGAGTGAGACTCGTGTGCGCTGTCTTAAGCTCGCTTCAGTTCTCAGCAGTCTCCTGGACGTTTCCCCTGGCCATCTCGTAAGTTTTATTCCCTATAAAGCAATATGTATATTACGTACTCTTTCTGTTTATTCAAGGTTTCATATAGGGCTGGCAATTCGTGTCAGTGGGTCGTGTTCGTGTTTGGTTTTGTGAATTGTGACGATTTTGGTCTGGTCTCCAAATGTATCAAAAATGATATAAAAAGTAAAATAGTTGCATAATATGATAAATGTAATTAAGGGTTGACTTCGTGTGATTTGTATTTGTTAGGAAATAGGATGTTGTAGTTTGATTAATGCAGAACAGAAAATCAATGAAATAATAAAGGTGAGAAGACAATAAAGATGAACAAACAAAGAACACAAGGATTTACGTGGTTCAGTCAAATTTGACCTACGTTCACAGGTGGGGGATTAGAGCTTCTTTAATATAATGGAGAAAATCAGAGAGAACAATACAAGGAGTCCTAAATTCTATAGGCTAAAAGTGTTACATAAGTGGTGTCAATAATAATCAGTGTCGTTCCTGACATTTTATGGACCCTAGGCAAAATAAAAAAAATGGCCCCTATCTAAAATAATTCTAATTTTTTTGGGGAAGCATTTGATATTTTCCATGAGAAATAATGGTGAAATCAATTGGAATATGGGAAGAATTGAATGAGATTTGGAGAAAAGTACTAGATGGAAATGAAAGGCCATGGAAATTTGGAAATAGGACGAAATGAGTTATCACCTAGCTCAAGTATCATTTTTTTTTTTTGCAACACTTAAGTATCAGTTATCACGTAGCTTATAGGTAGATTATTTTTTGGTTTGGGCCTCTTTGGCTGATGGGCCCTAGGCCACTGCACTTGTTGCCTACCCTCAAATCCGGCCCTAATAATAATGAACACCAGGAAGCCCTTTTATAACATAAGGAACCTAGTACAAATCCTAAAAGATAACTCAAAAACGAAAAATGCCGAAAAACGCGCGTAGCGCACAAATCGGCGCACCGCCTGATCGCGAGACGAAACAATTTCGTTAGTTATTCGTAAAACAGCCATAAGTTTCTCGTTTTTCAGCGAAATTGGGCATATGACCTATCGTTGGAAAGCTCTTTGAGCAAGCTATCACCTCCAATTTGAATCACATCAAAACCATTTATAGATTGAGAGATATGTGCATTCAATGTCAGCCTTATGCCATTCACAAGATTTCAAGTAATAAATAACAGTATTTGTGTTTGTGCCGGGTTCGTATTTCTTACGGTAACTTCATGTCGGATTCGTGTCGTGTCAGAGACTGCCAGCCCTAGTTTCATACAACATTCTTTGATGTATACTTTTGACTATTGATATATTCAGATACATAATAAAAACAATATGTGTTTGAAAGTACATAAATGAATTTCGTAAAATTTCGCCTAATCTTAAAATTTTATAAAAATGGAAAATTTGCCAAAAAATACTCATTTAAAATGTTCAATTTTGCGAAGCATTCTTTGAAACAAAAAACCACAAACATAATTTTATTTGCAAGATGAAATTTTTTCTCATTTTTCAATATGCTTTTTGAGATGCATAGGAGTGACCCTTCTATCTTCCTAACTCTCCATATCCATTAATTGAAGCACTACCCATATGCATCTTAATTAAAAAGCACACCGAAAAATGAAAAAAGATTGCATCTTACAAAGAAAGTTAAGTTTGTGGTTTTTTTTGGAAGGAAAAATTTGTGGTTTTTCTTTTCAAAAAATGATTTAGAAGTTTTTTTTTGGCAATATTGAACTGTGAATTTTTTTTAACAAATTTTCCAAAAAAAACCCACCTAATGATATATTATATGTACTTCATGTTAGTAGATATACCAGTCGAATTTTATAAAATTACTGAAAGATTAGTAGATCAGAAAACGAAAAACCGAAGTAAGTGATATGAATGGTATTCAATTTGAGATTGTTCTTGGTTTTGACTTTTGATGTCTTTTTTTGTCTAAATCATTTACATTATGTGAAAAATTAAACTCCAATCACAAAAGTACAAATTAGTGATCAAGCATGAAAAAGAATGTTCAACATTTTGAAAAGTGAAGACAAGTTTGATTTTGTTATTAAGATTAGAATTTATCATGCTTGACTATCTGATATATATGGGTTAATGAACGATCTTATTAATTGATCTCTTTTGAAATATGTTTGATCTGATATAATCCCTCCCTTCCACAGATATATACCCATTTTGAATTTTCATGCTTGTTGTTGTAACTATGAATAGTAATATCTCTAACTATATATTCGTGAAGATTATAAAAAATTATATTTGAAAATTTATATCAAGACGAAATTAAATAAAATTTTATATGATTATATGCTTCCTTATGTATAAAGCATAAAAGAAGTCAAAATGGTGACAATGAATAGAGTCCAAAAAGTGTAGCCATTTTTATGAAACTGATGGAGTACGATTATTAGTCGGCATATATGGGCTAGGTCAACTCAAAAAACTAAGTATAGTTGCGCAAAAATATATAGACGGACTAAAGTACAAATTTGCCCAAACCTATCATTGGTAGGATCGGAAGTTCGGAACTATATATGTGCAAAACTATGTATGTAGGAATAGGGGACAAAATTCTACCCAGAATTGGAACCGGATGCAATTGGGTCCATTTTTTTTGGACCCGGACCCAGTTGGACTGGGACCGGATTCGGATCCGGCGGGTCCATGCCGGGTCCGGGTACCCGAAATTTTTGCTCACTCCTAATAGGATAGTTTGAATGCTGAAATAAGGTGATCAACCCCTTACTAAATTCAGACCAGATCATCATATTTATAGTGATGAGAGCATAGCCTTGAGTCAATAAACCAATTCCCGGCTTCCACTTCCCTTTTATTTTTATGTTTTTGTTCTTCACCTTTTCGGCAGTTGAAGTAGTTTTTCAATTAACGGCTCGTTTGGTAGTCGTTAATAAATTGTGGTGCTCCACATTAAGTTAATTTGGATATAGATTTAGGAAAATACTCGTAAAGAAATAAAAACCCTAGCCTCCCTCTTTCTTTTTTCTCTCTAAAACCCTAGCCTCCCCTACTTCTTCTTCATCAGTTAGGGGCTGCCATGGATGATTTCATCCATGGTAAGCCCCCTTTTTCCTTTTATTTTCAGTTTTTAGTTTATTTTCTTGTTTTGTTGAATAAATCAGTATCTCTTTATGAGATTTCTTCAAACCCTGTTATGGGTTTTTAGTCTTTGTTGTGGAGATCTCCTTCTCCTCTATGGGAGTTGTGAGTGTGGTTGTTTTGTTTTTAGGTATGAGAAATTGTTCTTGTTGGTTGAAGTTCAAATCTCAACATGAAGGTATTGGAATCTCGGATGCGGTTAACATGGCTCGATCAAGAAGGCTCTTCCCAAACTATGTCAGAATGATAGACTTCCCATCAATAGCTGTTTGATTCAGCAAATACAAGGGGGCTGCGCTGTATTGCTCGATCTGGTTCATTATAGTTTCTTCGAAGACGAATTTGATTTAACCTTGTTTAATTGTATCTTGTTTTTCTTTAATATCTATTGTAGATGCCGTTTGGCCTTCAATTAATGAAATTTCTCTTTCAAAAAAAAAATAAATTGTGGTAATGAGAATGAATTTTAAGTGTAATTTTATTAGGAAAGCACCCTTAAAATCTCAATGGGGAGACATTTTTTCTCCATGGGCAAACAATAATCTCACCCCTAAACTTGTGTTTTTGTCTCCAAGGGGAAGCAATTTTCATTACAACTCATTACCATGTACGTGGTATTGGATGGGAATGAAAATTCAAGAAGAAAAGTGGACACTTTAGGATAAATTAGCATTACTATGGGAATGGACAATGATATTTTTCACAAATTTACAAACAAATTTATTCCCATTACCACCATTTATGACCAACTACCAAACAGGCCGTAAGAGTACTCTTATTTTATTTATCGTAAATGTTGTATTATTTATCCCATTCTTCTTAATTATCTTTATTATTTGAAACGCAATAAACCTAGTCTCTTATTTTACCGTTGATTCTGTAAAAGAATGCCTACTTTTAATCTAAAACTAGTTATTAGGTCCGGGTTATGCCCCAGGTAAGAAAAAAATTCATTTATTAATATAATACTTTATGATAATAACACTAAATACAACTTAGCCTAGTGGTTAAGACTTTAGTATATGTACTTGAGGTCTCAAGATCAAACCCTATACTAAACAATTTCTAAAAAAAATTATTGACATGTAACTACATTAACTAAAACCCCCTAGGGAGAGCGCCAGATGGTACAGTTTCTTGTTTATGCACACCTTTTAATATATTTGTATAGATTAGGCAACGTTCCAAGCGCAATAATATTAAGAAGAATGAACCACCTTTCTGAATATAGTGACCCATTTAATTTATTTATTTAGTGACTAACTTAATCCATTCAGCAATCACATTCAATCAATCTAATGACTAATGTAATCTATTTGATAATTAAGACTGCCAAGTTATTTTTTTTGTAATTGTCTGCTTTAGTTCGAGATTCAAAGAGAAACAAAGAAAGGAGATCGAAAAAGAAGGGACGATTAGGCTGGTCAGAAATGTCTAGGGACAGTGATATAGGTTAGAGTGAAGTAAAATGGGCTTGTTAGGAAAATCTAGGCTTGAATTTGTTGAATTCTATGTTAAATTTATCAGAAAGCACCTTTTATAATCACTTTTTTGTGAGAAACCACCTTTTAAAAAAATTTGGTTAATTAGCCACCTTTTTGGTTCTTTTTTTTGTTGGAAGCCACCACTTCTCGGAATCTGACGTTGACCTTGATTTTCCGGCGTTGACCATCAGATTTTCGTTTTTTTTTTTATATTTTCGCCATTTCTTCCACCTGAGATGTCCGGGGATGCGAGGGAGGAGATGTGCTTAGGGCTGGGAGGGTGGGGATGGTCGTGGGGGGTGTTTGCCGGCGAGTTGCGGGAGGAGGGGGGTTGCCGAGGGATGCGAGAGGGAGGGGTTGCCGGGGATGCGAGGGGGAGGGTGGGTTGCCGGAGATGCGAGGGGGGAGGGGGGAGGAGGGGGGGGGGGGGGGGGGGGGGAGAAAGATAAAGGGGGAAGAATGGCGAAAATCTGATGGTCAACCCCCGAAAATCGAAGTCAATGCCGGATTAAAGTAAGTTATTGCTGTGGCTTCCAACAAAAAAAAGAACAAAAAAGGTGGCTAATTAACCAATTTTTTTTAAAAGGTGGTTTCTCACAAAAAAGTGATTATAAAAGGTGGTTTCTGACAATTTTTTCTAAAATTATTAGACCTCCCATTCTAATAGTTTAACCTTATTCTAATTCTTCTTTTATTTTGCATTGTTAATAAATTTCAGTTTTTTGTATTTTATTAACTAATTGCAGTACTAATCAATTAAACAATGTTTGTGATGTGCATTTGTTCATGAGTAATATTTTTTCACTTGAAGATTTTAGTTAAATTTGACAGTTCAAATGATGTTTGATAATCACGTGAAAACCACGTCAGCACTTTAGCAAACTCAAAGGGACTGTAATTGTGCTATGATGAGGTCGTAGATTATTCGGGTGGGAGGAAAGTTGTGCTCCGACGAAGTAGTAGCTCATTTGGGAGGGAATAAACTTCTAGTAACATGTTCATATGAGTAACACGTGATGGTCAATGCTAGTTTTAACTATCAATCTAAGAATATTGCTATAAAAGGTAGTTTTCTTTAAAAAAAATTGTTTTCAAAGGTAGTTTTTTTTTAAAAAAATTCCTTAAATTGTTTGGTATTAAGTTAGTTTAGCTATGTTAATCAAATTATGAAGTTTATATAGATGCTCTAACAATATCAATAATAAAGGTTCCAAGTATCCCTTCAAACAAATAAATAAATAAATAAAGATTCCAAGTAGTGCTCAGATAATGCTACATAATAAATTTTTGGTTATTAAATCATTATGGATATCGCCTTGCAATCTCAAATCTCATATTATAGCATTCATTGGACAATCCATCATATTCAGAACAAAATTGTTAATTACTTATACACATCACATGCAACTTCTAAAAAATAAAACCAGTAATATAAAAGTATAGTAACTTCCTGTCAAAAATAAATAAATATGTACTAGTAACTTGACAAGTGGATAATAAGACAACTATTGTAACTCCAATGTCCAAATTAAACAATAACCTGATCTTTTAATGTAGCTTCTTGTTTGGCTCTATCTCAAAATTTCAACACCTCATTCTCTCCACCACACAAGCAAAGAAAAAGAAATACTACTCCTCCACTCATCTTTGTTTTTTTTGAAGTCAATGAAACATCAATATTTTCACCGGTTACTGAAGTACTCGCGTGAGTTTGTGAGTGCCCAAAATAAATTGTTAATCCCAAGGCCAATACCAAAACGAGCATTTTGCTCCTCTTGTGGAGATCAAGGTGGTGCGTCATGGACAAGTGTGGATGGTTTGGTCAAATGCGAGGCTAACTCAACTCCATTAACACCAATCACCTTCCTTCAACGCTCCGCCAAGGTGTTCCCTGATCGGAGCTCCGTCGTCTACGGCTCCTTACGCTATACTTGGAGCGAGACTCGTCACCGCTGCCTCAAACTCGCTTCCGCTCTCGCCACCTTCCTTCACGTCTCCCGTGGCCATCTTGTATGTTTTGCGTGTCACTTTATTTTATTGGTTGTTAACTTATTACTACCATTATACTCTATTACTCCCTCCGTTTCCTAAAGATCTTCCCTCTTTCCGTTTAAGGGTGTTTCCAAAAGATTTTCCCTTTTTTGCTTTATTCCTTATTTGGCAAAACAAATTTCTTTATCTACCCTCTCATGTCACTATCATATGGTCCACCATTACATTATTAATTCAATTTTACTCCCTTTCTTTCTCTTACTTTAAGCCCTTTTTATTTGTTTATTTATCTTAACCCCTTTTTCTCTCCTACTTTACTCACACCATGCCCCACACAACTTGATTTTCCTTGGTATCTGTAGGAACAGTAAGTGGGAAGATCTTTAGGAAACGGAGGGCGTATTATATTATTAATATCTACAACTGGGTTACAATTGGCCATTATGAAATATCTTGCATTGAAATAAAAGGAAGTATAGGATCTATTTTTCAACTTGAATTCTTTTTATAAGTAATTATTAATACACTGTATATTTACAAATATTACAGCAGTTTAATACTTAATGAGGATAAAAAATATCTTTGTTACTTTCTTAATTTGGTCTTTAAAAGACTTCTATATTCTAATTTTGGCACTAGTTATAGGTAAGGAAAAACATAGTTATATAAGGTCTTGTTTGATTCGTCTCATCATGTAGATTACGAAAATCAAACTTTTACAATTGTTACTGATATGTAGTTAAAGATATTGATAATATAAAATGTGTATTGATAAATATGAAAATAATTTGACGTTTAGATTAGTACTACCATTTTTTATAAAAATTATAGGCTGGTTTTGTTTAGATTCTATTTGGTATAACTTTATACTCCTAATGCAAAATTCTACTTCACTTGGTATGTACTCCATAACAGAGAATACACTTGAATCAGAAATGAGACATGTCAGGCAGTATGTCACATCTCGCATGTAACTTGCGGTAACCATTCTCTTACTACTAAAGTAGTAAAGTTATAACAAATCAATGAATCACTGATAGGTGCATTGTGCTCCTAGGAGTACAATGAGAGCCTATAATACGAAAATAGAACATTTATGAATACGAAAAATAAACAATTTACTGTTAAAGTATAACATTATAAATATTCACTTATAAAAATGAACATTTTATTGTTGAAATGGAACATTACAAGAATTTATTTATGAAAAAGAAAATTTTACTGTTGAAGTAGAACATTGTTGAAGTGAAACATTACTAGAATTCAATAACTTAAATACATATGCTTCTCAAATGTAGAACATATATTCAGGGAAAATAAAACATATTTTTTTGGTGGAAAATAAGTTTTAAAAGAATATTTTTTAAAACAGAACATTTACTCATTGAAAATAGAAGAATTTTCGCGACAAATAGAACATGATTTTCTAGCTGAAAAATAAGCTTAGAACAAACATTTGTTGAAATAGAACATTTGCTTATTGAAAATAGAACAATTTTTCCGAAAAATAGAACATATTTTTTTTGCTGAAAAATATAAATTAAATGAACATTTGTTGAAATATAACATTTATATATTTATTGAAAACAGAACAAATTTACTGAGCCTGGGTAGGGATGGCAACGGGTCAAATCTGGACCGGGTCCAGGTGGACACGAATCCAGCCCCGTTTTCATATGCTGGATCCAGATCCGACCCGGATCCAGCAGGTCTGAAAATGTTGGACCCAGATCCAGATCCGACGGATCCTACGGATCCGGGTCCAAAACGGATCCCTACTATTCTACTTGATTTTTAACAATTTACCAACTTTATCACAGAATTGAAATGAACAAATTCACACAAACGGTACCAAAATTGCAATCAACAAATTATTTCAAATTATGCTTCACAATTGCAGCAACAAAATCGAAAGAACAACAAATTCAAAACAAAACTGAAACAGCAGCAAAATCAAAACAAATATCAACATAAACCCAAAAATCAACAAATAAACGAAAATGAACCAAAAAATTAAACGAAAATCCACTGATAAACGAAAATTGAAACATAAACCCTAAAATCGAAATAAATTACATAATGACTAGATCTAAACGAAAATCAGCCAAAAAATAAATTGTTATGAAAATACAAGAGAACGAAAATATATATGAAAATAAAAAATAAATCAAACAAAAAACTAGAGAAACTAAACCAAAAATCAACCAATTCTTCCTTGTGCTTCCTCCGGTAGATGAGAGAGAAGCGTGGGTCTTTTGCTGGCGAGTGGGTGGTTGTTGGTGGCGGTTGTACGTGGCCCGTGGGTGGTGGTTGTTGGTGGCGGCTGACTGTGTGAGAGAGAAGCGTTCTGTTGTGAGAGAGAGAGAGAAGCGTTGTGATTGTGTGAGAAAGAGAGGATGAGGAGCGAGGGATAGAGAGAGAGAGAGGATGAGGAGCGAGAGATAGAGAGAGAGAGGATGAGGAGGGAAAGAGGATGAGGAGAGAGAGAGAGAAGGGGCGGAAATAGAGGGTATGGGCTGGGGACTTGGGGGGTTTTATTTCTAGGGTTTTAGCAAAGCTTTTATTAAAACGGATCTGCGGATCCGAGTCCGGGTTTATTGTACAGATCCTGACCCGGATCCGTGATCTAACAAGTGGACCCGGATCCGACCCGGATCCAACGGGTCCATAATTTTAGGATCCAGACCTGGAAAAACGAATTCGGGTCCATGGATCCGGGCCGGGTCTGGGATCCACTGCCATCTCTACTCCTGGGAGCACAATAGAATCTTCAATGAATCACGGAGTACATGACGTCATGAATCTTTTCAATGTTGAGATGAACTATAATTATTAGGAAAATATGTCAATAAATACCATACTTTGGGCACTTTTTTTTGAAATAAATACCTAGTTTGTCTAAAATTTTATATAAATACCAAGGTTGGCTATTTTTTTTGGAATCACTACCACTTAATGTAATCTTGAAAAAAATGTTAGTTTTGCATTGTTAGTGGCACGTAAAATTATGATCTTACCCTTCCTCCACCACGATTACCTCCCCTACCACATGCAACAACCATGCTTGCCACCGTTGCCGCCACCACCACCCACAACCACAACCCATTACAAAACCACCACCACTTCCACTCACTCAAAAATCATCCCAATCCACCACCCTAACCAATTACAAAACTACCTCCACCCACCAAAAAATCGACCCACCACACAATACTAACCAACTATGAAATCACCACCATCTCATAATGGTGGTTAGAAGAAGAAGTAAGGGGATCGCCAAGGTAGTGAGTTTTGATGGTGGTGGTGGTGGTGGTGGAGGAGGAGGAGATTAATGAAAGATAAGAAGTGCATTTCGCATACCACTAAGGGACAAAATTAACGGTTTTGCGAAAATTTATTAAGTGATAGTGATTCCAAAAGAAATGACAGAAAGTTGGTATTTATATAAAATTTCAGACAAACTAGTTATCTATTTCAAAAAAGTGACCAAAGTGTAATATTTATTAACAAAATTTCCTAATTATTACGAGATGAGCAACCACAAAACAACAAGAGATATAACTACAATTTCTTGATCATACTTTTGCAATCGATTAGCTTACACGTCCTGCACAATAGTAGGCTAGTAAGTGTGGTTATTATATATCCCATCGCCCATACTCGGTAATAACTAGTTTGAACATTTATCCATTGTGTGAGCAGGTTGCAACACTAGCTCCAAATGTACCTGCTATGTACGAGCTGCATTTTGCAGTACCAATGGCCGGCGCCATTCTATGTGCTCTCAACACTCGCCTCGATTCGACCATGCTTTCTACCCTCCTTGCTCATTCCCAAGCTAAGGTCTTATTTGTAGACCATCAATTACTCAACATTGCTTCAGAAGCCCTCCATCTCTTGTCCAAAACTGGAGGAAAACCACCCTTACTTGTCCTCATTACAGATTCTGATGAAAATTCCTATACTGATGAACCTATAAATGCTAAGTATGATTATGAATATGAGAGTCTGTTAGCCAATGGGGATGACCAATTTGAGCCCAAACTACCCCGCGATGAATGGGATCCAATTAGTGTAAACTACACCTCTGGCACCACCTCGCGTCCCAAGGGAGTTATCTACAATCACCGAGGTGCATACATCAACGCGATCTCCACCTTTTTGCTTCATGAAATGAGTTCCATGCCAACTTACCTTTGGACCGTCCCCATGTTCCACTGCAACGGGTGGTGTCTTCCTTGGGGTGTGGCAGCTCAAGGGGGCACGAATATTTGCCTTCGAAAGGTCACCCCAAAGGCCATATTTGACAGCATTGTAAACCACAATGTGACTCACATGGGTGCAGCTCCTACTGTTCTGAACATGATTGTGAACTCCCCTGTAGGTGATCGTAGGACCTTATCGAACAAGGTGAGGATTCTTACAGGAGGATCACCTCCTCCACCTCAGATATTGTCCAAGATGGAAGAGTTAGGCTTTGAAGTTGCTCATCTGTATGGACTCACCGAGACTTATGGCCCAGCCACTTATAGCGTTTGGAAGCCTGAGTGGGATTCTTTACCTCCCGGTGAGAAATCGAAGATCAAAGCTAGACAAGGTGTACAACACCTTGGGTTGGAGGAGGTGGATGTCAGAGATCCCATCACCATGGAAAGTGTACCAGTTGATGGTAATGTTATTTACAATTTTTTTAATTACATATACTACAGTTCTATTGTATACAACAGAATCTACTCACTGTCATCCTGACTTACAATATAACTAGTCCTTCATGAAATTGGCTTTATGTAATATCAGGTGACTAAAATCATGTTGTATACAATACACAGAATGTACGTAAGTCGAACACTGACAATCTTTAACTGTGGTTTTGAATAGGTAAAACAATGGGGGAGATCATGTTCAAAGGAAATACGGTGATGAGTGGATACTTGAAGGATTCAAAAGCAACAAAGGAAGCTTTTAAAGGAGGGTGGTTTCATTCAGGTGATCTTGCAGTTAAACACCCTGACAATTACATAGAAATTAAGGACCGGTTGAAGGATGTTATCATCTCTGGTGGAGAGAATATAAGTACAGTGGAGGTCGAGACTGTGCTTTACAGTCACCCAGCTATTCTAGAGGCTGCTGTTGTAGCAAGGCCAGATAATCACTGGGGTGAGACACCATGCGCATTTGTCAAGTTGAAAGACGGTTATGAAGCTAACGAGCAGGAAATTATCAAGTTTTGCCGTGATCATTTGCCTCATTACATGGCTCCTAAGAGCGTCATCTTTGAGGAAATCCCAAAGACAGCAACTGGAAAGATGCAGAAGTTTATTCTTAGAGAAAGGGCTAAGGCTATGGGATGCCTGTCACAAGGAAAAGAGGAATTTCAGAAAGGTCTTTAGAATGTGAGTGTAACTAGAATCTGTTACATAGTAATTAGTATATATATCCTGTGTTGTAGCAGAATAGAGAACTTACTGATATCAGAATTTCAAAAATATATAATCCTACATTCTGAATCATTTTCATGGACCTTTTGCTTCTGATTGGTCCCATTTGTGAAGTTTAGGACAATGATCTTCTATCTCTGTCAAAAAGAACAATAATAATTCGTAAGTTAAGGGTACAAGGAATCATATAACAGTAAGATACTGGTGTCTACTCTGTTCAAGGATAATTAATCCTTGAGAGGTACCAAATTTGGCACATCCAACTATGCCAACCATCTAATAGTAGTATACTACAACATACATTTGATCATTGTAAAACACATACAGCCACAAACATCCAAGGTACCACCACGCCATGAACATGTATCGGTTTAACACTTTGAATACCACCATAACAATAGGAAAGTATCACCAAAAGCTGAAATGATTTGTGAATTCATGCTCACAAACCCAATAGGAAGCTATCTTTACATAGAACATTTAGCAAATATAGTTAAGAATATGTATTACAGAATGTATTGACCAAAGTAAATGCAAAAAAACTTGTATGCAATAGGTGTATGGTATGCAACATATTTAGTCACTGCAATTTACAAACAGGTTAAATCTTTGATTTTTATGTGAGTTGGGATAACTGAAATTGTTACATACAATATATCCAATATAGAAAAAATCATATTGGGGTAAATGCTTGACATATTTACAAAAATTTAATCGGAAATTTTGAGAGGAATAGATGTCAAATATTAAGTTGATGCTTACAAATTGAATGCAATTTGGATGATCAATGCAATGACTTCTTCAGCTGGAGAAGTGGTTATAAATAGCTCAAGTTGAAGCGAATGATATGGGCATAGTGCAAAGAACCAATATATAGATGATCTTGAATTTGGATTCCGCTTGATATCAGCGACATAGCCCGATCATAGACGTGCAATGTTGCGTTTCCTTCTAAATCTACACCCAAAATTCCACCATTCCTCTGTATATGGTGAAGGCCAATGTATCTGTCAACCATCGACATGGCCTTACGTACTAGTCGAAATTTATTTGCTTGCTCTAGATATGGCGAAAGAGACTGAAAAATCATCAAATCAAAGAGAAGATCAATTATTATCCAACACACATTGATTGTAATTTGTAAGTGATACGGATTCAACTATTATATAAAGGCTTGTTTGGTACTAAAGGTGATTAACTAAGCTTATGTTCTCCTCACTATATTTTCAGTAGTTTCATCATATAAGATAAGTTCAGGATGTATGCAAATTCAGAAGGCTTACAGAGGATATCGCAATCCAATATTTGGTCTTCCCATCGCTATGGATATTGTCTGGATAGCCAGGCAGATTATCAATAAATGAATCCACTGCACCCTTTCTGTTACCTCGGATCCAATACGTTCTGCACCTCTTCCTGCAATATTGAGACTAACTTAAGATCACATATATATATACCAGCCAGTTGATGATCATACTAGTAGGAGGCGCGACATTAGGGTCACAGAGTCAAGTTTGGATTGATTTCGGATTAAGCTCAAAACATATGGAATATCATGTAAAACGTAACACTTTAACAAATAATGAACTTTGGGTTAATTCAGGTCGCATTCAAGGTGCTTGAGTAGTTAAGGTCAGTTTGAACAAGGTTTCTTTCAGTAACTTCAGGTCGAGCTCATGCAACATTGCAACCTATCATTTGTTATTCTTTCAAGAGCAAACTCTAAACTTACATAGGTGTTTCACAAAAGATAAGAGAATTCTGATCAGGAGAGATGACAACTCCATTTGGGAAGTAGAGATCATGAAGAAGAACTTTGGTTTCTTTAGTATTCGGATCGAAACTCAGAAGTCTACCATAAGGTCTGGCTTCTAAGATATCAAGTAAGTAATCTTGGAACCCATATTTGTATGAAGCATCTGTGAAATAAATAGTGCCATCTTTAGCAATATCAACACCATCTGTAAACTTGAATTTCTGCCCTTCAGCTTCATCAGTTAGTAGCTGTATTTCCTTGTTCTTTGTGATTTTCAGCAGTCCCTGTGAGAAAAATGTCACATTTAATTAAGTGTAATCAGTCCAATCCCTTGGTATTATAATGTACTTATAATGTAATTTGATAATTGATCAATATAACAAAGAATATCTACTTGAATAAAGTTCTATTTTTCTGGCAGCAAACTCTGGTGGATAAAAGAAAATTCTTATGGGTACAAGAGCATATCTTTATATTGGCGGATGCATTTTATGTGCGGAAGATTTCTCACACAAGTATACACGCGTTACATGCATCACGTAGCAATATAACTCTTTCACAACCCTTGAGAATTAGCAGATGTTTAGAGATTCATAATGAAAAATGAATTACTTCTGAAAAATATTAATTGTCAGACAAAGATTTACAACCAAGGTAGAGAATCACTGATCTTTAATACACGGTGACCAAAATTAGAGATACAAGCTTATAGTAGAGAGACCAGATGCTATAGGGCAATTGGTTTACAATAGATCTCTTTTGTTCATTAGTTATTTCGAATGGCTCGAAATTGACCAAGAACAGCAGCTTCAAATGAGCAAACAAATAGCATTAGCTATACTTTATGTAGTAGACAAAATTGGCTTCAGCACCACAAACTATAACGTGAGTACATCTAACGCCACCAACTTTGGTTAGTAGTCGGAACCACAAACTATTGGCCTAGGTGTAGTTATTGCCATAAATGATGTCAAAGTAAATTACCATGTGAAGATAAATATGATAAAAATATGAAATACAAGCTAATGTATAAAAAAATTCTAGGAAAATGATATACATGGGCTATGTATAAGGTGCTTAAAATGGAAATAAAATATTGAATCAAACATTTATTACCTCAGTTGATGTGAAAATATGTCTTGAATTCTTAAACTGTTTCCATTTAAAGATATGTATTTAATGTTTAACATTACCCAAAATTCTATACAAAAAACAGCAAACTAAACATCCCAATACCAAAATCAATGAACGAAGAAGAATTTGTTATACCACGCACCACTGTGACTAAGTCTATTTTTATATTAAAATTAGACTGTCTCGTTTAATAATTTTTGAAGAAAAAGAGAGTGAGTAAAATGTTATACCTTATGAGCATCAGCAACAATAAGTTGATCTCCACTACTAGCAATAGCAATAGCAATACCAAGAGGTCGACCACCAGTGTTGACCCAATCCTCAACCACCGATTCTGAAACCGAGTCACCAAGCTTAACTCGCTTAATCCACCCATCTACACACCCTGTATAAATAATCCCTGATTTAGGCTCATAAGCTATATCTTCAGGCCCTAAAAGCTGTCTTGAACCAATGAACTCCGACTTCCAAAGGATACGACTGTTGGTTTTGGGAGCGATTATTGGTGCTGCTCTTTGGTTAGTAAACTCGTGCACAGGGAATGGTGCAGGATCAAAGGTGTTAACCTGGAATAAGAGCACAACTACTGCTAGTAATATAGGAAGTAACCATATTTTTAATTGGAAAATCAAGGATGTAAGAAGGGTTTTAATGGGTTTTGGATTGCTTGTTGCTGCAAGTGTTTTTGAGTCGGCCATAGCAATGGCTAAGTCAAGCTGGATAACGGAAGAGCAGAGCAGTCAAGAGAGGCAACTGGTGATTGGTGAATGGTAAGTAGATGAGAAAATTACGTGAACCGCTGAAATGCAACGGTAAATTGCGCCTACAATGGCTTTAGGGTCCAGTAAACATCCTCCCAAAATTACATAAAATCGTTCAGATTTTACTAAATACTTCCTCGAGTCCCTCCGTTTTCTAAAGATCTTCCTTATTACTGTTCTTACCGATATCAAGGAGGAATCCAATTGTCAGGAGTGTAACGTGTTTAAAGTAGGAGAGAGAAAGGGGTTAAGATAAATTAAAATATAAAAAGGAGTTAAAGTAGGAAAGAGAAAGGGAGTAAAATTGAATTAATGATATAATTGTTGGTCATATGATAGGGACATGAGAGGGTAAAAAGGGAAAAAAAATTCCAAATAAGAAATATAGTAAAAGATGAAAATCTTTTGAAAACGCACTTAAACGAAGAAGATTTTTAGAAAACAGAAGGAGTATTTCTAATTTTTCTTTTTTCTTTTTTTTATTACTTATCCACAACCACCACCTTCATTCCCCTACCACCTGCTACATCCTCCACCACCTACCTTCCCCTGTCCCCAAAAAAATTCGATTGCCTTTTACGCAAAAATCAGGCCGGGCTCGATCGTAGGCCAAAAAATCATGCCTAAAACCTGTCTTTTTTTGGGCGGGCCACTTCTGCGTTCCAACAAACTCTATTGAAGATGAATGTTGGTAGAGCTTCGCACCAAAAAAAAAAAGTTGGTAGAGCTACCCATGACTGGGTCAACCGGATATGAATTTGCTGTGGCCTGCAACGTGAGGCACAATGATGAATTATGACTTAACTGTATGTCGTCGGCCCATACAATTTTAACAAAAATACTTCTTCTGTTTCATAATATTCGCTATACTTCTATTGTGGGAAGTTTCACATTACTTGCTACATTTTATTTTTGGACAATAAACTCTCTATATCTCTCTCCTCTCACATGGGTCCCTTAAGTTTTTATTCTCTACCTTACTCTTCTCAAAAAATTGCCTAAGAATCCGTGAATTGAGAAGTGTAGCAAGTAATATGAAACGAAAAAAGTAATTAGTATTATTGGATAATATTATATGTAAAGGGATAATATTATATTGTAAAGAGTAGAATAGTACTTTCATAGTCATGGGTCTGTAATGTAAACACTATACATATTGAATGTCAGGTTAACCTACAATAGGTTAACACAATTATTTCCCACAATTATACATGGTATCAAGAGCCTAAGTTTTTCTAAAAGAAAAACACAAAAAAAAAACAAAAAAAAAAGGAAACCTTTTTTTTTCATCGGCATTTTTTTTCCCCTGGCCATGGCTTTCACGCCTCAGACTTCCGCTGCCCCAACACAGCCACTGCCGGCGGTCTCTTATGCGGCCCCGACCACATCGTCGGCATCGCCTCTCGCCGCACAGGTCACCGCTGTTGCCGCCGGGCTCCAGCACTATGCTGGCTCTTTCTTTTCGCAACCCTACATGGCTGCCAGTGCTGCCTCGACGACCTCCCAAGGCTTCTTCTCGGCGCCTTGGTAGTTGGTAATTGTTAGTTGAACCCGCTAATTAGGATGGATATACAATTTATGCAATATAGATATTCTAAAACTTGTGTTTCCGTCAAAAATTAAAACTTATTATAAAAACCCTCTCTTTGTGTGTTTTGCTCAACCTTTTCTCCATAAAGTGCAACTAGTAATTTACAAGAACCTTGATTGTATTACTTATAAGAATCTCATTTTTTTTTGGGTGCGAATATGAAACCCCACGTTGATGTTCATGAAAAATTAGTACGAGTCCTTTTGGAAAGAAACCCAAAAATAACCATCCCCTATTTATGTGTTTTATGTTGGAGATTTAGAGTATAAAGTTAATTTACTTGGTAATGGTGTTGTTACTTGAAACAATATATGTAATATTATGCTATATAATGAAGAGCAATACTTTCAAGAGCATGAGCATGGGCCTCGCATCTCGCTCGCACAAGCAAACAAAGCAGGCCTCGCACTCACGCTCGCACAAGCAGGTAGGCAGTGGACTGGTCGCGACTCGCGACCTATGTCGTACCTCGCGATGCTGTGCGCTCGCCAAGCAGGGAAGAGACGGGGTTGGTCGCGACTCGCGACCTGGGTCGCACCTCGCGACGCTGCCCAGCTCGCGACTCGCGACACTGATCGCGACTCGCGACGATCGTCTGTTTTTTGTTGCTCTTTGCATGATTTCGTGTGTTTTGACGGTTTGTCAATATACTGTTTCGGTTTTTTTGAAACAATATAGCATTGTTATATATATATATATATATATAATATATATATATATATATATATATATATGATGAAAGGGGTTGAGAAAAACTACTTCTCTCTCTTGCATATAGACTCTAAAGATTAAATCTAAGAAGCTCATCATCTTTACAAATCTCACAAATTCATTCTCAATTAATAGTGTTCATAGTAAGCGTGACCACTATTGTTTTCTTCTTTGTATCTCGAAGGTGAATTCCGTGAAACCCGTGCTTTACGAATAGGATCAGAATATTACTTTTGAGAAAGTGATCCACGCCTAGAAGAATCGATCATCTTGTGACCCTTGTTCATTTCTATAATTTATTTAACATTTTAATATGTTGAAATTACAAGATTGTTCCTAATAGTGGACAGCTTGCCCATTATTAATTAGTGTTTTATCATTCCTGGTAAATAAAATGTAAGTTCTTTTTTCTTTTTTTGATTTTCTGAACCACACGATAATAACGTTGTACGAGCTTGTTCTATTCGAAGTAAAACAACTGAATTGAAATTAACTGAACGAATGCAACTGAATTGAACTAAATTGAACTGAACTGAACTGAACTGAAATGAATTAAATTATAAATAATAAAAATGATAGTTGGAACTGAACTGAACTAAACTGATTGAAACTGAACTAACTGAAAATAAGCTGGAAAAAACATGCCTACTTCCGATGTTACATAATTTCCAACTCCCATATTATGGTATTTAAGGTAACAAGATCACATAGGTAGCTTGAACCCTCTACCTATTTTGCATCATGTAGAGCAAGATCAAGACGTATGATATGAGGATAATAAAGTGAACCAACATACAAGTAGTTCCCAATTTTATTTGCACCCGTGACCAATGATAATTTTGGATCATAATAGTGAGCCACCAGCCTTCCTTCCAAATCAACTCCAAATACTCCTCCATTTTTCTCCATGTGTGGTCGGCCAACATATCGCGTTATAATTGCTAACCCTTTTCTAATGGAAGGATACTTCAACGCTATATCCCAATATGGCTTCAATGACTGCCAGTTTATCAGACAATTATTAGATTTATTATGCGAAAATAAAATAATTTGAACACAATAGTCTATACTATATGTATCAACAACTTATCAACAAAAAAGTAAAAAGAAGAATCATGTAGGAGTTCAATGGTTGGAGCTCCCACCTCCCAACCTCATGATTGAAAGTTCGACTCTTATCAACCTCATATTTGGGACATTTGTGTGAATATTTAGGAAACACCAACAGGTTGGCTGATAAAGCATGCATGACATGCTAATAACCTCAGGGGCCAAGGGGGAGCGTCTACCCACTTGAGCTAACTCCTATCCATTATTATTGATACGGTATATGTAGTTGTAGGGTCATGTACTCATGTTTGGTATTATTTGGAGGTAAAAGTTAATGTGTTATGTGTAGACTCTTAAAAGCGCAAAATGTGCTTGGTTTACCATTTCTACTATACTGACACAACTTTAATCAATTGTACTAAAACTCTAAATAGATCGATAAAAGATCAAATACCGTGGAAGTTCCAATCCAATAGTAGCCTTCTTCATCATATCTAATATTATCAGGTATACTGGGCAAATTATCAACAAAACTTTCCAATGATCCTTGCATTTCCCCTTCTCGAATGTATCTCTTACATCTTCTCCTGTATTAATCAATGCCAACCTATATAAGCAACTAAGCTATAAAAACAGAGAACACCCGAACAAGTTCAATTTCAATGCTACTCTTCTTCACAACATCTGAAGATTTTATTAGCTAAGTTTAGATGTGTAAAAACAGGTTATGAATTTGAAAACAGGCACTAATTAATCTAGAGAGTCTAAATGGTAACCTTAGTGTTAACCCTGTATGGACTAAACTGTCAAATTGCGCATTTAAATTAGGAAAAATTGACGATAAAGGTCTCAATTTTGGGTGATAATTTTTAAAAGGTTTGAACTATTGATTAACGTGTGTAGGTCCCAACTTTAGGGGTATTAACTTTTAGCGGGCTTTAGTGACCTGAAACTGGCTTAATAGGTCATAACTTGTAAAACTTGGGTCACACCAGAAGGGTTAACTGAGGGAGGGAAGTAGGAATTATGTGAGATTTTAAAAAAAATCGTCAATTTTAAGTCACCGAGGCCGGTTAAAAGTTAAGACCTCCTAAAGTTAGGACTTACACAGGTTAATCAATAATTCAAACCTTTTAAAAATTATCGCCCAAAGTTCAGACTAATATTGTCAATTTTTCCTTTAAATTATACCATCAACGTGAATATTTATCATGTATGAAACTTATCACCATAAAATTTAGTAGAAATGTGGTAAAAAAAGCTTACATGGGTGTCTCACAGAATATGACAGACTTTTGATCAGCAGACATTTGAACTCCATTAGGAAAGTAAAGGTCCCGGACCAAGATTTTGGTTTCTCTAGTGATGGGATCAAAGCTCATCAAACTACCATGAGGTTTGCCTTCAAAAATGTCAAAAATAAAGTCTAGTAGACTATATTTATAGGAAGCTTCTGAAAAATATATCATTCCATCTTTGGCAACATCAATTCCATCTGCAAATTTTAGTTTTCTGCCTTCTACCTCATCTGTTAGTACCTCAACCTTGCCATTTGCACTCACATTTAACAGTCCCTACCACACCCAAATAACAGAAAATCATTAGTGTTTCTATATCAAAGAAGTTAACAATGGAAGTACATTTGGGGAGTTGCTTCATGTCTACTCCTTGGAGGTCTATCCCAGCTAGTTTGGGTCCTGCAAAATAGAGTAAAGTTGCCTGGGGAATTTCCGAAAAGTCCCCCTAAGGATGGGTTATCTACTTCGATCTCTTCACCCGAAAAACTTGAACTCATCTGAACTGAACTTATTAAATCTAATTGACTCTTAATAGAACTTATTTCTAAGTATTGCATTAGATCTAATTGACCCTTAATAGTTTCAGCTGCTACCTAATCAGTTTTAGCAACCTTATCAGTTTCAGCTCCATTTCAGACTATGTTTGACAATACTGACTGAGATGGAGCTGAAACTGATAAGGTGGCTGAAACTGATTAGGTAGCAGCTGAAACTGTTAAGGTGCTGAAACTGATAAGCTAGCTGATTGCATAACTTGTTTGGTAAAATTATTTATGAATGTAGCTGAAATATCTTCTTAGGCTTAAAAAGATAAAAGAAAAATATCTTTTTAAGCTTAAAAAGATAAAAAGAAATAAAAAAAAAAAAAAATTCAGCACCTGATTTCAGACTCTATATTTTGCTCCAACTCAATTTCAGTCAAGTTTTGGACTTAAATTTTATTTAAGTTCCTCCACCAAACACTACTAATCATATAAGGTGACTTAAAATTCTAGCACCTTATTATTTAAGTCACCTGAAATACTTCTCCAAACAAAACCTTAAGACAAGATCTGAATTTATTGAACCTAAACTTTTTTTTTAATATAAAAAAAACACCGTAAATCCGATAAGCAATAAGAGATAGATAGAGAAGCTTTGTATTGTGATTTGATGGGAATTTAGTAAGATCCATTATAAGAGTATTTTAGTCATTTAAATTAATTTTATACTATAACAGAAGTGGTGCAATTTCCTTCAAAAAAAAAAAAAAAGAAGTGGTGCAATGATCTAGGACAGAGGGATAACACTTTACAAACAACTAATTATTTATTTACTTAATCCATCTATGTCTATGAATTACCTTGAAAGGATCCGCAACAATAAGCTCGTTATTTAACCCAAGAGCGAGTCCAAGAGGTCGGCCACCAACATAGACCCAGTCCTCTACAACCGAGTTATTCACCATAACTCGTTTTATCCAACCATCAGCACAAGAAGTATATATAAGTTGTGATTCTGGATCATAAGCAAAATCCTCTGCACCCACCAACTTCCCAACCCCTATAAACTCTGCTCCTTCAAGCAACTTGCTGTTGACTCGACGCGCCACCTTTTGTGGCTCAGTTAACTCGTGTAGGGGTAACTGAGCTGGCTCGAGTGGGTCTAGTTGGTATAACAGCACTGCTAGGAGTACTGGGGTAATAGCTAAAAATAGGAAGCTATAGGACCATAGTACTGTATTTTTCCTGTCAGTTACACGAACTGATTCCTGGAACGCCGCTTCGTCCATGTCTTTTGGTGAGTCTCTGGTAATATGACGAAACGAAGATTTGTTAATATGAGGAGACGAAGATCTGTTAATCAATAATGTCTTGGTCTAGTGGTTAAAATTGAGGTGCTGTCAATGATAGCTCATATGTTCGGATCTTCTCTCCATTTTTGTACTTTGTATTGTCTTTATGGTTCATATGGATAAAAACACGAAGGTACGTTAATATATGAGGCCGGTGGCTACTCCATGGGGACTTTTTACGTGTTGTCTATCTACCTTCTTAATTGTAACATCATCACACATCATAACCTGGAACTTTTTGTCATTTACAAGTCATTTGACATTAGATATTTACTGGTTTGGATTATTTAAGAAGTTAAGGGTTTGAGCTGAGTTTGTAAGTATTTCAACCTGCGATGTTATTTTACAGCCTTACCTTAGTCCGTGGAGAATGATAACTTTTTCTCCTTCCTATTTGTATATACTTTCTCGAACCATTGCCTATTTTATTGTCGCCTTCCCTTGACTGTTTCTATCCCTTCCAATTATCTGTGTCCACGCCCCATCCACCTGTGCTTATGGGATGACGGAATATATAGAGTTGTTTGCAAGGATATATAAAAGTAATAGTGTATTTTGCGGAGATATGCCTTATTAATTTTTTTTTGTGGGATATATCAATTTAAATTTAAGTATTTTTGGTGAAAAAGTCAAATTTTCGACCTTTGACTTGCTTAATTAACTACTCTTTGTATAGTGCGTGATATTCAATTGCTTCTATTACATTCATTTTCTTCTAACTTTCTCACTGTCACTTTGTGGTACACTCGCGAATATCTACCAAGTCAAAGACCGGAAATTTGACTTTTTCATAAAAAAAAGTATCTTTCCTAACTTTTAACTCATATATATTCAAATTTCTCGCCCTCGTTCTCAACGCCTTCACGAGAAAGGTACTGTGACATCACTTATATGAGACTTCCTTTTATTCTCATCACATTCATCACCACATGATGGGCCTCGTTACTTGCCATTTGCCAAGAAACATAAACAGCCATTTGGCAAAGATAAAGATAAGTGGGATTTGGAGAAGCTCAATCCTCAGTCCTAAATTCTAAATCTTGATCCTAAAAATTTTACTTCTCGACAAAACAATTTTTTGTTTGATTGAGAAGGAAAATGGCGCTAATTAGAATTTAATTTTTTTTGAAGTAATGATGTTAACATAGTTATTAATCAAGGATAGCTTGATCTAGTGGTTAAAATTGAAGTGCTGTGAATGATAGATCACAAGTTCGAATCACCCCTTTCTTACCTTCATACCTTGTACTGCTTTCGTGGCTCATATAGATAAAAAAAACATATTTATTAAATGCACCCTTCATACCTTGTACTGTTTTCGTGACTCATATAGATAAAAAAACATATTTATTAAATGCACCCTGCCTTTACTAAATATAACCTTCCGAAATATTCAAAATACCCTTTAATATCCCATCATTGGGAGCGTTAAAGATTACAATGAAGCATGCATTATTATGAATCACATTGATTGAGAAATAAAGACAAATTATTTTTTGGTATATGAAAAAAGTTAGGACACCCTTATCTCAAGAAAGAACCCTAACGAATCAAGAAGAATAAATTTATGTAACGAAAAATCAGTCGAAATATAGTGACCATTTCTTGATTGAAGATTCGCTATTCAATTGGATTCCCGAAAAATATGCTTGTTGGTGTAAAATCTTAACTAACGAAACAACTGTCAACAATATGATAACGGGTTGGATGGTCCAAGGGTAAGCGTAGTGCCCTTGCAGAGCTCTTATAACACTTGATTATCTCCTTCAACATATAGATCTTGAATATGCTGATGAATAGCAAGAAAAAGTCGATTTCTAAACCCCAAAGTTTCAGCAACAAGAGCCAAGGTTTGACCAAAATGATTAACTTGTGCGGCCATAAAAAGGCCAGCTGAGTTGCGAACGGCCACACTAGCAGCGACTGAGGAGTCAATAACCGAAACATCGAAATTTAGCTTGAAGCAACCAGAGGGGCGAGGTTGTCAGCTGCCTGTAAGGGAGATAAGCGACCTGCAAGAAGGAAGTGAGAGATAGTAAAGGAAAAATCCATCATAGTTTGAGCATTCCATTCCAAATACAAATGTCAGGCTTTATAGTAGATACAATTTAAATTAAGCATATTATTCTCAAAGAACGGAATTGTGTTCTTTCCATATACTCCACAGTTTGTATATATATTGTAAGGTATGAGGGTAGGGATGGAGTAATTTTGAAGTAAAAAAAAAAAAAAAATGAAATTGTTTAATTCTGTCTTCGCCCTAAATCGATTTTTGATTCGTTTCATTTTTTTGCCATAATGAATTTTGGATCCACGTTTAGGTCTGTTGCAAGATCTTGAGATAATATATGATGGATTTTGGGGAGTATAAAATTTGAATTCTAATATTGACAAAGAAAGTAAGAGAGAATGTTTATAACTACACAAATTATTAAAAGAGACGGTCTAATTTTAATATAAAAGTAGACCTAGTAACTAAATGGATTAAACTAGTGACCGAAATAAATTAACCTAGTCACTATTGGGCTTTAGTATTGGGCTTAGCTTTGCCTAATTTTAATTTAAAAGTAGGCGGTCTCTTACAAGACAAACTATTATAACTAATACTTTCTCCATTCTGTTTTAAATGAAACATTGGGTTAAATGATACTATTCATTGATTAATTATGATTCCAATTTATCGCCATTATATAAAGAATAACATAGTCAAATGGGATCTTGTTGGATTCGTCTCGATGCATACTATCAAATTATAACTTTTTTTATTATATGTGCATGATTAAAGAAACACTTTGAGTTGCGTGAAAAAACAAACAGTTTCATTTAAAATAGAACAGAGAAAGTATATAATATCGGTTTTAATCATAAGTGTATAACAACTGTTGATTTTATCATAGAGCTGGTCAAAATTATGCTAAGTGGCTTCTCGGGCCCATGATGGTGAAGCCAAAACTTGGGTCAAGCTGATATTGTATGTAAAGCCAAAACTTGGGTCAAGCTGATATTGTATGTAAAGTGTTTTTGTTTAGATCCAGTATTATTGCAAACAGAATTTACATTGGTAGAGCAGGTTAATTTAAAAGCTGAGGTTATTTGTATCTTCACATCAATGGTTGGTACTGTTTGGATATACTATAATTTTGTACGACTTTTAATTTGGCTCTTTTGTGCAACTGTGGAGGTGGTGTCGTGGTGGGACTTTACTTATCTCAAGGTCTCAAGCTTCTCTTACGCAAATCATTGAATCAAGACTACGGGCTAATAATAAGCTAGGCTCATTCGTGAACAGTTCGAGCTTTGTTCGGTCAAAACTCGACTTGTGGTAATTTAGCTTGAGTACTTAATTAACCGAGCCGAACTAGGTGAAGCTCGACTCGAAAAGCTCGTTAACAGGCTCGATTATTATTTTAAATAAAAAAATCATTATATAACCTAAAACACTCAAAAAAGTTATTATAGGCTAAATACTTAAAAAAAGATATAATACTTAAAAAAGATATATTATACATATTCTTTTATACAATTTTTTTACATTGAACATTCATGTCTTTTCTTTTTATATCCTTTTAGATCTAGCTTATCTATATTTAATGTATATTTATAAGTAATTCATTTGATTAACATATATGAAAAGTAAAATATGTTTATTCATGTTATTTTTGAGTTTAGTCTATAATTCTAATACAAAACCTGTCAACAATTTTTTTAAATAATGTCGCATATGAACTTTTTGTTTGATTTAATGTTGTCGTCTATATGAATTTGCTAGTGGCGTAGAAGGTGCTATTTACAACAACAAAAAAAAAAGTATAAATGGTACTATTTGGCAAAATAATCCTTAAAAAAAATCTATATATATCATTGTAATAATTTATAATATAACTAAAGATCACACCTTGTAAATAATGACAAGCATTTGATAAATATTATATCCATTTCTTTTTAATCTATGCAACTTGATTTTCATGTTTGCCGCATAAATTTGAACATTAATATCCTAATAATGATCAAATAAGTAAAAATTACATAAATTTGAACATTAATATCCTAATAGAACTTTTAAAATATATGTAGAGATGAATCTAACAAGATTTCACATGATTATATTTTACTTTACGCATAAATCACAAGCAAGGATCAAAGTGAAGTATGTGAATAATGTTAAAATACAAAGTCTGAATTAAAAAGAAACGGAGGAAATAACAACCTTATAAAAAGCAATTAGTTGCTTAAAATACCTTCTCTATCTTCAAGGTACGTTTTGGCTACTTCCCTTAGAATAACCTTTTGCACTTTTCCAGTAGAACTAATAGCCAAATTCCCAAAAATCACAACCTTAGGAATCATTTGAATAGGTAGTCTTTCACTACAAAAGTGTACTATCTCTGCTTCACTTGCTTCATATCCAATCTTAAGCTTAAGAAAAGCACAAGGTACCTCATCATCACTAGGAACATGGTTAATAATAGGCATGGCAACCACCGCAGCTTGTAGGACTTTTGGATGTGTTAACAAAACAGCTTCAATCTCCAAACTACTTATAGTCTCTCCCTTGTATAAGATTACATCGACGACGCGATCTTTGAGTTGTATGCAACCATCTTGGTGCCTAATGGCCAAGTCTCCGGTGTGAAACCACCCTTTGTTGAACACCCTTTTAGTCTCTGTTGGAGACTTAAGGTATCCCATCATCAAAGCATTTCCTCTAAACATAACTTCCCCTATAGTCTTACCATCACAAGGTACACTTTCCATAGTATTTGGATCCTTAACATCAAATTCTTCCATAATATGATCAACAATGATGTTGGGATTATTAACAGTAGTACTCTTATTCTTGTTATTATTCAGCAATTTGTTAATTACTGAAGGTCCTAAAATCTCAGTCATACCATACCTATTTACAACCTCAATTCCTAATTTTTGAATCTTGGTTAGTATATTGTATGGTGGTAATACACCAGCAACATGTGCATAAACCTTATGTGGAAGAATAATCATATCAGTATCAGTCATACTACTCTTATTATCTTCCTCAATGATACTTGATAAGATGCTAGGATGTCCTGAAAAATGTGTGACATTATGCAAAGATATAGAGGGAAGTATGTTACTACAATTATTCATGTCATCAAGAAAAATGTTGGTTCCACCCAAAGCTGCAATTGCCCATATGTATCCCCATCCATTCGCGCGAAACATGTCAGCAGTCCATAGAAACACAACTTTGATATGCTCTCTCAAATCGCATCGAAGAATTTCTCCTAAGGTGTTTAGGTAGGTTGCTCTATGACTATAAACCACACCTTTAGGACGACCAGTTGATCCAGAAGTATGGTTCACTAGAATTGGATCACATTCATTTTTAGGCGTTACATGAGGTTCAAAATCATCCAATTGGCCTAAATCAAGGAGTTCATTGTAATGTAGGCTATTTTGTAATGCCTTAACACAAGAGGAAAATGTTGATGTAAGGACTAATAATGAAGGGTTTTTGGTCATTTTGTTATTGAGAAGGTGGTGAGCTTGAAGGATTTTTTGAACATTTTGGTGATCAAGAAATATAAATTTGGGGTTTAATTCCTCCAAAATTGAGGATAAAGTGGTTGAGTCTAACCTTGGATTTAAACTAGATAGAACACCTCCTGCCATTGCAACTCCAAAGTGTAGTTCATATAATTCTGGTATATTTGGGACCAGAGCTACAACCTACAAGATACATAAAATGTAAGCTAAGGCAACATGTAGTAAAACGTGCGTGTTACCATATAATTCCTCTGTTTTTTGAACGTTGCAACATTTTGACTGTTGTAATATAATCACATCAAATTACAAAAAAGAATGATCTTTATGCAAAGTTGACTTTCATGTGATTGGAAATATTCATTTCAACTTTATATTATTTCATATATCCAATTTTTTTTTTAAGAAGAAGTGGCCCGAAACCCTACTCGGGTCTTAACGGACCAGACACTTGAGTAAGGGGGAAGGGTAAAGGGAATCCCTACCCTCCAATATGCATAAGAGTTAAGACCTAACAAAAAGACAATCTTTCCTCCCAATAAAATGCAACATACATCTAACTTGAATAAATTCAAGTTATTCATTCATATATAGAGATAAAGTACAAATTAAAAGCAAGAGATCAGAGACACTTACAATATCGCCATAACATAACCCAAGAGAAGATAGGGCTGAAGCAAGTTTCATACATCTTTGGTGAGTTAATTTCCATGTAGAAGAGACTCCCCCATAAACTATTGAAGTTTGGTCAGGATAAACTCTTGCAGCTCTTTCCAAGAAACTAATAGGAGTTAGTGGAACAAAGTTGGCCGCACATTGCATAAGCCCTTCCATTTTGTCACAAAAACATATAAAGGTGCTAACTCTATATTCACCTAACTTATGTGAATTTTACTTATCAAACTTAATTGAACACGATAAATCCTGATTTCACCTTATATAGCTAGTTACACTTGATTCGACTTGATCAACTCTGATTAGATCTGATTGGACTTACCAATACCTAATCAGACCTGATTGAACTTGATTTTCTTAAGACGACGAAAATACACCCTAAACAATCACATTTTCGTACAAGAAACTGTTTTTGAAGAATTGAAAGAGGTAGAAGAAGGTAAGAAAACCCACGAAGACTTTGTGAAAGAAGATTGATTATGAATTTATGATAGAGCATATGTAAATATACTCCTACTGAAATAAAATAATGAAAAACATGTTAAATAATTACTCTCAAGTTGTTATAGAAGACACTAATAAACTGATTCAGAACAATTATTCTAACCCGTAAAAAACGCAATGAAGCGTACTTCACAAGAACATGGCCAGATCAACCTTATATACTAGTGGGCAGTGGCTTTTCTTTCTATATTCAGACCTAGTGGCTCTAATATTTACCAATACCTAATGGTTAAACATACTAATTTTAGACTCCCTTCGTTTCTTATTGTAAATAAAGCATTTTGATAAAAAAAATATACACATACCAATAGAATATTAAATACTACTTAGAATTTTTGGGTGAGATTAGAGAGTCCGAATTCTCTAGAGTTTTTGTGAAACTCGATAAGGTAGAGTTAAATCTGAATCAGTAAACCATACATTTTAAAATTAAGGGCTCATATTGGTGGAAGGAAAAAATTAGGGGTGAATTTTGATGAGAAAAAATAGGGGATTTTGAAAAGATAATATATAAGTCATTGATTTTTTATTCAATGATTGATATTGCTCAAACTCTACCTTGTAGAGTTATTTTACAACTCTAGAGGATCCAAACACGAGAGTATATGTTATTTTGTATAACCAACGCAACAAAAGTTGACACCTTTCACAAATCAAATAAAGAGAAAAGGAAAAATTCACTTGTTTCAAAAGCTGGTTTATTTTCTCCAAACGACACTTTCATCACTTAGTCATAAATCAAAAAAATTTAAGTATTTATTAACAAATAGTCAAAGTCAATCGTCATTAACCATTTGTGTCTTGTGCATCATGAGCTTCTGTCATGGGATGATGTGGTACAGTGTTGAATTCAAGGCACCAGACGTATATTATACTTTTAGCGTATAAAATGGTGCAATTCCAACATCTTGCTAAGTCACCAAAGATATATATGTTGAATTTTATAGTAGACTATTGCTTCAAAGTCTTTGTAGAAGTGCGAGAAACTAAGATCAACATGATACAGTATTTTAAGGATAAGAGTTAACTTAAGTGGGTAGAGTGTTTCCCCTTGGCTCATGAGGTCAAGGGTTTGATCCTTATCCCAGCATTATGCTATGCTGGGTTATTTCCTTAACATGTTATGCATGCCTTACCAGCCAATGTATTAGAGTATTTTGACTTTTGAGAAGCCACTCACATGTTGCCAAAAAATCACTATTACGAATTGCCAAACAGACTCGAAAAATTCTGGTCCACCAGTCTGGACCTATAATTGTGTTTCTTAGTTTTTTTAAAAAAAGTTTAGAGGTTAAAAAAGTTCAAAAGCTACTCCATTTTTCCTTTAGGATCATTGCTAGATTTATTAAATTTTAATATATTTAATTTACAAATATGTTTAAATCTAAACAAAATACATATTGCGATTCAAGAGGTCCTAAATCAGAATGGATCAGAATTTTTTCCGGTTCAATTCCAATCTACATAATTTCTAAATTCCAGATCACCGGTCCTGGATCGGTGCACACCCCTACTTGTATATGATTAGTAGTGCGAGAAACTAAATTATACTCCCCCCGTTTCAATTTAATCGACACACTTTGACATTTTACACTATTCACAAATTTCACTTTGACTATCATTTGTGATTTATACGCGGATGAATATATAGTCATGTGAGATCTTGTTAGATTCACCATAACATGTATTTTATTAATATTTACTTTTTATAATTTTTACAAATACTAAATTAAAGACATATATCCTCAAAATTTTGCATTGACATACATGAAAAATGTAAGTGTGTAGATTAAATTGAAACGGAGAGAGTATTTGCTTTACACCCCTACTCGACCCGACCCTATGAGTTGGTGCAACTCGTCGGTACCAACCCACACCGGGTGACTAACATTGGCTTCACTACCCTCAACGAATGCGTTGTTGCAGATTACTCAACCAAACCAAATTGAAGAAGAAGAAATCCAGAAACAGAGAAAATGGGAAAAATTCCGGCATCTCTCCGATCATCAGCAATTCCTGTAACTCAACTTCTCAAAAACCCTCCTCAAACTCAATCTTCTAAACCCCTTCCTCCTTCCTATTTCTCTTCCAAGAAAAAACCCAAATCCTTCAAATCCCTAAAACCCTCCTTAAACCCTAATTCCCAATCTCATCCTATCTCTCTCATCACTTCCCCAATTCTCTCCGATGCTAAAACCCTAATTAATTCCCTCGTTTCCAACCTCAATTCTCCAGTCGATCTTCAATTTCACAATTCCCTTCTTCATTCTTACTCCTCCATATCCAATTTAGAAGATGCTTTCTCTCTCTTCACCTACATGCTCAAAACCCTCCCTTCTTTCTCCCCTGATCATTCCACCTTCCACATTTTGCTTTCTTCAACCTGCAATTCCAATTCAAATGATTCCCCTCTTTCTCATCTTCGCCGGGTTGTCGATTTTATGGTTTTTCATGGCTGCCTGCCTCATCCGGCTACTATCGATGTCGCTGTTCGGGGACTTTGCGTATCCGGCCACGCTGAGGATGCTGTAAAATTGGTCTCTGAATTGCATTGTAAGAATTCTGTGACTCCTGATCACTATACTTATAATTTTCTTGTTAAGCACTTGTGTAAGACTAGGTCAATGACCATGGTTTACAATGTGATTAGTGAGTTGCAGGGTTCAGTTGGATTGAAACCGAATTTGTATACTTATACTATATTGATTGATAATGTGTGTAATAGTAGGAATCTTCGTGAGGCGACTCGGTTATTGAGTGAGCTTAGTGAGAATGGTTTTAAGCCTGATTGTTATGTTTATAATACTATTATGAAAGGGTATTGTACCTTGAGTCTTGGTAATGAAGTTCTCAGGGTGTATAAGAAGATGATAGAGGAAGGGGTGGAACCTGATATTGTGACTTATAACACACTGATTTTTGGGTTGTCGAAATCGGGGAGGGTTAAGGAGGCTAGAAAATACTTGGATGTTATGGCAGAGATGGGACTTTTTCCTGATGCCGTCACTTATACTTCATTGATGAATGGGATGTGTAGAGAAGGTGATGCCGTAGGGGCTATGAGATTGCTTGGTGAGATGGAAGCTAAGGGTTGTAGCCCGAATGCTTGCACCTATAACACATTGCTTCATGGATTGTGTAAATCGAGGTTGTTGGACAAGGGGATGGAATTGTATGGGGTGATGAAATCGGGAGGTGTGAAACTTGAGACAGCTTCTTATGCTACTTTCTTGAGAGCATTATGTAGAGAAGGCAGAGCTGCAGAGGCTTACGAGGTTTTCGATTATGCTGTTGAGAGTAAAAGTTTGACTGATTTTGCTGCCTACTCGACATTGGAAAGTACATTGAAATGGTTGAAGAAAACTAGAGAAAAAGGGCTGGCTGTTTGACGGGTAATTTGTATTTTTCAGTTCAAGTACCATTATTTGACAAATGACAATACATGTTTATACTTTATATCTATGCTTTTGGCTGGAAGTATGATCATTATTCAGCTTATTCGAATCTTCTCTTGATGCTGGATACGATAGGACAGCTACATATGTTTTATTATATTTATCATTAATTTGTTTTCTATGTTTAAGCTGTTAGATGCAATAATTTTGTAAAATAGGGAAATGTATGATGAAAACAACCTCATAGCAAGTTCATCAATATGGTATCACTCTTTAAAATTCAAGACATGGACTTCTAGCTCTTTTATGCTGACGTAATCGATCTGTGCTTTATATTTATTCTGTTCTTATGTCTGGCACATTAGGTTCCTGTTGTATGCTAGCATAATTGCTATGCTGTTGCATATGTTAAATTACCTAAGATTCTAGATACATTACTTTCCAGCTGCGAACGCATTTGTCTACTCTTTTTTTTTTAAAGATAAAGGAGGCTCACTTTGGGGGGGGGGGGGGGTGGATAAGGGAAATTCTTCAAATGAGTCCCATGAAGTTTGATCCCTAGACCTCCGGATATGAGATGGAAAGTGATGCCACTACTTCACCACCTCAACCTCTAGGCTTTTTATCTACTAGATTGCATTTAAGTGACACATTTACTCATCCCAGGCTACTTTTTATCTACTAGATTGTAAATAAATGACACATACTCATGTCTTCCATAGGAAGTTTACCTTTAAGATACTGTAGGGTAGAGTATCTTGATGTAGTATGTGAATCAAAAGGAGGCCGTAGGAATCATGTTATTTACTTTTGTATCAAGTGGATCATAAATAAATGACAGCACATAGACACGGATTTCTTAGAAAGACATACTCAAAGACTATGTTACATGGACTCAAGTACTCTTGTCTAACACAGGTTTGTATCCAAGTATCTGATGCGGTTATTTTGTGAAATTTCCATGGCCAAAAGTAAAGTGTCAAAGTATCCATATCTATGTCGGATGATAATCCGACACAAGTGCTTAAGGTAAAATGAAGAGTCCACGTAAAGTAGCTCACTGTCACAATTACTACAAGAGAAGTGGTTGCTATCAGAATTAGGCCAATGGCAAGTAGAATACTGAACGAATGCCTAGAATTTCTTGATGTAGCATGTGAATCACTTCACAGAAGATGCTCTATAACAACCATGTGATTAGATTCAGCAGTTACGTGAAGGTTGGGTATATATGTTTATAGATGATGAAAGGTGGGCTTGAAGCTGGCCTTGGAGTCATATTAGCAGGGGCAGAGCCCGCGGGTGGTGTTGGAGGAGGCCTGGTCTCCTCAGCCCAACTGCATGGCTCTTGATGTTTCTGAGCTGTCCCGCTGAACTATGAGATAAAATAATTCTTAGCTCATTAGAATATGATTCAAAAAGGTTATTCAGCAGTAAGAAAGGCCAGGAGTATGGTAAGTACATAAAGCTGTCTGGCAAGCAGCCTCCTGCCTTTTATTTCTCAACCCTTAACTTTTCTCTCTTGAACTGTCATTTATTTACACACCCACCAATACCATGTGATTCATAATGGAGAACAAGTGGGCGTCCTGGTTCTTCATGAGATTGAAATGCTAAGGTGTGACAGTTACCAACCATACTTCTATGGTTTGAATCTGTGTCAGTATGTTGGAGCTCTAGTTAATGTGAGGCACGAAGTATGTGAAAATTGCTTATAATAGGGAAGCTGTTGATGTGATGGTAAACATGGCAAGTTGCCAGGTTATGAGATATGGTGGTAATAACTCTATTTCTTCGAATAGGAGTTTGGATGACAATATTGATGTTTCTATAGACACATTTTGTATGATATCATGTATCCTTATTTACTTTGCATAACTCATACATTACTTAAAGAATATAAATCCTTTTTGACTATACTGTGAACCAGAAAGAGGAATGGAGACAAGAAAGGAAGAAGAGCGGAATTCTTATATTAACAAGGTTTTGCGGATTAGTTTCTTATAACTTTTTTTTTTAAGGAATTGTTAGCAACTTTTAAGATCTGCTTTAATATAGTTGGTCCATAACTCCTAATCTTGTCACCTGAATGTATTTGTTGCACATTTGAGCTTTGAAGTAAATTATATGGGAATAAAATCACATCTTAATTTACTTGAATGCATACACAAATTTTATCTCTCTGTAGGTTGGGGATCTTATATGAAAGTTGCTAATGGCTGGGACGTCTATGAAGCACAAGATCACTGAGAGCTTCACATTTCAACGTTCCTGATATGAGTAATGTCTCGAAACGCCAGTAAACAGGAGCCAAACACAACCTTCCCACATGGAATGTTTCCAATGAAGCTGCTCAAGACACAATTTGACATGTGTGAAGTCCTTATGTGCGTGTTTTCACCCCCAAAGTCTTCCAGAGAAAGGGGGAAAATATTGAAAACCCCATCTGTGCCAACCAAATGGGATATTATCTCTCTTCTGCCTTCTCAGATCTCGGATTTCACCGGCAAACCTCAGTACCAGCTTACAGGCGACTCATTAACCACTGGAGTCAGAGGATCTTAGCCTTTCTACGCATTGAATTTCACAGACTACCCATCTCTTTGTTGGCGGATTATCAATTTTTCCAATTTTTTTTCAAATGCTTCTCTACATTCTTGGCCTCTTCTCATATTTTGTTTTGATAAAATCTTATATACGCCTAGTTGTGGGCATTGGGACATGTACAAGTTGTAGCCTTGTAGGCTTGTAGCTAAGAGTATAGAGCTTCATGGTTCGTAGCTTGCAATATAGTGTTCACATAAATGGACAAGGAGCAAGAATGTATGATGGACTTGGGAACACCAAGCATGGACCCAAGACATATCATTTTGCTATAGATGAAGAAACTTTTGTCATTCATCATTTGGGTCTCAAACAAATTTATTTTTGAACTGATGAGTACGAGATTCGACAATTAAGTCTTGACCATTATTTACATAAGATTTTACTAAATTAGTTGACATCTAAATTTTTCTTACTCTTTAGGTTTCTACTGATATGGTTGCGTAGGATAATTTCAAGTTTGGATTGGTAAAGTAATTGTTTCTTGTTACTAGTAATTATCTATTTAGCGAATATGCTATTGAATAAAGTACTAATGAGTTTATGGTCAAGTTGAGCTCAGAGTTCTAAAAATCACAAGACCAAATTTGATATGAGAAACGTTGGCCATTTCTTGACCATATAGTTACTATTCTATTATTAACCAAATCTTAAGGATGCGTATGTCCTGTAGAGTACAATGGATATGTAGTGCTGTTTGAACAAAAAATGCTAAGACATAAGAATATGGGCATGTGATTTGAGTTGGGTTTTGGCCTTGTGTTAGGCTGCTTTCATAGCATTCACTGCACATATACAGTCCACCTTCTGGTGCATCCAAAATTGTAAAATGATTTCTTAACGTGCTCAACTATAATCATCTGTTTCTTTGTCATATAGAAATGACAAGTTTTCTCTTGGACATTTTTCTTGTTTTACATCCCCCCTAACCCTTTTTCACCCTTCCTATTGTTATTGTTTGATATCTTCTATAATGTTCGGACCCAAATACGAGTGCCAGATGAGGGTATGGGATTGGTGCAAGAACTTTTAAACTTGAAGATGCACGTACATGATTACAAATTTACAACTACCCAGTGTTATTGAAATACGTATGTCACCTTCTCTTAGAAGGTATCCCGCCCATCACAACAACTTAGTGTATATGGAAGAGTAAGAAAATTACACCCACAAAATATCGTAGCAAGAGATAGCAAGTATTACCAGTTACCATTAGGTGAAACCTATTATAATATATGTCACGAGTAACAGGTGATAGCATAGCGGTGTTGGCATCACCTCCTACCCTAAAGATCTTGGGATCGAGTCTCACCCTTTCCAATGAGGAATTCTCAATTTCCCGACCTCCTTCTAAGAGATTTCATCTTACCTTAAAAAAAATCCTTTACACTTCTGCACTATATGGCCATATGGGCACTGTTAATTTGCACGGTTCCTTATTATACTTGCACCATGACCAAATTTGAATCATTCTGACAAAAAAGTAGCTGTCAATGATGGGCTGAGGTAATTTTCTGCTGTAATTTTTAACTTCAGTTGAGTGCTTATCAGTTATTACTTCAATGCCACAATCCCATTGTTGGTCAGGACTCAGGAGTATAATAGCTCCATCCTTGGTAAAGGTAGCTGGACTACAACCAGTTTTGTCAGAAATGTGATTCAAAATTTGGAAGTTTTATCATAATTGTTTTGGGAAATTCTTGCTGATCTATGAAATTTTGGCAGACAGAACTTATTAATTTATATTTATGGGCTGCTATTTTTGTGCCCTGAAAGTATAACTCATAGGCTACAAGTGCACTGTCATCTTTCATTCCCGATTCATGATTTCCAAGATTAGTTCTCCAGCTGCTCTTTTTTATATATATATTGAAAATATTATTCTTTCATATATTTGGCTCTTCGAATATTACTACTTGAAAAGTGTTGGCTAATAAAAAGGAAGTGCTTGAAAGGATTTTGCTCGTTGAACCCATATCTGTTGCGCACATGTGAGTTGTTCTATATTGAAGGAGAAAGTATCACATTATAAAATAGATAAACTATTTCTATATTGCCAATTGGTTTTAGAATGATACCTCCTTTAACTTTATAAGTAGACTAAATGAGTGAATTCTATTCCTCCTTATTGGATTGCCTAATTCTATCAAAATTTTATTCGCCTTTGTGGAAAGTAAAATTCATTTTCCCATATAAAGAGAATGTAATTTTACTTGGTTTGTTATGTTTAACCTTTCAAGTGATATATGAAGTGTTACCGCTACAAATTGTGCTAGAAGCAAAATATCTCGGTTAGTTGTTGCACATCCATGTTTTGTAATTGACATACTTTTGAATCGTTGTAATTTTTGCTTCATATTTAGAGTTAATTATATGCCCATTTTGCGCCCTTTAATTGCAAATTCCTTTAGATGCTAAAACATAACAATAACAATATCCCAAGTCTTTGTTTCAATAGGTTGCGGTAAAATGTATGGGTCATCGATCAAAATTTTATCTTTGCACTTTAGCCACTTAATCATTTACTTATTGTCAAGCGCTATATGATCCCACAAATCTAATTTATTCATAAAATTCTTAGCACCTTATAATCAAGTTATCTTTGGGGTTGTCAAAACATCTTCTTTAATATCTATATCTCAATTCTCCTCTACTCTAACTAGTCATTGTGTACTCAAGGTCTCACCGTCTCACATGTCTAAACTTTTGTAACCGATCATCTCATGTCTTAATCTCAATGTCAGCAACTCCAACACTTTTCAAACATCTTCATCCCGATCTATCTCCTAACGCATTCATATACATTCATCAGAACACACGATTAACATATTCATATACGCATTCGTAAATCTCTAGCACTTAAACCCGTATAATGAGGATCGTCTAATAATGGTCACGCCTTTTAAAATCATTGGCTATGATCTTATGAGTTTCTACTTCTCTTCTTCTTGAGTGCATAATTTGAGTTCAGTTAAGGGCTAATAACATCTAATAAGTTCAAATAAGTTTACATATAAGTTGAATAAAACATACCCGGTATACATTAGTAAGGAAAGATGCGATGATTGCTTCTTAGTCAGTAGAAATTGGCCCACACTCAATCATCCTATCATCATACAATAATATAACTTATACGAGAGATGGTCTCAAGATTTTTTAAAAGAAACACCAAAAAAAATTTAACCATTTTGTTTTTGCATACATTGGGCTCTGAGATATTAGATGGAACTAAATGATCACTAGCCTCGCCCACGTTTCAAAACACATGCTCATTTTACTTCTGATCTCTTTTTCAGTAAAACTGAGTAAAAGCTTGTGTGCCTGTTTTTTTGGGCTGACAAGAGAATGTGAACATGTGAGGGGAAATTAGGTGTCCCCTGTTTTTGTAGCTGCTTTCTGTAGTTCTGTTGCATGGATAAAGTGGTTAACCACCTCATCATCCAATCAAAATTATCGTAGTCATTTTCCTATGGAGGTAGTTATTGTTTCATGTGTAAACCGCCTTTTCATCCAACCAAAGTAATTGAGTAAAGAAAAAAATTAGCCTTAAAGGTATGGATATATCATATAGTAGTATGATTGAGTAAAGTTGCTTCATTTAAAAAAAAAAGTTGTTTCATTTTAAAGGCATTCATAAACTAACTGCCATTGCATAATACTGCCTCCAAATTCAATGTAATATAAATATAATAAGGCAAACATTATGCTAAAAACCAAGCAGCAAAGGATATATCATTTGTACTACTTGTCATATTGTTCTAGTAGAGTATGAGTGGTTTTAGAGATACATCATTTATATAATTATATTAGTCATGGAAATCATATCCATACTTTTTTGCGTATAGGTTTACTAGCTAGAAACTGTTGGAAAACAGTGGAATGAACAATTCCACTGTTTACATATGTGTGAAGAACACTGTTCACATATGTGTGAAGTCCATATTTCCTGCGTGCTTTTAATGCATGTCAGGTAATTTTCTTGCCGGTTCGCAGCAATTGTTGATTTATGTAGAATACACAGTAAAATTTTACATCTATAAATACCACCATTTGTAAGAAGTGAAGATACTGAATTGATATACAATACTCTTCTGATAAATTTCTTTCAGTAACATTCTTTCTATATATCTTTTCTCACAACACGTTATCAGCACGAGTGTTCTACCGAAATTTTTTTTAAGGTATCTTTAAAATCTTTACATCCATTTTGTGTTTTAAGTTTAAATTTTTTCTCCAAGCCCAACCCTTTACTACCGAACATGGACCAACAAAGTAACGGATTAACATTTTTTACACAATGTCTCTGTCTCGGGTTTTATTTTGGATAGAGCGAAACAATGTGCCATTCACTACCAACCCAGCGAGGGGAACTGTAATACAGCCCCGACCCAGTAACCGTAACAACGGTACAAATACCTTACAGAGAAAACCCACAAACCCCTGTTCCAACACCAATAATAACCCTCCTATACAACCAGCTGAAAATCAACCTCCGCCCAGTAATAAAAGAGATAGAGATGAACAGGAAGAAACTAGTAGTAAACGTCACCATACTCTAACGCAGAAAACAAATAATTTTAACGCCACCTTCATGGAGGGCAAGGACATTTTATTTACGTTATTTTTTATTTATTGCTCTTAAACCGCCTATATGGACAGGTTAATTTTTTTTATTGCCACCTATATGGACGGCCTAGTGAAATGATAGATTATTATGTCTTATATGTGCAATAATGTGTATGTATGCAGGGAACAAGCATTCAGAACATTATTATATATTATTGTCTCTAATCTTTTTTTTTTTTGCATTTATAGTTACATATATTATATTACCATTTACTAGCATGCTCCAATGTATATTTGTCAATATTAGAATTTTATTGCGTTATATTTTTTTAACTGTATATGAACTGCACAGTTAGGGATAACCCTCTATAAAAGCGGATTTACCTTTTCACCACATATCCTTATCTTCTTCTTTTTCTTTCTAAACCCACAAATTTTTTTCTTCTTCCTCAACCTTCCGGCCACCATGTTTAACGCCGACGACAACCGTCCTCCACCCTCATCTTCCTCTTTTGAAGAGGATTTTAGGAAAATAAAACTCTACTTATTTCTTATAGCCGGTTTCTTTTTCCTCCTCATGGCATTAATGATATATCTCCTAAAGGAGACAAAAAAAAAATTTCCCCCGGAAGAATGGCGAAAAATGCACATGAATATCAATTTTTTTTTGTCTTAAGTGCATTTTAGGAAGTTTTTTTGTTTATTCACTTGTTGTATTTTGTTTCTATTTTTGGTATTTTCTTGTATTTTTTTTGCTTCATTATTGTTGTACGCTATTTTTTTTTTTTTTGCTTGTATTATTTATCTATAATAATAATGATATAAATCAGGGGGAGATAATATATATATGTGATTTATCATCATTACTAATTTCAAATATTTACCTATTTGTAGTCAAAAGAATGGGAGATCTAGTGAAAAGACAATTTAACATACTAGATCTATCTGGGCAAAAGTTTTTAGAATGGACGGTGGACGCCCAAATGAATTTAAAGGCCCAAGGACTGGAACATACAATTAAAGATGTGACAACCCAACAAGGGGATGCAACTACAACAGCCGCATCAGTTAAAATTGCGACTGTACAAGAAAAGGCAAAAGCCTTAGTCCTCCTAAGACATCATTTACATGAAAGTTTAAAAAGTGAATATCTACTTGTGGATGATCCAAAAGAACTATGGGATAGCCTAAATGAAAGATATGGGCATCACAAAAATGTGCTTCTCCCAAAGGCACATTATGACTGGACCAATCTGAGGTTCCAGGATTTTAAAACGTCAGTGATTACAATTCAACATTGTTTAGAATTGTATCATTGTTAAGATATTGTGATCATCCCATCACAGAAGAGCAAATGATAAACAAAACGCTCTCCACTTTCCACGCCTCTAATATCATATTGGCAGAACAATACAGGTTCAGAGCTTTCAAAAAGTACTCTGAGCTAATCTCAGTACTACTTGTGGCTGAACAAAATAATGATCTTTTGCTGAAAAATCATAATCTTAGACCTACGGGGTCTTCAGCCACTCATGAGATAAATGCAAAGAAAGCTCTAATCCACCAGAAGCAAATGCTATACATAGTGGTGGACGCGGTAATTACAACGGTCGTGGGAGAGGACGTGGTAATTACCGTGGCCGAGGGCTGGACGTGGAAGAGGCCGATTTTCCCCAAGAAATAATAATTTTAAACATTCTGATAAAAATTGGGGACAATCATCTGGAAATCAGAGGCAGACGTCCTATAAAGGAAATGATACTTGCCATAGATGTGGCATGACTGGGACTGGGGCCGCACATGTCGTACTGCCAAACATTTGGTAGATCTATATCAAGCTTCAATAAAAAACAAAGGAAAAAATGCTGAAGCAAACTTTGTTAATGAAGCCACTACATCCATGCCCAGCCTTGATGTTTCAGATTTTTTTGGATGATGCTGAAGTTGAAAATAAGTTTGTTTAGATCACAATCGATTAATGTGCTTAGTTTATTTAACTGCTTCAATATCCACTTTCATGTATTTGTTCCTTATTATTAATAAAATATATTTTTCTTATACTAATCATCGTATTTATTATTTATGAAGATATGAATTCATCAGAAGTTGGAACAAAGAACAATGTCTCCTGGATAGTGAGACAAACACACCATATTGAAAAATAAAGAGTATTTTTCAAAACTTACAATATTTCAAGCAAATGTTAGTACAATTTATGGGACAGCCAAGTTAATTGAAGGCTCTGGAAAAGCCTGCATTATATTTCCAAATGGGAATGACGCATTATATTCGAGTAAATCTCGAAGGAACCTCATAAGTTTCAAAGATGTACGTCAGAATGGTTACCATTTGGAAACAATGACGGTGAACAAAAGGAATTCATATGCCTAACGGCAGAGAAATACGGCAAGAAATACATCTATGAAAAATTGCCAGCAATTTCCTCGGGACTATATCGCATAGATATACGTCCGATTGAAATTAATATGATATCTAACCAGAAGTTAGATAATAAGAAAATCATTTACTCTATGGCATGACCGATTAGGCCATCCTGGCACAGGAATGATGCATAGAATCATTGAAAACTCAAATGGACACTCTATAAAGAATGTCAAAATTCCTCGGTCAAATGAATTAACATGCTCTGCATGCTCACTTGGCAAATTGATAATCAGACCATCTATAAATAAGATTGCCACTGAATCTCCAATGTTTTTGAAAGAATTCAAGGAGATATTTGTGGGCCTATTCATCCTGCATGTGGACCATTTCGTTATTTCATTGTATTAATTGATGCCTCTACTCGATGGTCACATGTGAGCCTTCTGTCAAGCAGAAATGTTGCATTTGCAAAACTTTTGGCTCAAATAATTCGATTAAGAACTCAATTCCCAGATCATACAATAAAGAAAATAAGATTAGACAATGCTGGGGAATTTACATCCCAAACATTTAATGACTATTGCATGTCTATTGGGATTATTGTTGAGCACCCTATACCTCATGTACATACACAAAATGGTCTTGCTGAATCATTAATCAAAAGACTACAATTAATTGCAAGACCATTAATAATGAGGTCAAAATTGCCATCTACTACTTGGGGTCATGCTATATTACATGCGCACATTGATAAGATTAAGGCCGACAGCCTATCACAAATTCTCACCATTACAATTAGTATCTGGTCGAGAACCGAATATCTCACATTTGAGAATTTTTGGGTGCGCTGTACATGTACCTATTGCTCCGCCCCAACGTACTAAAATGGGTCCACAAAGAAGGATGGGAATATATGTTGGATTTGAATCTCCATCAATTATCAAATATTTAGAGCCAACAACTGGTGATCTATTTACGGCTCGATTTGCCGACTGTCATTTTAATGAGTCGGTATTCCCATCCTTAGGGGGAGAGAAAGTGGACCCACAAAATATAAAATCGGAAATTACATGGAACGCATCGCAAATGTCGTTTCTGGACCCGAGAACAAATTCATGTGAACAAGAAGTCAAGAAAATTGTTCATCTGCAAAGTATTGCAAACCAATTGCCAGATGCATTCACAGATTCTAAGAAAGTGACAAAGTCACATGTACCTGCTGCGAATGCTCCGGAACGGATTGAAATTCCTAATGACAATAAGGCAATTGAAAATGAGTCAATAGCACGTCGAAAACGTGGCAGACCACCCGGTTCTAAAGATTTAAAACCGAGAAAAATGAAAAGGCAAGGGGAGACAACGAAGAAATAAATTATAAATCTCCCAACAGAGCATGATGAAAAAGAAAACAAAATGAGAAACGTGTTCCAGAAGAAAAGGAACATGAAAGCGTAGACAACAATGAAACTTCAATTAATTATGTTTCTACAAAGAGACAATGGAATCGAAAAGATGTTGTCTTGAATGAAATTTTTGCTTACTCGATAGCGGTTGAAATGACATACGATGAAAATGATAAACCAAATACAGTTGATGAATGTCGCCGTAGAAAAGATTGGCCAAAATGGAAAGAGGCAATTCAAGCAGAATTGAGATCACTTGAAAAACGTGAAGTATTCGGTCAAATAACCCAAATACCAAAAGGTGTAAAACCAGTTGGGTACAAATGGGTATTCGTGAGAAAACGAAATGAGAAAAATGAGGTTACTAGATATAAGGCAAGATTAGTAGCCCAAGGCTTCTCGCAAATGCCAGGGATTGATTATGATGAGACATATTCTCCAGTAGTCGATGCAACTACACTAAGATTTCTGGTAAGTTTATCAGTTTCGAAAGGATTGCAAATGAGATTGATGGATGTAGTGACCGCATATTTGTATGGCTCACTTGACACAGATATTTATATGAAAGTTCCTGAAGGACTAAAACTACCAGAAAATTGCATGCCCAAAGAGATGTTTTCAATAAAATTGAGAAAACACTCTATGGGTTAAAAATCTGGAAGAATGTGGTATAATCGTCTTAGTGAATACCTATTGAAAGAAGGATTCAAAAATAATCAAATCAGTCCCTGTGTTTTCATTAAGCGATCTAAATCAGGATTCGCGATCATTGCTGTATATGTCGATGATTTGAACATTATCGGAACTCCTAGAGAACTTGAAGCGACTGCAAAATACTTGATGAAAGAATTTGAGATGAAAGATCTCGGGAAGACAAAATTTTGCCTTGGCCTGCAAATGGAACATCTAAGAAATGGGATTTTTGTCCATCAATCAAACTATACAGAAAAAATCCTGAAACGTTTTTTCATGGACAAAGCCCACCCAATAAGTTCTCCAATGGTAGTGCGTTCCCTGAATGAGAAAGATGATCCATTCAGACCACGAGAAGAAAACGAGAGATTCTTGGTCCTGAAGTACCATATCTAAGTGCAATTGGTGCTTTAATGTACTTGGCTAACAATACTCGACCTGACATAGCTTTTTCAGTAAACTTGTTAGCTAGATACAGCAATGCACCAACAAAGAACATTGGAATGGAGTCAGACACTTATTACGTTATCTTCGAGGAACACAAGATCTCGGATTATTCTATCAGTCAGACCAACAATGCGTCACTCATTGGATATGCAGATGCTGGCTACCTATCAGACCCACAAAAGGCTAAGTCTCAATCCGGATATGTATTCACTTATGGAGGTACTGCAATATCTTGGAAATCTACGAAGCAGACTTTGACGGCCACATCATCAAATCATGCAGAATTAATTGCTCTTTATGAAGCTGGAAGGGAATGTGTATGGCTAAGGTCAATGATCAAGAATATCCAAGAAGAATGGGGATGGAAACAATAACAACAAATCCAACTATCATCTACGAAGACAATACTGCATGCATCACCCAAGTAAGCGAAGGGTACATCAAAGGAGACAGAACTAAACATTTATCACCAAAGCTCTTCTTCACTCATGACCTCCAAAAGGAAGGGACGATCAACATTCGACAAATCCAATCATGTGAGAATCTTGCAGATTTATTCACCAAATCCCTTCCGGCGAAGAAATTTGAAGAATTAGTCCGAAAAATTGGAATGCGTCATCTTCTGATGTATGCTAAATTCAGGGGGAGTATTATATGCGCTGCACTCTTTTTCCCTTCGATCAGGTTTTTATCCCATCGGGTTTTTCCTGACAAGGTTTTTAATGAGGCAGTTGATTTTAAGCATATAAGGATACATAATAGTTGCACTCTTTCCCTAGTTATGGATTTTTCCCACAGGATTTTTCCAACAAAGATTCTGAATGAGATAACGTCTATTATGACTTATAAGTGGACATTCAAGGGGGAGTGTTGGGAAACAGTGGAATGAACAATTCCACTGTTTACATATGTGTGAAGTCCACTGTTCACATATGTGTGAAGTCCATATTTTCTGCGTGCTTTTAATGCGTGTCAGGTAATTTTCTTGCCGGTTTGCAGCAATTGTTGATTTATGTAGAATACACAGTAAAATTTTATATCTATAAATACCACCATTTGTAAGAAGTGAAGATACTGAACTGATATACAATACTCTTTTGATAAATTTCTTTCAGTAACATTCTTTCTATATATCTTTTCTCACAGCAGAAACCACAATTATTAATCATTATTATATTAGAAAAATAGTTAGCAACTTTCTTGAACACTAAAAACAGAGTATATGTGATTGTTAATATTGGACGTATAAATTTTTTTATTTGTTGTATATACAATTGGGTTGCTACTAGGTTAGGAGTGGCAATGATATGAGTCGAATTCGAGTTTGAGCTGATCCGACTCGATTCATTAGCATTGCGAGTCGAATTTGAGCTGACTAAAGCTTACTCGAGTCGAGTTCTGTCTGAGCTTTGACCGAGTAGATTTCGAGTAGGTTACAAGTGTCTCTTGTTAAAAGCAACAATAGGTAAAAATGTTGAATTTAGGTATTTTGCTATTGATAATAGAGTATTCGAACTTCTCACGAGTTTTCGAGTCGAGTATCGAGTTGCTCAACTCGACTCACCAACATCTCGAGTTGAACTCGAGTTCCATTCGAGCTCACTCAAGTCGAGCTCGAGTTCAATTCGAGATCACTCAACTCGAGTTTTGACCGAGTCGATCTCGAGTAACTCGCGAGTTGTCTCATTTCATTGTCACCCCTAGTTGCTACTAAAGGTTATTTATAATATTAGATATAGAAGAAAATTAATTGTTTGGAAAATAATTTTTTATGTTGCCCTTGAAATTAATTTATTATGAATGGTGTCAAGCCCTATTACAATGACTCAACATTACTGGTCTCTTATAAATTTTTGGAGAAACCAATTGAGTAGCCAACCTTTTGAAATTCTTTTGGTAATAGCCAAGCTCAATAGAGATAGTATAAAAAAAAATGTGTTGTATTCCATTGAGTTAAACTTTTTAACTTATCTAGAACTTAAGAAAAGAAATTGTAGTTGTGAACTAAGGGCCCGTTCGTTATCGTTTTTTGTTTTCAATTTTCAGTTTTTTTTGAAAACTAAAAACAAAATACAGGAAATCAGAACATGTGGTTTTCACTTTTTAGTTGTCAGTTTTCAAAATCATCATGTTCCCAATAAATTTGACTAATTTTTTATTCATTATATGACACATATCATATGACTTTGAAAATCAAAAAACCAAAAAAAAAAAAAAACTACAATAATACCAAATGGGCCTAAACTTATCCAAGCAAGTCTAAAACTTTAATACAATATATGGAAACTCTTTTTCTTTATTTGTTCTACTATGACAAGTTAAAATACATTTTAATAGAATACACCCGGAATCTAAACCATTATTACTTATTAGATTATAGCTTTAGCTACTTCTTGTAGCATTACGTCTACTAAAAACAATAGACAATCAACCAAATTTGCACTAGTGATACAATGTAACCTGTACATTAATCAAAAACTATCAAACCTATGTTATACCACAAGGTTTATCTGCTCCTTTAAAAATAAGAAAAGAATTCTCCAAATTGTCCTGTCATCTGTGCTATTGTCTCCATAAACCAACAACTTCTTCACATACATTGACATATTCCAAGAATCTTAATTCGTCAACTTAATTGGCATACCTTGTTTCCACATACATTGCCAAAATCCAAGAATCCTTAATTCTTCCATAAATTTGTTTTTGTTCTCCAACTACCCTACTATTCTTAATTACAATCTTTTTCATCCTAGGAAAAAGTGTAACAGTTAATCTTGTTAATTATGATTCTGTCTCATCTTACAGAAATAAAAATCTTCCACTTAATTTTCTTGGATGATTTCTTGTAAAAGTTATTTTCTGTAGACATGAATCTTGTTAGTCATCAACTAATGATTGATTTTAGTATAAAAAGATTGCAGAAAGACAGGCAAGATTATTATTAAATATTGTAAGGTGCAAAATTTTGGTCAGACCATTTTTTTTAGACCATTAATTTTATAACCCTTATAATATAAGAAAGAAACTAATGAAGGGTTGGCAATATGTCGGATTAATTGTTAGTGACGCACATAGGAAGTCCCACGTCGTCTTCACATGTTAACTACCTATAAATAGCATGAATCAAAGATTGTTTTTGCAATGCAATTAATTTGGTGATCAAAAATTTCTATCTTCATTACATAACAATTACAAAAAAAAAATGGCTACTTCTTCATCTCATCCTACTAGATCCATTAGTTTACCAGCTCGATCTCACCCAACATCGCTTAAAATCGAAGAAACGATACAAAAATTGAAATCTCGCGATGTTTGTTTATCTAATTCAGCTTTCGAGAGTATTCAGCTCGGTTTACTTAACCTTGTGGAGTTGTATTCTCGTGTACAAGAGATTACACTCTCCGCTTCCAACCAACAGGTCAACCTTGTCGAAGATGCCTTAGAAAGCTCGGTATTGCTGCTCGATACTTGCAGCAATGCACGAGACCTTATTATTGGGTTTAGAGAGCAAGTGTGCGACTTGCAATCTGCGCTACGCAGGAAAGCATACGCTAACATCGAAACTGATGTTAGCGTGTACGCGTCTTTTAGGAAGAAGCTCGCGAAGAATGTTGGTAGATGCCTTAAAGTGTTGAAGGAAGCAGAGGCGAAATATGAAAAAAATGATGCTCCTTTGCTTGATATTGAGCCTTCTATAATGAGTTTGATTAGAGAAGTTTACGCTATTACTATCGTTGTTTTTAAGTCACTCTTTTCTTTCTTGTCTACTCCAACAAAGGCAAGCAAATGGTCGTTGATCTCGAGATTTGTCACCAAAACTTCAACGGCCCGTTTGGTAGTTGGTCATAAACAGGCAGCAAGTGCTGGCAAAGAGGTCGGACGAGAGGGACTTAACGAGGTTTCGAAGGTCGATTTAGCCCTTCAAAATGACACAAATGTCGATGTGATGCTAGTTCGAGCAAGAATTCAAGCTCTTGATTCGAGTCTTGAGATATTCGAGGGGGAAATCGGGTGCCTCTATAGGTGTTTATTGCAAAATAGAGTGTCTCTCTTGAACATCCTCACTCCTTTAGTGTAGTTTGTATACTTTATTCTTTATCATGGGTGTGATGTTTTCATGATCCTATAATTTTGTGGATATGTAAATGGAAATGGAGCCACTTGCTCTTATAGAATGATAAAAAATACATAGTAATAGATTGATTAATTCGTTATTACTCTCTCTCACTTTCTACATCATATTGTTCATTAGCTTCTATTCCTTATTTCTTTGAGAACAAAGAAATATCACTCATTTTCTTGCTAAGCTAAGTTTGATATAAGAGATTGTTATTACTATCAATATACAAAAGTTTCATTAGATTTACGGCCCGTTTGGTTAGTGGTCATAAGGAGTGGTAATGGTAATGATATTTAGTGTAAATTTGTAAAGAAGTTCTCATGTTAATGATCACGGAAATAAAACTTTATCACAAAACATGGTTCCCCTTTCTAAATTCCCATTACCACCCAATATCACCTTCCTAAGTGGTAATGGATATATAGTAATGAAAAGAAAATGAATATCTTGGGATGAAGTAGCATTACCATAAGTAATGACATTGAAATTCTAGTATAAATTTACACTATAATGCATTACCATTACCACTAATTATGGCTTCTTACCAAACGAGTCATTAGTGTTGGAGTTACGGCTTGAAAAGCCTTAGCTTCTTTTTCTCTATTGTCCCACATTGCTTGTGGGAGGGAATGCCTCTTTGTTTATATATTCCCTCCCTCCTTCTTTTCATTGAGTTGGTACTTGAGATGCTTTTGTGGTTGGATGTCATGTTTGGTTTGGGCCTGCTATCACACGCGCCGCTCGGATTGGGCCATGGGCTTTGGGCTATAAACTTAATTTAACTAAAGTTTTGGACCCGGGACTGAACGCATGTGTGGCGGCTTTGTGACTGTTGGAGTTTAGTAACGTTTTGACCGTTACAGGATTGATGACAATCCCTTATTATCCGCCCAATTAATGTCTTACATTTTGGCCTGATTTTTTCCTATAAATTCAGTGCTTTCTGATCAGTTTAAGACACAAAAACAAACACTCTCTTCCTTTTCTTCTCTCTCTTTTCCTGGGTTTCGTGTTTTCTCCAAAGCTTATTCTGCTAGTGGTGGCAGTCTAGGCTACTGTGTTAACCTCGGGGAACGTTGCGGCCAGATTGATTACCACCGTTGTCGGGCTGTAATTGCTTTCAAGTCAGTGATCTCCTATCACGGCACAGTCTTGAAATCTTTCTTTTCTGCCATTACGTACTGTCTGTTCTAACCATTAAGATTATCCATACATTCTAATATTCCAAGCTTAAACTATTGCAATCGTATACCGTCTCACTCGCAATTTCAAGATTTCTAAATAATCTACTCACAAGTTTTCATGATTTCTAAAATGCTATATGTGACAGAATTTAAACTAGAGAATCCTCATATATGTACATGGCATTAGCCAAATGCATCATATTTTGAACCTTCTTCCAGGTGAATTGAATGTCCTTTGTCTTGTTTAAAATCCTGTTTCTATCCCTATATCCATGCCATCCTCAAGTTTACTTTTTAATTATTAATCTCACTTGCATGCTCAATTATCTCTAATAGACTACTAATTAATACTTCCTCTATTCTCATTTGTTTTGCTACTTTGGCTTTTTTTTTCTCTATCAAAAAAAATTCTAAATAGGAACAATAAATAGGAAGGGTATGGAGTATTATCTAATGAGAAATTTCTACACGTAAACTCTTGTTCTTGAGAATTTCCAATGGTAGATTTAACTTTTTTTCTTTTCATTGTTAGTCTTCAATTTTCCTAGTTTACCCAAATGTAGCATTATGAGGCTTAAACATTAATTTCCTGTTCAATTTTAATACTTATGTTAAGTTTTGTCAAAATCCTGCTAATCATGATTTATTTAGGTCAAAGAGTAGGTCAAAGAGTACATTGATAGTAGTATCAAGTATGCATACTCTTCACATGCTTTTCTAATAAAGTGAAATTTTTTTGTTAGTCACTTAAACGTCTTGACCTAAATAAATCATGATTAATAGGATTTAGACAAAACTTAAGTTTTAATGCTAAACAAAATTAGCATTTAAGTTTAATGAATGCTACATTTGGATAAATTAGAAAAACTGAAGCCTAGTAATGAGAAGAAAGAAAAAGTTGAATCTATCAATAGGAATTTTCAAGAATAGGAGTCTTCAAATTAAGTAGCGAATTACGTTTTCATATCCATTATCTTAGCGTGAATCAGATAACATTGTCCTTAATTCTCCTAATCGATCGATCACTCTCTCTTATCTTAGTGTTGCTCCAAATTCTGTCACCCGAACATACTCCTCGTACGTTGAAACTAGACTACAGTTCAGGTTTTCTAGCTGATTCATAATGTTATTCTTCAGATCTGGACTTTTTTGCCAAACATGGCAACGTTTGGAGTTGCGTGAGACAAAGATCTATGACTTCCTCTGCTCGTACTCTGTATCTAATAGTGAAGCAACTGACTCATCAGTTGAATGTTGCTCATGTCTTAGACTCTTGGACCATGGAGTAGAATTATTCACTGCCATCTGCACATGACTTGCATTTTCTTTAATTTAGTATAAGCAAATGGTTAATTGGTTGAAATAAAAAATTGTTGGTCTCATAGATAGTGGTTGTAAAATTCAATTTTATGTAGGAAATTCATCTAATAAGACAAAAACATATAAGTTCATACACACAATAATAATAATAATAATAATAACACACTATTCGGTCTAGATTGGCTCGAGATCGACTTTATATTTGAGTGGGAAAAAATGATGTTCGATTCCAATTCAATAGGATGTTGTAAAGTATGTAAAATCTAACTTGAATCCAAAGTTAATATGATCATTATTTGCCACCTCATCAACTTAAATAGGACAAATCAAGGTTTTAAAGGGAACTAGTTATTAAGCTCGAGCTATACATCAGGTAAGGAAAATTTTCATTTATTAATATTGTATTTCAAAACGATAAAACTAAATACAACTAGTGAAAATTTTTCATTTATTAATGTTGTACTTTAAAATGATAAAATTAAATACAATTTGGTCTAATGGTTAAAAGTTTAGTACTTCCTCCGTTCTGTTTTAAATGAAACATTGGATGAAATGACACTATTCATTGATCAATTTTAACTCCAATTTATCGCTATTATATAAAGAAAAACATAGTCAAGTGGGATCTTGTTAGATTCGTCTCGATGCATACTATCAAATTATAACTTTTTTATATTTTTTACGTGTACACAACTAAAGATATTAATGACTAAAGAAGCGCGTTGGGTTGCGTGAAAAAGCAAATGTTTCATTTAAAACGGAACGGAGGAAGTATATGAACTTGAAGTAATCACGGGATCGAAACCTATACTATCCAATTTATGATATTTTAATTGTACATAGATTACATGAACTAAAACCCCCATACGGAGAGTGCCACGTGGCACCGTTACTTGTTTAGGAACGTCTTTTAATAGATTTATGTCATTTTAGTTTAAAAATCTTAATTGGTTTATAAACAACCCTTTTACCAATTGTTTACAATTAAAAATGATTATTAATGCCACATTCTCAAATGTAACAAAAAACATAGGGTTATAATTGATAATCAAGATTAAATTTCGTTACCAAAGTGAAAAATCTAAAACTTATGGTTACCATTGAAAATCTCCAATAAACATCAAGCAATTGTGTATAATTGTTAATATCAACCCTGACATATTCTAAGTTAATACTACTTCTATTCCTTTTTAATAGTTACACTTACACTTTTCGCGTATGTCGATGCACTACTTTGAGCCTTTACATATCTAATTTTGTATTTGTAAAAAATATAAAAATCAATATTTGAAAAGTACATATCGACACGAATCAAACTAGATATCACATAACTATATTTTCTGATGTTAACCATAAATCACAAATGATAGTTAAAGGAAAATTTGTGAATAATGCCAAAAGTGAAAATATAAGTGTAACTATTAAAAAGGAACGAAGGTAGTATAATTCAATCTAAATTGAAGGAATAAATCTGAATCCTATATTTTTCCATAATCATCACCCAAACCCTCGATTACCCAAGATCATCCGAATCCAATGGAGGTGGATCACAGATATATGCACTTTGATAAATCCTATCCGACACAACTCAATGCAATTTCTAATTTTGGTACATCTGCAAATCATGAAAAAAAAAAGTGTAACATTTGTGTATTTATATATAGGACAATTCCATTACTTTTAACTAACTAATTAATAATTTTTAAAATTAGTTGAAGATATCACCTAAAGCTCCACATGATATATCTTGCAACCATAAGAGCATTCCATAAGGTATGTTGTTTGAGCGCACTTAAAGTCCCAACTAGATCTCAAGTCCAATTTGTTGTTGATAAGGTGAGGGTGAGACTGGCTTGTCGGAAAACCAAATACATGTCAAAGGCGAGGAGTCTCTGCCTTGTCTCTTCTACTCTTGCCACCAAGCCTGCATACTACATGCAAGCCATTATGTTACCTATGGCGACCATGAATGATATTGACAAGATTTGTAATAATTTCTTTTGGGGGGAAGAGGGGGTCAGTAAAATGCACCAAGTAAATAGGGACTTGACCTTCTTGCCTAAGTCTCAAGGGGAGTTGGGGTTCGAAAGCAAGTTTGGATGAATCGAGCGTTCATGGCTAAAAGTAGGTTGAAAACTATCTCAAAATCACACCAATCTAGCCCATGAGTGTATCAGATTGAAGTATATTCCTGAGAACCATGTGACAAGCTTTTCTAATGGGTCGGTTGTGTGGGAGAGTATTGGGAAGGGCTGGGAGCTTTTGGACCGGCATAGTACGTTGAGTTTGGGTAATGGTGATTATATTCAATTTTGGCATCATGATTGATTAGGTATTGGTCCCCTCCGGAAGTGGGTTCATGGCCCATTATCAACCCAAGATGTTGATAGGAAGGTGGTTAGCGTGCTGGTGGGGGAGAGTGGGATCTGTCCGCCTTATCCCCTTCCCTCCCTGATTTCATTCATTTTCGCATTTTGAGTATGCCTCCTCCCTTAGATAATTCTCACTAGGACCTCCTTGTTCCCCTCTTTGTGTCTCATAAAGGATTTACTCTTAGCTTACCCTATAACACTCAGGTGCCTAGTTATGGCTAGGCTTATGATTTCTCGTGGATTTGGAAGGGTCAAATGGAACTAAAGTTAAAGTTTTTTATGTGGTTCCTTTGACACGACAGGATACCTCATAGGAAGCTCCTAGTAGTTAGGCGCTTGTCTTCTGACCCAACTTGTCCTAGATGCCACGAGGGTGTAGAAGATTCAGATCAAGTTATGAGAAAGTGCCCTCTACCTATAGGTATTCCCGGGGGTTGATTTCTGAAGTTGGTTAAGGGAGAATTTGAGTTGTACATACTAGTGTGTTTAGGCATCTTCCTTGGAATCAGGTCTTCCCGTACCTTTGCCACGAGATTCGAAAAGATAGAAATAACTGTGTTTTGAAAGCTAATGACCCTTCTCATGTCAAGGTTATTAGTTTTAAAGCTAGTAGGGGTGCGAGGGATTTTGGGTTGACCATGAGGCTGCAGGGAACCACTCTTCCTCCCGTACCTTCTAAGTTCTCTCACCCCGCTTCTTACCTTATGATTCATGTGGATGCCTCTTTTGTTGGATCTTTGGATGTCGATGGATTGGGTTGGGGGATGGGGGGTTTGTTAGGGATGACAGAGGTAATTGGCTCTTGTGTTTTGGTAAGAATATATACACTAACCATGTGCTTGCAGCGAAAATTTTAGCTATTATGGAGGCACTGATCATTGTCAAGGTCAATCAGTACTATAGGGCAATTATTTACTCTGATTGTCAAGGAGATGTGGACATTGTTTTACAAAAAGTATTTTCTGATGCCCATTCAAATATGATAAATACATGCAGGCTATGGCACAAGAAATTCCTGGAGATTCAGATTAACCACTACAATAGAAGTTTCAACAAAGCGACGGATGTTGTGGTTAAAGCTTGTAGGTCTTCGGATATGGACTATGTTGTAACTAGGATTTTCCCATCTCCCCTTATTTAATTAATTTATTGTTCCAAACATTTATCCTTGGATTGTAATATGTTGAACGCTTACTTTATTTGAATGCAACCTTTTTTACCAAAAAAAAGGTCCCAAAATTGTATATTATATCCTTTAGACTTGGTTGTCTTAACTCTTTCTGGACTTTTCCATGAGTAATGATGTTTATTGTTCGCGACCAACCCAAGGCTCTCAAAATGTCTTGGGACAAATCTCGAGTGACTGAGACGTTGTATATTAACTTAAAATGTCTTTTACTGCTCGTTCAACCTATAAATGGATATGAAGGTCTTCATTTCCAACCATATGCTCGTTCTAACTCATAGAGAAATTTTAATATGGTCTCATACTATGACTTAAGAATGCATTGAGGTTTTTTTGTCCAGACCCTCGAGAACCTCCAAAAGGTATGTAACATTCAAATCGTGGCTATTTGGGAGCCTATTCCGGAACTTTTTAGAATGAACTTTTTTTATTGGTGACATCTTTAGGGCCTCAAGGTGCCTTTTGATGATTATCTTTTGGAAAATATGCTAAGGCACTGTTATTTTGAATTGAACTGAAAAATTAAACTGAACTGAATTAAATTGAATTGAACTGAATTGAACAAAACTGAGGTGAATAAGACTAAACTGCGCAATAAGCTACATTGAACTGAAATAGGAATCAAAAGATTAGGGCCTAATTAATCACATGTTTGAGTTTACATTTTAGTTTCAAATTGCCGTACAACATGCTGCTCATCACTTAATAATACCTGTTTTTGGTTCACAGAGTTGGGTAAGATTCATGGGTCGGTACTGGTACGATGCTATAATTAATAAAACTTCCATATCTAGCATGGTTATAAATGAAGGTCATTGAAGGACCACGTTCCTAATTGCCTATGTACGGCAACTACGGTCACATGGAAGGTTGCCCGACCAACTTAGGTAGATTAGCTTTAAAAAATGCTCCTCATTGTGTTGATGAACTTCATAGTAAAATTATTTCCTATGATTATCAATCGATATATGCAAGATATTATTTTTGTCACCATAACTTAAGATGTAGCACATGATGGAAGAAGGGACAAAGAGACAAAGAGTTTCCCTTAGGCTAACCATTAGACAATTCACTAATCACTCGTTCTACATTCTCCTCTCACTCCTAGCTAGGCCTCTCCGATTTCCTTGCCATGTTTGATGCGTAATAGCTTATAGTGAAACACATTATTCAGTTGTACACCAATTGAAATGGAGTACAACTTTAAGAAGAATAGCTAGATTTGAATTCTAATTATATCGAAATTTATAAGTAAGCTAGAGTTTAGCTGAAATCGACTCGACATGAATAAACTCAGACCGAAAATTAACAAGACTAATATTAATTAATTTACCATAATCAATGATTTTGATTAGTTTTAGTATAACAACCCAACCCCTCAATTTGAATAAAATCTCCAAGAGCAAAAGTTTGATAGATACTCTAACTTGATTCATATGGTTGTATTTAGGAGGTCACATATGGCTCTGTTTGGCATTACTAGCTGAAAATAAACTGAAATTGATAAGTCAACTGAAACTGATAAGATAAAGTTGAAACTAATAAGGTGCTGAAACTGATTAGTTTAACTGTTTGGCAAAATTAGTTGATTAAGTTGATAAATTATTTTAGCAAAATTAATTATTGTCAAAATTTTGGAAAGATATTCCAAAATTTCAGTCACCTAATTGTGAAAAGGTAAATTTTTTTAACTTATCATTTAAGTCATTTTAGCCACCTGAAATTTTATTTTAGGTTCTCCCCAAACACTACTAATCATTTTAGCACCTAAAATATTTAGCACCCTATTATTTAAGGTAGCTAAAATACTTCCCCAAACAGAGCCTAGACTGCAATGTAATTAGACGTTTTCCCACCTCACCTAATTATGGCATGTAACCAATAACTAACCTTAATATTTTAATTTTAGCTCTATTTTCACCAAAAATAATTTGAATAAAATGACTTTAACACCACTTGATCAGTATTATATCCATCAGCCACCTATAGTCACAATTTTTAATATACTTAATTCTATATAAGGATGAGGAAATATATTTGTGTTAACTTATATCCTGTAATTCATGGGTGTGACAACAAGTCAACAATAACCAACATTGCGCAAGTTTTAACCACGGCAATAGAATGAGTTGGCTACATGAAATATTAGATTGATGTTTTTACTCTTCCACCCACTCTCGAAACTTGGGAAATAATTTATTTGTTTCCTAGCTCTTCAATGAGCCAACATGATCTTCTCATTGTCTCTTCTCCATCAATAATAGTTTAAGTGCTATCTTCTATAATCTATATCCTGTCTCTAATTTGTTGGTATCAAGGAAACAAAGAAAACCTCTCAGCTGATTGATTTGTGACACTGAATATGGAGGTGAAACAACACAGTTAAATTCAAGTAAATCAATGGAGACATGATAAGATCACGATACCATATGAGAATCAGTGTCAATTCCATGCATTAGCCAGAGAGATATATATGGAGGTTTCTAATTTCATTACTTTGTTACTTCATATTCATTGTTTTCCAGCTCAACTACAATTTGCTGAATTATATTGTTGCAGCATTTAAATCGTCATATGAAACGATCAAGTTAAATATGATGATAGTACATCTTTTCATAAATGATTCACCAGAAACATGATTGTCAGTTAAATGTATAAGATGAACCACAATGCACATCGCAAGCAGCGCACATGTATTTTTATCACTTTGCTTGTGTTTTCCATCTGTATGCTTAACTTCGTGCTTCTTATAAGGCATAGGATTGATCTGGAGTACGAGTCTAAATCATGTTTTCAAGTGATTTGGTGATAAAGTACAAGGTCATAACTCATACCTAGGGGTTAACATGAAAGAAGTACCTGATAAGCGTGCCTAAAGGAGTAAAGGGCCTAAAAGAACAATAAAGCAATTAGGCTGCTAAGGTTAAAGATAAACATAATACATGGAGGGTGTAAAGTGTAAAGCAATAAGGAGAATTCTAACACAAACATGACCGTTGGAGTACAATGTGACACTTAAGAGAGGGTGAATTGAGTGCTAAAATTTAATCGATTTTCGCAAAATCAAAACTGTAGCATTGTGCCTCACACTGTGTTAAATACTCGCAAACTTGTTTTTAATGTTTTTTGCTCAAATGAATTCGTATTAGAACTAAAAGCAAGGAAATCAAATAACAAGACAGGGGAATTTCACCTATGAGATTTCCATCCACACTACCTACTATTTTATTCTTTAAATCTTAAAATATCACTCTTTTGATATAATATGATTTCCGCACTAGTAACTCTAGTATTGGTACTCTCTATAATAATGAAATTACATATAAATTAAGTCATCATAAGTGTGCTTCTTAGATAAGCAAATTGAGGAATGCTACAATTGTTGTAAAGTACGAACTTTCAACTCACTAAAACTTTGTACTATGCTTTGTGCTATGGGAATACGTTTTCAACTCTCAATATTTCATCAAACTAAATCTGAAATATATATGTGTATCCTTTTTTTTCTGATTATTATCCCTTATATAGATTAGATTCTGAACAGGAATCATTGTCAAAGATATATAATCTTCTTGAACAATTTTTGTTCCTAAAATTAAGGGATAAAAAACTTTTATTCTCAAAAACAAAAAAAGTATCTATAATTTGAGTCCGTTTTTGGAGAGACGGTCTCATGTTAATGTTAACGTGAAATCGCTGATGATATCATAATGACATCATGTACGTGCATCAAACCAGCAGTAGAATTAGTTAAGCGCTTGCACCTATTTAGTTATGCTACCCTTAAATTGCTTCTGGATGAATTAGTTAAGTGCTGAAATATATTAGTTAAGTGCTGGAGTATATTAGTTAAACACTAGAGTATATTAGTTAAGCGCCGAAGTATATTAGTTATATCATAAAAATCAAATTATAACGCATTTTATTGGCCATAACTTCAATATCACGCATATATAATTATGTCTTTCTCAAGAAAAAAAATGCACTAATTCTCTCTTTCTTAAATAACGATCGCATTTTTGCATTAGTTATGCCGAACTCAAATAATCAATGCAAAAACAATGTTTACAAATGCATACAATAAATAAAACTAATGACCTCAAAATCATAACTATTGATCTCCCATACTATCAACCCTCAAAGTATAATTGTTAACCAAGTATCAAAACAATAACCACAAAAGTACATGCATCACTGTTTCCCATGAAATTAATAAATAGTTATTCATATGCTATAATTATAATCTTTAAGTTATCTTCTAGAATAAAACTATTAGGCATAAAATCGGAACCAAAAAAGTCATAACTAATGTAAAAAATAATAGTAACTAAATACCCAAATACAATAACTATTTATCAGAAAACAATAACTTATAACTAATAGCCAGAATCACAACTATCAACTATAAAACCATAATTAAAAGTCGAGGCTGAGAATTGGAGGAAAAACAGACTCGTCTCAAGTTAGTGTTAACGTGAGATGATTTTTTATAAGACTTTGTGCTATAATTTAATAAAAATTGATTTTTTTTTTATCTTTTAAAGATAAAGATTCATCCTTATTATCTTTAACCAACCAAAACTCAGATTTTGCAAAAAAAAAAAAAAATCCGAAAATCTTTATATCAAAAACGCTTTATCAAATATCAGTTTTTACAAAACAAATTTTTCTGAAAATCTTTATATGAAAAACGTTTATCAAAAATCAGTTTTTACAAAATAAGTTTTTCTCCGAGAATCTTTATATTAAATTCTTTTCTATTCAAAACTAATTTTCGAAATTCCTTTTATAAAAACTCCCCTTATTATTCTTTAAAAATAAAAACATAAAATTAACATAATTACCTATTTTCCTAACTCTAAAAAAGTAGTTAATCATCCTAATTTCATATTTCTAGTTTAGCACACAATTCAAATAAGTTGATTACATTACATTAACATGACTAAAAACATAACTAGACCAAAGCTTCCATTTCTTCAAGTTCTTCAACTTCCATGTATATATCCAAGCTTGATAACTTTCTTAGATCACTGTTACATATATTACATATTATAACACAAAGTGTTTATCATCATCAAAATAAATAAAACTCAAACTTAGAGTCACAACAATGACTATGTCTACTCGTATGATTCTAAATCATTTTTCAAGACGACTACTTTCCATTACAAAATTATAGCTTAATGGTTTAGGATTGGACCAGACCCCCTATTGAGGTATTCCAATTAGAGGTGGCTCGGCCAAGATGATCCATCCTCATTGCGTGCTAGAGACCGATCCATCCTAACCCTTTTTGGTTTGAAGGTAAATTGGGCCTGAAAACCTTTCTTGGGTCAGCTTGCTCAATCTGCCAATTGTGCCATGGGACTAAGATAATTTGGCAAAACTCAATGTTGAAAATACGAGTATTGTGCACGCCATGGGCCGGGCTTTGTTTGATTGTCTTGTGTACGTGGAAGGTCCTCCTCATTGCGTGCTTGAATTTTCAAAGCATATAGGAGTTAAGGAGTATCTATCAATCTATGATTGATGAAGCTTCTTCTAGCCACATTAGCTACCGAAGTGTTATGATTGAGGCCTAATCAGACTCATATTAAATTTCAACTAGTATTTGGGTTCGGATGTTGCCTCAAATTGGTATTGTGTTTTCGAATTTGATATGTATTTTTTTCCATTCTCACTAAAATATATTAAGGAAAACTCAACATTTAAAAGATGCAAATATAATAATGTGGACACTTAAAACATGATTAAAAGTGGGTTGAGATGGTAATTGTGTCATGTTGTAATAGCAAGAGGTCACGGGTTGTTAACCGACATATCTTAAAATATTCAAAAAATAATTTGTTTCTCAACATCTTACTTATTTTAGAATAGGTAATGTATGATAATATTAAATGGTAAAACACTAAAGCTTCTATAATACACAAAAGTTTACATATTATAGATTCGTACATGAGAAGAGGTTACACTATACTTCCTCCGTTCTTTTATATTACAATTTTGGGTAGTTTCACATCTATTGCAACAATTCCCATTTTGGTATAAAAAGCAACTTTAATGGACAATATTACCCTTACTTTATCTTATTAAAATCATCATTAATTACTCACTCTGCCTTATAAAATTGTTTTTATTTTCTAAGGATGATTTTCTCATACTCTAGTTAATTAAAGAGTTACTTTTATGCTAAACTACTCATTTGTTCCAAATCCTTAAAAACTGTGTTCAAACACATTGTTGTAATAGAAAAAAGAATGGAGGTAGTATTAGTTCGGCAAAATTTTAATCAGATTGGGTCACTTTTACTTTTTACTACTTATAACCTTTAATTTTGGCTGTTTTTTGGGACATTTTTGGACTTCTCCGGGCCTGGTCATATTTTCTCTCGAAACATTCCTAGGAAAGTCGACGTGACTTGTGACGTTGCGTGGGTGCTTGGTACTATTTGTGTTGCCTCGAAAAGCCCCTGAACACCCCATGTGTTCATTTCTCGTGAAATCCAAAATTACCTCGCAATGTACATAAAGGCATCCATATATTCGTTCTAAGCCACATGACTCCTTTCCAACGACCTCCCATGTCCCTAGGAGGCACCCCATGGCGTTCGAAGCTCGGACCACGGGGCAGTTCGAAAGCGTGTATTAACCTTCAATTTCGGCTGTTTTTGCGACAGTTTTGGACTTCTCCGGGTCTTGTCATATTTTCTCCCGGAACATTCCTAGGAGTGCTGATGTGACTTGAAACATTGCGCATGTGCTTGGCACAATTTGCATTACCTCGAAAATCCTCTAAACATCCAATTTGTTCTTTTCTCGTGACACAAAACAGCCTCGAAATGACAGTAAAGGCACCCACATATTCGATCCAAGCCACATGACTCATTTCCAATGATCTCTCATGAGCCTAAGAGGCATCCCTCGACGTTCGGTACTCGGGCCACGGTTAGTCCAAAAGCGTGTATAAATAACCTTCAATTTTGGCTATTTTAGGGACATTTTTAGACTTCTCCGGGCTTGATCATATATTCTCCCGAAATATTCCTAGGAATGCCGAAGTGACTTGTAATGTTGCGCGGGTGCTTGGCACAATTTGCATTGCCTCGAAAAGCCTTTGAACACCCCACTTGTTCATTTCTCGTGAAACCCAAAATTGCCTCAAAATGAACGTAAAGGCATCAACATATTCGGTCCAAGCCACATGACTCCTTTCCAATGACCTCCCATGTCCCTAGGAGGCATCTCGTGGCGTTCGGAGCCTGGACCCCTAGAAAGTCCGAAAATGTGTATTACAACCTTTAATTTTTGCTGTTTTTGCGACATTTTTGGACTTCTCTGAATCTGGTCATATTTTCTCCCGAAAAATTCTTAGGATTACCGATATTACTTGTAATGTTGCACGGGGGCTTTGCAACATTTTTATTGTCTCGAAAAGCTTCTAAACACCCCCATTTGTTCATTTATCGTGAAACCCAAAATTGTCTTGAAATGAACGTAAAGGCATCCACATATTATTTCCAAGGCACATGACTCCTTTCCAATTACCTATCATGTTCCAAGGAGCCATCCCGTGGCGTTCGGAGCTAGGACCATGGAAAGTCCGAAAGCGTGTATTATAACCTTCAATTTTGGCGGTTTTCGCGATATTTCTGGACTTATCTGAACCTGGTTATATTTTCTCCCGAAGCGTTTCCTAGAAAAGCCGACGTGACTTGTAAAGTTGCGTGGGTACTTGGCACCATTTGCATTGCCTAAAAAAGCCTCTGAACACCCCATTTGTTCATTTCTCGTGAAACCCAAAATTTCCTCAAAATGAACGTAAAGGCATCCACATATTCGGTCCAAGCCACATGACTCGTTTCCAATGACCTCCCATGTCCCTACGACACATCCCGTGACGTTCGGAGATCGGACCCCGGAAAAATTCGAAAGCGTGTATTATAACCTTCAATTTTGGTTGTTTTTGGGACATTTTTGGACTTCTCCGGGGCTGACCATATTTCTCCCGAAACGTTCCAAAGAAAGTCGAAGTGACTTGTAACGTTACGTGTGTTCTTAGTGTTACCCCGAAAATCCTTTAAACACCCCATTTGTTCATTTATCATGAAACCTAAAACTACCTCGAAATGGACGTAAATGAATCCATATATTCGTTCCAAGTCCCATGACTCATTTCCAATGTCCTCCTATGCGCCTATGAGGTATCCCGTGACGTTCACAGCTCGGGCCTTGGTTAGTCCGAAAACGTGTATAACCTTCAGTTTTGGTTGTTTTTCAGACAGTTTTTGACCTCTTCGGGGATGGTCATATTTTCTCCCGAAATATTTCTATGATTGCCGACGTGACTCGTAATGTTGCGCGGGTGCTTGGCACAACTTGCATTGCCTCGAAAAGTCTATGAACACCCAATTTGTTCATTTCTTGTTAAACCCAAAATTGTCTCGAAATGAATGTAAAGGCATCCATATATTCGTTCCAAGCCATATGAATCATTTCCAATGACCTCCCATATCCCTAGAAGGTATCCTGTGGCGTTTGGAGCACTAATCCCGGGAAAGTCCGAAAGCGTGTATTATAGCCTTCAATTTTGGCTGTTTTTTGGGACATTTTTGGACTTTTTTCAGGCCTTGTCATATTTTCTCTCGAAACATACCTAGAAAAGTTGATGTGACTTGTGATGTTGTGCGGGTGCTTGACACTATTTGTGTTGCCACGAAAAGCCTCTAAACACCCCATTTGTTCATTTCTCCTAAAATCCAAAATCACCTCGCAATGAACGTAAAGACATCCATATATTCGTTCCAAGCCACATGACTCATTTCCAATGACCTCCCATGTCCCTAGGAGGCATCTTGTGGCGTTCGGAGCTCATACCCCGGAAAAGTCCGAAAGCGTGTATGATAACTTTCAATTTTGGCTATTTTTGCGACATTTTTGGACTTCTTCGGACCTGGTCACATTTTTTCTCGAAATATTCCTATAAGTACCAACGTGATTTGTAACGTTGCACGGATGTTTGACACCATTTGTATTCTCTCGAAAAGCTTCTGAACACCCCCATTTGTTCATTTCCCGTGAAACCCAAAAGTGCCTCGAAATGAATGTAAAAACATCCACATATTCGTTCCAAGCCACATGACTCCTTTCTAATGACCTACCATGTCCCTATCCTTATGAGGCATCCCGTGGCGTTCGGAGCTCAGTCCACGGAAAAGTCCGAAAGCGTGTATTATATAACCTTCAATTTTGGGTGTTTTTTGGGACATTTTTTGACTTCTTCAGGTCTGGTAATATTTTCTCCCGAAACATACCTAGGAAAGTTGACGTGACTTGTGACGTTGCGTGGATGCAAATGCCAAAAGTTGGAATTTTAAGATAAGGATGAAGGTTTTTTCTCCAAACAAAAAAGGCAAAAAGAATATTAATAACTTTAAGGTCCAAGTGTAGGGTCTGGATCTAGAATATTAAGATCCGAACCCGCACCATAAGAAGTTCACTTGGATCCAAACTCTTAGGATCTAGATTATGTTGGATCCAGATCCCAAGCCCATCCCTATATACCCCCAACCATTCGTTACCTATCGTGTTTATTACATAAGAAAAATATAGTCATGTGGAGTATTATTAGATTCATCTCAATATATATACTTTTAAAATATCAAATATATATTTTACTTAAAAGTAATTACAGATATTAATAGTTAAAGTAGTACATTGACAAGCGTGAAAACTCAATTATTTCAATAGAAAAAGAACGGAATAAATATTATCTAAATTTAGCGAACAAGACTTGTTCTTAGCAAAATCGCTCTTAACATCTATTCGAAAGACAATAATGTCGTGAAACAACTTTTGCTTTTTTTATTGTAAAATGAATTTATTAACGAAAGAGTCATATGGCATCTATAACTAATAGAAATCAAAACTAACAGATACATATATTACAATTTTGATCAAATAAAATTCAAAATTGACAAATTTCGATAGTTGTAGATGAGATATGACACTTATATACATTCTTTTTCACATCGCTCTTAATAAAACTTTCCATGAGGATGTCTTTCGATCTGTTGCACTTTTTAAATAAAACTAGAAGATATAAACAATAAAATTGGGGCTTATAATTAAAACAAAGAGGTTGGTTGTAGCCTCTCGGCCAACAAAAGAGAGAAAATAGAGACAATGAGCTGGTACAAACAACTTTCACTTATATTTCTACAAGTGAAATATTTGTTGTTTAGGCACCAAAGATCCCTCCGTTATACTATCTCCAAATCATTTGTAGAACTCCATAACCCAAAAATTATAGACGCAGCAATCGAAATTGACATTTGCAAAACCAGCTGCCTTGGCAAGTGTCTCGAACTCGTGCCTGGTCCTTTCCTTTCCTCCAGGGTTTTGTGTCATCATGTATATGTCTATACTACTCGTAACTCTGGCCGAAATGTTGGTCTCTAACTCATCTGCGACAATAGCTTCCACCACAATCACCTTCCCGTTTTCTGGTAAAGCCTTGTAGCAGTTTTTTAACAACTTCAAGCAACGCTCATCGCTCCAATCATGTAGAATCCACTATTTTCCAAAAAAAAAAAATTGCCTTTATCTTTTTTGTTTTTGTATGACATTTATATGTTGGTACTTAGGATCTTGATTTCACTATTAATTAACACTAACAATATAGATATATCATATGATGGTACTTAGAATTAATCTAGCACAAAGCAAATAGTTATTGAGGGAGAGTTGGTATTAGCGCACTGGAATAACACCTCGATTTCTAGGGCATTGCCAAGGTTTTCAATCCTTATCCCAATAATATGATGGGACATTTAGTTTTGAGTTGTTTAGTCTTGTACCAGCCTCTGAATTGGTGTATCCTACAGGCTAGTAGCCTAATAGGGGTTAGTTTTTAGACTAATTATCTTTCCTAATAAAAATCGAAGCAAATAGTTTAATAAAAGTTCACAGGACCATTGAGGTGAACATAAGTTTGTATAATTCTGTTTTTTTGGACCACCATTTTTGACATCTTGATAATTTTATTTTCTTTGCTTGTATTCACAAATCACTGACATATGTTGAAGCTCTTTGTGTCAGTTTGCAGAGCAGTTAGGACTTTTAGCATAAACAAGAGGAAAATATAAACTTGGGCTTAGTACTTTTGTTATCCTGAAAGTGTGTACCAAAGACGATTCTAGCAAGATTCTATATAATTATATTTTTTTGTATGTTAAAATCAAAAAACATGGTCAAAGAAAAAAGTATATGAATAGTGTAAAACTGTGTCATTTCTTTTTACTTGCAACCGTTTGACTTTCACGCTTGCCAATGCATAACTTCAATCATTAATATCTTTAATTCCCGATAATTAAAAATTATAAAAAGTAGATATTTGGAAAATATGCATTGAAATGAATCTAACAAAATCCCACATGAATATGTTTTTCCTTAACTATAAATCACCAAAGATAAATTAAGTGGAGCTTGTGAATAGTGTAAAAGTCAAACCGTTGCAAGTAAAAAGAAACGAAGGAAGTATTAAATATGGTTCCATATAACCATAAGATCTAACGAGTCTGAAGATTCAAATCTAGATCCACATGATAAAGATTGTACAGTAAATTATTTTATGAAGCACCAAACAAAAACGAAATATTTATAGCTTATTAGTACTCCCCTGTCTCATATTATAGTGCATGATTCCATTTTTACACGGGTATTCAGGTCAATAAAATCTAAGAGGAAGGTAACGAGTTTTTATGTATTGGAAATAAATTTTATGGGAAAAAAACTGATTTTGGGAAAGAGAGTGACAATAAATGGTGAAAAAGCATTAAATGCATGATTAATTTAACCCTTGTGTTAAATGAACAAAGCAAAAAACTACTTCCAATAAGTAAATAAATAATGGTGGCACAATTTTTATAAGAAAATCATGAAAAGGTGTTTATCAAAAAAGAAAACAAGAATTACATTTTGGGACAATTTAAAAGGAAAGAAGCACTATAATACGGGACTGGAAGCAGTACTTATTAGCACTCATTTACTTTTCTAATGCAATAAATAAATTTGATTATTGTAATTATCATAAATTTATTGAGCCATTTATCACACTTCTAAGTGAGATAATTTCAAACACTAGCATTTACTAGGGATGACAACAGACCAGATCTGGACCCAGATCCAGATCCGTTTTTACCACCCCGGATCCGACGAGTCTGGGAAAAATAGGACCCATATCTGGATGATGTTGTGGATCCTACGAATCCATCACTAACAAACTAATTTTTTTACATATGACATCTTGCTATTAAATATAATACACATAATTACCATCTCAACCAAATTTTTATTCATGCTTCAAATGTGAAATAACTTTATATGTACATTTTTAATATTGACTAAATGAGTACACTCCTCTTTCTACAGCTTTAAACATTGGATCTTTTTTCTAATTTATTTTAATTTTCTCGCGAGTGAAAAAAATAGGAACGCGCTTGGCCGACACAACATGCGCGACGGAACAGGGCCTCCTAGTAGTAGGGGCCCCAAAATAATTATACTTATTAGTATTGTTACAACAGTACAGCAATGGAAAGTTGGAAACAGTATGGATCAGTGTTATAATTTTGGGCCCCAAACTAAAGAATCCGAGGTCAAAGCTCGTTGAAGCGTTTTGGGAAATGCCAATTAGTTAATGTGCCGTACAACAATAGGCCCGTAGCTTATCTCATTCTTTCATTCTTTCATTCTTTCATTCTTTATGAGATGAAAAGTAATCTCCTTCTAATTCTAACCAAACATCTTCTCTTATCAAGTCATAAGTTCCCAATTCCACGAGAAAGTATAGACATAGTGAGATGCCAAAATGACATCTCACAAAATTTTTAGTATTAAAATTAAGTCAAAATGGTACCAAAATAGAGTCATTTGGTACCAAATTTCAGTTTGATACCAAATGATTCTATTTTGGTACCACTTTAACTTAGTTTTGGTACCAAATATTTGTGAGATGTCAAATGACATCTCAGTGTGAAACGCCTATCCAAGCTCTAATTCTACTGTAGCTATAAATTCCTATCTTTGGAAAAAAAATTGAGGTTTAAGGACCTAATTTTATAAATTTGCACAGGGCCCGACCCCAATATCCTAGCCCTGACCCTAAAAAAGAAATACATAGCAAGTGCGAAAGAAAGTCCCAAACACTAGTTTCTCTATTATAGAGTGATTTTATTTACTATTTCACAGGTTACTTTTATTTTAACCAGTTTTTCTTTTTTCTTTTGATGTTAAATTAAATTAAGGAGCTTATCTAACACAATATTTATATCAACGACAATGAAAAGTTTATTATCGATGTCAGCGTATAATTAATATCAACGTTTTTTCTTCATCAAAAGTTGAAAATAGAGTGTACATAAAATTTCCTAATTGGATTTTTATAACTAATCAATATAGTGTACTCACAATCATTCTAAACTCACCTTCATGAATATGGCATCTCCTTTTGGAATGCTTTGGAACATATCTCCACCAACATGTGCTACGCCTACATAATTCACAAGCAATTGATTGAGATCTAATTAACTTAAGGAGAGTAAATCAAATTGCTCTAAATATGAATAATAAACTCATGGTTACCATCACCATTGCATGGAAGGGCGTCTTTGATGACATGAGGCAAATCAAAGTTGATAGCTTTAATGGATGGATACTGAGATGTAATGACACCAAGAGTGTGTCCATGACCACCACCAACATCAACTAGTTGTTGGATATTTTCCAAACCTTTGTACTTGCTCAAAATTTTCTTAATAACAGATGTTGTTTGATACATTGCCTGGTTGAAAACCTCATTGAATCTTGCGTCCGCTTTAGGATACTCGAATGCGTGCATTCCATGTACCATGTTAAATGGGATACCTCCTTCTAGTACAGCATCTGTAAGTTTGCTCCTGGACCATTTTTGTTTTATTTTTAATAAAAAAGTTGTAAGTTATTTCCGATATGATGATGATCATGTCATAAGCAATAACAACAAAGATAAATCATAATTTATGGTTTGCAAAACAAACTCGTAGAAAATATACTTATTCGCTTCTTGTAGATTGTATTGTTATCTTGCCTAGTTATATTAGGTTTCACTTATTGGTTTGCAAAACAGACTCATAAAAAATATTATTATTATTATTATTATTATTATTATTACTATTATTATTGTTATTATTATTATTATTATTATTATTATAATTATTATTATTATAATTATTATTATTATTATTATAGTTACCATTACTGTTACCGTTACTGTTACTGTTATTATTACTGTTACTGTATTACTATTACTATTACTATTAATGTTACTATTACTATTACTATTATTATTACTTTTACTGTTGTTGTTACTTTTAATGTTACTGTTACTATTACTATTATTGTTAATTTTAATGTTACTGTTACTCTTAATGTTACTGTTACTCTTAATGTTACTATTACTCTTACTGTTATTCTTAATGTTACTATTATTGTTACCATTACCGCTACCATTACCATTATTGTTACTGTTATGGTTAATAATAGTATTATTATGATTGTTATTATTATTCTTTTAGTGTTATTATTATAAATATTACTATTATTATTACTGTTATTACTTTTACTGTTACTATCATTGTTATTACTTTTACTGTTACTGTTACTCTTAATGTTACTATTACTACTACTATTACTATTACTTTTACTGTTACTATTACTCTTAATGTTACTGGTACTATACTGGTACTATTATTGTTAATGTTACTCTTACTGTTATCATTACTCTTAATGTTAATGTTACTGTTACTTTTACTGTATGTTACTGTTATTATTATTGTTTTTCTTAATGTTATTGTTACTCTTATCGTTACTGTTACGATTACCGTCACCATTACGATTACTAATACTATTACTATTATGGTTAATGATATTATTATTATAATTTTATTATTGTTATTATTATACTTACATTTATTATTACTATATGTTATGTTATGTGAAAATAAGGTGCACTCCCCCTGTTTTATTATGCGGTTTTAGTTTGACTTTTTCATTGTTTACAAAGCCCAATTCGACCTTATTTCAGCCGATATATAGAAACATATTTTATTGTGTAACACGTTATTGGAATTATTTCTATTTAAAATTTAATGATATCAATTAACTTTGTTTATAAATTTTCTAATGCGTAATTATTAAAGATATTAACTATCATAATTGTGCATCAATACTATTGAAGTCAAAGTGGAATTACTTAATAATAATTGAAGAAGTAATTTTTACAATTTCTTGGGTGTAACGATCACACGATAGATCATGGTGTAACAACTTACAAACTACCGAGTTTTTGCCAAAAGTAACTCAAATAACCTGAAATAAATGATAAAATGACCTAAGATTTATGTCACTATTTGTATAGTTAATGTCATTCCTGCTGAAGTATATGTCATACACAAAGTATTAGCATAAACGGTCTAATTTTAATATAAAATTAAATGAACCCAAGATTGGAAACCCTTTCCATTTCACTCTAACCCAACACTATCCTAGTCATCCCTTCTCTTCTCCTTCCTTTTTTTCTTGATTATTGAACTACAACAGATAATTTCAAAAAAATAACTTGGTCGTTAGAGGTGGGCATGGCCGGGCCGGCACGATTTGGGCCCGGTCCGGCCCGACCCGCTGTCCGCTACGTGGGTCGCGGGCCTGTTACGGTCAAGAAATTTTATTTTAGGCCGGCCCGCGGGCCGAACGCTCCTTTCCTTTGTTTTTAGCCTAAAATTGTCAAAAATAAAAAAAACAACATAAAACATGGTCCAGGCACGCATGAAGCACGAGCCCGGCCCGCGAGCTGTGGGCCTGGGCCGGGCCGTGGACAAATTTTGAAAATTTCATGCCCGACCCAACCCACCATTTACCCAAGCCCGGCCCGGCCCATGCCCACCTCTATCGGTGGTTTTACCGAACGGATTAAACTAGTCACTAAATGGATAAAACTAGTCACTGAATGGATTAAAGAATGTCTTTACAGTATAGATTAAACTGGTCATGAAAATAGATTAACCTGGTCCTTATATAGTAAACTAGTCATTATATTAAAAAAGATGGCATGTTCTCCTCTTAATATTGGGCTTGAGCCGTAGGCAGTCTCTTACAAGACCAACCATATGTCATATATAAATATTACACAATAAGTTATGATGTAACATGTTACATTCCAAGATGCAGAGACGCACTTTATTATTAAATTATAGGATGTAAATTAATATTATTCAATCAAAACAAAAACATAATCTGAAATCACATGCAACAATGCAAGAATTCAAATATTAATTTATCTCATATTTAGTATACCATTTGTGCCCCTCATCCTCATTATTATATTACTTCAAATCTTAAGTAATGTATCTTAAAGTAATGTGACACGCAAATTGTGGAATAAAAGATTTTATCAATAACCTACTAAAACAGGGTGGTGTTCATAGAAACTAACCAGCTCTCCATGAAGACCTTGTCAATAAAAAGGTTTAACAGAGCAGCCAATGACACACTATCATCATCAGGTACCAGGAACTTTGTCACTGGCGATGAACTATATCGTCTCTCGAAACCACCATCGATGGTGGGGACTATGGTGCATTTGACAACAGAGTAGGTGGCTAGAAGTCGGAGCATCCGATCCAGCATGACAGGTGCGTCTGGGTTCTGAGTCTGGACTCGAGCTGCTATCTCTGCCGGTGACAGTCCGTTGCAATTGGGGCTTGCCTGATGATCATGGATAAGCTGAAGTACCCCCATGTCAATGGTGAATTTTATGACCATGGGAAGAGAACAAGAAGTGATTAGCTGCATTGTGTATGCGTAGTATGTCTCTTCCTCCTCCCCATTATGTTCGTTTAGGAAGGAAAGGTTTGAGTTGGTTTTGGTTTCTGAAGTGGAGGCCATTTTGTAAACTTGGGGTATGAAACTATGAATTGCTTATTGGAGTTTGTAGTGCGAGTTATGAATAAATGCGAGGGGAGGGTTAAGGGTCGAGTGGTTTATAATTTATAAATACTCCACATTTGACCTAGACATCATTACAGGTATTACACTACTTAAGTACTACTCTCTTCGTTTCATAGTATAATGCTCATTTCTTATTTTTCACGAGAATTAAAGGAAAAATTTTAAAAGAGTAAGTGTTTTCGTGGTACCTTTTGTCTTCGAACTAACTCTTTACTTTTGTTTTTTTTTCCTTTGAATTAAATTGAAAAAGCAAATAAATGTTCATTAGAATGGTGTAAAACAATAAATAAAGACATGTATATATTCTAAAAGAAATGTAAGGGTGTTTTGGAAAGTTTATTTAAAAATGAAGGATAGTTTCGTCTAAATAATATGTTTGTTTTAAGAGAGAGGAGGATATGGCTGTGGAGGAGAAATGGGGAAGGTGCGTGGTGCAGGTTGAGATGGGGCAGGTATAACATAAAATTTACACCCGCTTCTTTACCCGTTGTATACGATTTTCATCCCCATCATTGCCCCACCCCCTGCCAAATGACCTAGACCTATCCCACCCCAATTGGGCTGGAAGGGAGGTCTTCTACTTGACCTGTCCCACTAACATCTCTAACAAGGTGATCGACATATTATGGCTAGAGGTGATCATGGGCCGGGCCGGGCCGGGTTCGGGCCGGGCCGCGGCCAAAAAAATTTGCCCATTGGCCGGGCCGGGCCTAAATTCGGGCCGAATTTTTGTGTCCAAAGCCCGCTATTTCGGGCCGGGCTTAGCGGGCTTTTGCGGGCCAAAACGGGCCGGGCCAAAAAATAGACTTAAAAGTCGTTTTTAGCTTGCCCAAAGCCCGCCCAAAAACAAAAAAAAAAACGACCGGGCCGGCTAATTTTTGTGTCCAAAGCCCGCTATTTATGGCGTACAATGTTTGTCTATATATGTAATTGGGGAAGAGCGATGCATTAAAGTGTCAAATGAGTCTTTTCCACTATATTAAGTGTTAAAGACGACTAATTTCGAATAATGAAAAAGAAAACAATAAAAACTATTGTTTTGGAATATAGAGGATTTCATAAATAGGTCGAAAAGAAAATAATAGTGTTGTAATTATTAATGAATGGAGGAAGTATTACTTACGCCATTACATTTTGCTTATAAAAATTATGTTTGGATTAGCTAGAATATACACCTTAAAAAGGATTTTCCAACTTATTATGGTTAGAGATAGGGGTGCGCAAAGCCGGGCACCGATTTCAGCGGAACCCGGACCACGTCAGGTGTTCTGAAGCCGACACTGGTTGTACATGTTCTTAGATTTTCAGAATTGGACCCAGGGTAAATCAGTCTCAAATTAAGCTAAGGTTTCTATTTCATTAGGAGGATCAGAGTCACGAGAATGAGTGATGAGAATAGTGATAATATAATGCATTAAAACTACTAATATATCCTAAAGATATTTATCATATCTTTAGTATCCTAATATATCTCTAACAAATACGGATGGGTGGTATTCGTACAAGGAGGAGGGATAAGGTTGGGAATAAAAGGAGGGTATTAGTTGGGTTGGTAAGGGGGCTGACCTCTGATTAATTTTTCCGATGTAATTTTTCTTTAGCATATTAGGTATACATGATAGATATTTCATATCAAACATATATATATAAAATCTTGTTGCATGAGGAAAAATCTAGAGGTATGAATTGTTTGGCCCAAGATTCGCCACAAATGCAAACTACATGATCCAACATTTGCCACAAATGCAAACTATATTCTTGCACTTAATGAAAAGGAACAAAAGAGACAATTATGATTTATGAAGGATATTTTGAGTTCGTCATTTATCAAGATCTTGACCATATGTCTGAGTTTGGTGTCTTCGTAAATCGTAATTACCTCAAATGCATCCCTAATTTGATATAATATGATTAAAACTCAATAGCAAGCAGTGTATCAATACACTTTAGCACTACACATTTCTGTAGAAAGACTAGAAACTAACATTTCAGAGCAGACCAGGGGCTCTGGTCTCATAGCTTTTCTGTAGACTGTTGTTTCCATGAACAATTTTATCATGTTTTTTAAGCAAGACAGTCCACATAAAAGATCAGAACTAAATTATAAGCGCTCACTGCTTATGTCTTTTTTAGTTACACAACTGATTCTTTGATAACTTGGTCAATGTTCCTTCTTGTTTGTGCTCGTTATGGAAAGTGCTATGAATCTTTCAAATAATTCTAAAGTAATATTAAATTATATGATGTCTTTCCTCTTTAACAAAAATGATGAACATAAAGTCATGTATGAGCTAGAGGTGATCATGGGTCAAGACAGGCCACACCTAAAAAAAATTGTCCATTAGTTGGGTCGGGCCGTTTTTTGTTCCCAGAGCCCATTATTTTGGGCCCAAATGAGCGGACTTTTTTGGCAAAAATCGAGCCGGGCCAAAAAGTAGTTTAAAAAGTCATTTTTGCCTTGTCCAAAGCCCGATCCAAATAAAAAAAAAATTAGGTCAGGTCGGGCCCAACCGTAGACCAAAAATAAATCTGCCCAAACCCGCCCGAAAATCGGGCCAGGCTGGGTTGGAGTTGATCAGGTCTAATATGAGCATATTTATGTCAATATAGCCGCCCACGTTTTTATCATGTGAATATGACAATGACTTATTGAGTATATAGCAAGTTGATTCTTTGATTACTCCTGATATGATATGATATGATATGATGAAATAGAGAGTGAGATAAAATTTATGTTGATGACAGGACTGAATTTATAATTAATCTTTTTTGTCTATTACTTTACTCCTTGTATTTTGCAAATTTTTCTTCCTAAAGTATTTATATCTATTCCTCTTTTAAGATTTTCTGAAACCTCATATTTCTTTCTCTTTCACATTTGTTTTTTTTTCCTTTACTCTTTTATGTAAGATAAATTAAAATTTACTTTTATATCTTGATATGTTCTTTTCATACATCATTTGATTTCCTTTTCTTTATCTTTTCTCTCTTATCATTCTCGCATTTTCTTTATTAGCTCTCTCTATTTATTTCTTTATTTTTATTTTAATTTTATTTTTTCATCTCTCAAGTAAACGATCTCTTATAACAATTTGTGCTAGCTGACTTTGAAACATGTTGACCCATTTAAATAATAGTCTAGAGAGTAGAGACTCGATTTCAACCCAAAAAATTTTATAAGTTGGATTAATTAAATTGACCTATTTTATCAAAGAATCGAAAATCTCAAATCAATTTACAAATTTTCATTTAAACTGGAGTCAAATTTACGAATTGGGTCAACTTTTGCCAACTCCACACAAAAGCTATAGGACTAAAGGGTGTGGGGCTTAAGATTATTACTAATTGATTTCCTCCTTGTTGACTACAATAGTTTTCTTAGTTGCAAGGTAATTTAAACTTTATGGGCCTTATGACCCATTTTGTATCGAATCAGGCATAAGGCTACGTACGTCAACTTAATAGAAAATATATATACTTCATCCGTTTTAATTTAGTTGTGACACTTTCTATTTTAAGAAGTTTCAATTTAGTTGTAACACTTTCATTTTGGGTAATAACTTCTCGCTTTATCTCTCCTATCACATGGGACCATTTTATTTTCTTTCTTTATGTCTCTCCTCTCCAAAAATTGCCTAGGAGTCCATGATTTTAAAAGTGTCACAACTAAATTGAAACGGAGGAAGTAGCATTATTAGAATATATAATGCGTTACAAGCCTACAACAAAATACTTTTATAGGTTTGAACAATTGCAAAGAGGCTTGTTCTTTGTTGGCCTTTTATGTTTTTTGTGGGCCAGTGCACATACAATTATCGTAACATAACCTTCATTAATTGTGGCTCTTGTTGCTGATTCTTGTAGGCCTCATGGGAATATATTGCTTTTATGAGTTAAGTTGATTTTAGGTTGTTTTGGGTTGGATTAGTTGTGGGTTGGTCATCTTTGGTCCATTTTTATTGTGAATAATGTCTATCTTTTGATAAAATGTAGAAAAGGTGTGGGTCTTTGATTATCAGGTCAAATAAATTTCTGGTCAATTTTAGGTCGGATCAGGTCAATGATGAATCACCAATTTTAGGATTATAATTGAACTAGTAAGGTTGGTATCAATGAATTCTATAGATCGGATTCAGTTACCGACACTTCCACCAACAACTAATATATCTAATTAAAACATGTGCTTGTTAAAGTTTTGTGCCACGTTGAATCCACCATCTTGTTCTAAAATTTTGCCACGTATGCAATTAATCAACAATAAAGAGGTTAGCATGATTTATGGAGAAAAAGTGCCGATGTCTTGAGTCAAACCCCTAACGTCTTACTAAGAATTACTATACATTTACTATCTGAACTAATATATTTTTATTGATTCTTATGTCGACAATATCCCATGTATGTCATGGTATTCTGTAAAGTGGCGTTCTTCCCTTCCTCCAGCCATGGAGTTGGAGATTTGGAGTATTCTTTTAGGATGTTTTACTTCATGTAATCTACATGTTACTGAAAAAGTTAATTAATGTCTTATATAAGATCTGATCCCATGACATCAAGCTTACATACTAAAATCTTAATTAATTTTGGTGTAATCATTTTAAAGTAAAAATATTAATAAATTTAAAAAATATAAGCACTCTCAAGGCATAACCCAGACTTAAAACTACTTATATGTAGAATACTTATTGCCACCTCTGAACTAATAGCATTATATAAGAATATGATACATGACCATTATTTTAGAATTTCATCCTACAAACTAGACAAGTTAGCAACTATTGAATATGGACCCATCATCCAAGCAATAATGTAAAGTTGGCCCCTAGTTTCATAAATGTTCAATCAATGTTAATTGCATACTTAAATAAAATACTTTACTTCATTCTGAAATAAATGAAGCGTTTTTTTTTTATATGAGAGTTTTTTTTTAAAGGAGCGACATTTATTTTATAACGAAGGAGTACAATACTTTTCTTGCAATAAAAATATTCATACTTGATATCAAATTTTCTATTCGTAATATTTTCAAACATGGCATCAAACACAAAACTTTCCTAAAGATATTTGTTTTAAGTCACTAAGACCCGCTAAAAGTTAAGACCCCCTAAAGTTGGGACCTACACAGGTTAATCAATAGTTCAAACCTTTTAAAAATTATCACCCAAAGTTCAGACCTCTATTGTCAATTTTTCGAAAGTATTAAAAACTAACTTAAGAGTGTAATATTTATGGTGAATATTTATCAGCATTATGATTTTTTATTAGCAGTGCTCTTGTGTAAAGAGTAATGTTTTTCATAGAGGATTATGTTGAAGTAGGATATGTTATCTTGTATTTGGTAGATCATTCAACAACTCTCCTTTTGAACAATGATCTAGGCTGTGTTATTTATTTATTTAGAAATACATATATTTTATATGTGTATTTTATGAGTAGTAATAGTTTAATTTAATATCACGGGGTAGTTGAGGTTTTTAGGCATACTATGGTTAGTAGTGCTTCGATAAAAAATTATCTGATGATGTATGTTTATCTCTTTAATTATTTATTTTTCCAACTAATTATGAGCCCAAAAAAAATAAAAAAAATGAATATTCTCTAAGTTTTTAAATTCTTTTATAGTTTTTTAATGCATGTTATTTGAAATTAAAGATTGATAATAAGAATCTCTATCAATCTTTGCTTTTATAATTTTTTGAAAAATGATTTGGTCATTAGTTTATATTTTCAAGTGTGAGTTTCCTCCTTTTACATATTTTTATGTATTTCTTTTTGGTAATGTAGAACTTTTCTTATTATCCGTTTTTGTAAATGAGGAAAGAATTAATAAAATCTTTTCTTCATTACTTTTGTGAGATTAAGGGTATATATGTCTTTTCAAAGGGGACACTATAGCTGCCTTTGACATATATATTAGAGATTTATCTTTGAAAAAATCTTACCTAATGAGCAGGCGAACTTTCTTTCATTAGAAATTGTTAGAATATGAAAATATTCTTATGTACATCTTCTGTATCCTTATATATATCTTCGTTATTTCTTGTATATCTCTAGATTAGTTTGTTTCCATAATTCTAGGGATCTCTTAGCCTTGTATATATTCTGACTTGTATTGTGATCAATGATCAAGGAATAAATCATTTATTTCTATTATGGTATACAAACTAATCTAGAGATATACAAGAAATATCAAAGATATACATAAAGATACAGAAGATCGCAAATTAGATCCTACACCTTGTCCATTTGACTAGATTTTGGCAGTATTTTTGAAAGTGGGCCACCTCTTTCTCTCTCATCATTCACTCATTCACTCTCTTTTTCTCTCATTTATTTGCTGAAACAATTTTCTTAATGTACAAATGTATATAATTTGGTGTACAATAGTAATGACCATCAGTGTACATTGTCATTTATTGAATTTCAGTATCTCTCTCATTTATTTGCTGAAACAATTTTTTTAATGTACAAATGCATATGGTTTGGTGTACAATAGTAATGACCATCAGTGTACATTGTGATTTATTGAATTTCGGTATGGGATTGTAATTGTACATATTGAATTTCATTAGTGAACAAACATCAACAAACCAGTGTACAAAGATTGCAAATTACTCACTTGACATCAGCTTCAGGAACTGGGTTACTTTCAGCTAGGGGGCTGTCATTGTACATTTTGATTTTGTTAATGAACAAACACAAAACCAAGAATGTACAAGGAGGTTGAGTGTGGAAAAGAGAGAAGTGGTGAACAGTATATGGGGGAAATGATGGCGGTTGACATCAAATCAGTTATTAAATGGTGAACAGTAACTATCAAATCAGTTACTTTCTGAATTTTCGACATGTACATTAGCTGTCAAATCAATTACTTTTTTGCATGTTGAATGGTGCGTTTCATTCTTCTTGCCTTGCATTTTGGAGCTGGTGTAGGATGCTCATCCTATACCTCGGTTCAGGATCTACTAATTGACAGAGAAGATGTGCATAAGAATAATTGATATTCTAACAGAAATGCGCATTAAAATAAGCTCAGAAGTCAGAATAGAAGACTAGAAATAGAAGACAACAAAAACCATCACATCCAAACTCCCTTTCTAAAAGCACGAATAGCGCAACATATCACATGAAACATATTATTTAAGCTCAAATCTGATGTCGTCTCCATCACTTCAAAAGCAAATGCTGGCGTGGTCATTTGTGATTCACAAGTCTTTTTTTTTTTTTTTAAACGCAAGGGAACCACAATTATATTAAAGCAAATAGAGTTCTTACATCAGCATAAGCAATACTACAACTATTGCTAGAAAGCATAAACAACCCAGCAACCCTATTCCTCATAAAGAATTTAAACCTAAATGACAACAACAACAAAACAATTCTACTAAGCTTTTTCAACATCATTACAGACATCAGCACCCACCCCCGAAGAGCCAGCAACATATTCCATGTCTTTTGCAAGAACCTCCTTGGTAAACAGATTCACAAGTCTAACTTCAGATTATATTATTATACTGATTTTGCACAACTTCGACGACCTTGGTAGCCAAAGCTTGGGCCTATACAAAGTCCGCCTCTTTGCCCACTTGTTAGGCTCTGTTTATTTTATTTTATTTTTTCTTGAATTTATTTCACCAAAAACCTTTGATAAAAAAATTTATTTACCAAATACTTTAATTTTTTTCAAAATTCACCAGATACCCCTAATTTTTAAAAATATTCACTAGATACCCCAAATTTGTAAAAAAATGACAAATAATGCCCTTAATGACTAACGACAGTTAACTCCGTTAGTCATTAGTGCTAATTAACCCTAAAAAACTTTAATAAACCTAAAAACTAACTACCCTAACCCCCCTCTCTCCCCTAAACCACCACCCCTCCCCCAACCCCAGCCCCCAGCTCCCTCCTCCCCCTCCCTCGGTCGCAGCCGCCCCTCCCCCTCCCTCGGTCGCAGTCTCCCCTCCCCCTCCCTCGCTCGCAGTCGCCCCTCCCCCTCCCTCGCTCGCAGTCGCCCCTCCCCCTCCCTCGCTCGCAGTCCCGCCTTCGAATTCCGACCACCCCCAGCCAGAATCCCCCCTCCTCCCCCAACCCCTTCGAATTCCGAGCCCCCAACCCCTCTGTCGGTCGCTACCCCTTCGAAGCTGTGCACGAGGGACGGGGAGGTGGAGGGACGCGAAGAGAAGGAGAAGGAGCAGGGAGGAGGTGCGCGAGGAGAGGCCGGCGAGAGTGAGGGAGAGGAGGCGCGAGGGACGGGGAAGGCCGGCGAGAGTGAGGGAGAGGGAGGGGAGGCGTGAGGGACGGGGAAGGGGAGGCGCGCGCGTGGGAAGGAGTAGAGATGGCATTATCCAGGGGATCACCAGATCATCCGCTTCACCTGGTTTATTAAGTGGGTGAAAACCCGATTTAAACGGATGATAGCCGGGTGACGGATAATCGGGTGATGGATGCGGGTCGGGTTCGGGTGATATTTTTTCATTCATCACCCGACCCATCATCCGTTTACCACCCAATCCGTCACCCGTTTAAAGTAAAAAAATATATAATTTTTTTTTTTAAATTTTTGACTTTTTCATTTTTACAGCTTTATTAGTCTATAGCTCAAAAGTTACAAGATGATAATATAAGTATATAAATGTTAATAATGTGGATTAGGGTTAGTTTGGAGACGATTTTACATAGTAAGTAGAATTATATAAATGGATTAGTAGAATTATATAAATGTTAATAATACTATTTGATTTCACCCGTTAATCACCCGATCCATCCGTTTAACCCGGTTACAAATGGATGGATGAATTTGGGTGGAGATGGACGCGGATGATGGATGGATCGGGTGGAGTGGGTGGATGCGGATGATGGATGCGAGTCACGCTCCACCCTCCCCGAACCCGATCCATTTACATCTCTAGGAAGGAGGGGGAAGGGAGGCGTGAGGGATGCGAGGGGAGGGAGGCCGCCGGGAAAGGGAGGGGGTTGGTAGGCTGGTGGTGCTGGTGATGCCGGGATTGGTGGTGGGCTTGGGTTGTTAAGGGGGGGTGAGGGCTGGTGGGTTAGGGGAGAAAGAGGTTAGGGTTAGTTAGGTTAGGATTAGTTAGGGTTTATTAGGTTGACTTAGGTTAATTAGGTTTACATAAGGCTAATTAGGTTGACTTGGGGCAAAAATGTAAATAAACACTAACGGAGACTAACGTCCGTCAACTTTGGGGGTATCTGGTGAATATTTTTAAAAGTTAGGGGTATCTGGTGAATTTTGAAAAAAACTGGGGTATTTGGTGAATAAATTTTTTTGTCGGGGGTATTTGGTGAAAAAACCGTACTTCTTTTTTACAACATTGAAATATGATACTTTTTTCGTTTTAATTTAGTTGTGACACTTTTAAGATTACGGATTCCTAGGCAATTTTTTGAGAGGAGAGATATAGAGAAAGAAAATAAAAGGGTCTCATGTGTTAGGAGAGAAATAGAGAGAAGTTATCACCCAAAATGAAAGTGTCACAACTAAATTGAAACTTCTTAAAATAGAAAGTGCCACAACTAAATTGAAACGGAGGAAGTACAAGAATTCAACAAATGAGAGACATAGAGAGAGATGAAAAAGGGACTCTGTGTCACTGTATATGCTAGAGAGAAAATGAAAGAATTATATTACCAAAAATGTCAATGTTACAAGTAATATGCAACTTTCTAAAATTAGCAATATCGTAAGTAAAAAGAAACAATGGAAATATGAACTTATCTAAGATTATTCAAACTTATTTTATCTCAACTTGTTTTGTTTGACAAAACTTATTTTGTCATAAAAAGCCTTATTTATTTGGAATTATCCTATGAAAAACTAAAATTATCTAAAAAAAAACTTATTTCATGTGACCTTATCCGAAACTATGTAAACTTATTTAAACTGAAATATATTAGATAAATCGAAGCAAAGGATCCTTACTTGGAATCAACATATACTGTTCATAAAAGGTGGGAAATATAAGTGGACATCAACATCTTGCTTGAAAAATAACAGCGGTCTATGAAGCATGAGCAATTTTTGTTGAAACATGCCTTGAATTATCTAGCGCTATGATGATTACTCAAGCATGAGGATCTCGCTAGAGGATAATACAACATTTGACTTTTAGATTAAGTGTATGCAATTTAGTAAACTCATCCTATTTTAGTTTTGAGTTTAGGCCTATTCTATTTAGGTCAATTAGAAATTTTTTAAAGTGTATAATAAACCTTACAATTAACTTCTGCCTCTATATTCTATAATTTGCTCTCTCTCTCTCTCTTAAAAGATAATAAAACGTTTCTCCTCTGTAGATGTAGCTAATATATTGCTAGTGAATCACATTAATTCTTGTGTCGATTGTTCTTTAATTGTTCATTTATTGCACTCGTTATACAGTCTTACTAATGATATTCATCAATATCCGTCATCTACTACAAGGCATCTGCTCCTAATAAATTATTCATGTTTCAAGTGACCCCGACCATTTAGCTTATCATCTCACAAAATAAGGATTAATGGATGTTAGGATGATTGGCATACACAATATGTATTCGCAAGAAATAATAACATGGAAATAACACAAGAAACAACAATAAGGATCACACAAGAATATTTAATAAGGAAATTTGAGAACCAGAGAACAACCACAAAATAATGCATCATTAGGACTTTCAGTTTTGTATATGATACGGTGATTCACAAGATTTCCAATATCTCACTTGATCTAACCTAATCATCCTATAACCCGAATTCTCTAAAAGAATAGCCTTATACCATGTTCACCAAAACATCTCACATCTTGAGAGTAAAAGCTCTTAATAATGAACGAGCATATCAATAGTACTTATTTACTATTAAGAAAACTTTATAAATGAAGTAATGAACTAATTAATCACAAACTTTTAGAATACAATCTTGAATAAAGTCATATGTGGACATCAATATTAGATATCAGTGTGTTGAATACATGTAAATGTACAAATCATAATCAAAAACATGTTACTCGGTGTACCCCTTGAGCCATGAACTAGTGTATATAATTACAAAGAAAGGGAGAAATATCCAAAAGAGGCATAAACGAATTGATGAATAACAAAACCAAAAGTCCATAATTTTGGAGTATATATATTTGATCAATGTAGGACTTGGAAAGAGGAGAAAAAGTGAAGAGTGCTAAACGCAACCTCTAAACTAAAAACATATAAGACTAAGATAGAAATTCCAATTCTCCCCACCCTCATTAACTTGAATTTATTTCCATACAATTTTGCGAAGCATTGTAATACGGTGTGACGCGACGGCGGAGAGAGGATGATGTAACTCAACGGTAGGGGAGGGGGAAGGGGAAGGGAGATGGACGCGACAAAACTAAAGAAAAGTGACGGAGGACTCGACGGAGGCTCGTCGGTGACCCTGCGGCCACTAGCGAGCCTGATAGGCAACGGGGAGGTCAGAAGTTTAATATAGGGTTAGGTTTTTAGGGGTGATTCTTAGAGAGAGAAAGGTTCTTCAACTTTTTTAGAATTATAGATCAAGTCCTTTAGTTTGTGCTCTTACTCTTATTCACCGTCCTCCCTCCTTTTGCCTTGTTCGTTCGTCTCCCTCCTTCACTCACTGTTCAATCGTCATCCCATCCCCCACCCCCTGTTTGTTTGTTGTAATAGCATCCCTTCTCCTGTTTTTCACTTGTTTGACATCCTTCCTTTTCCCCTGGTAGTGCATCGAGCTTCCCCCTCCCTTTCCGTTTCCTGGTTCCCCGCTGTCCGTGAACGGCCTCCGGGTGGTTCTCCGTGTCTCCCCCTCCCTGTTGTTTTATATTAATCTCTTTGCACGTTGGTCAGTCTCCTCCCTCCACATTGACGTATGTTTGGTTCAATGTTCATGGTCCCTGTCCCCGTCCTTGCGTCTAGTAGGCACAGTCCCCTATTCAGTGTTATGATTGTTTTGGGCTTCTCCTTCCCCTCCCTTGTTTTTGTCTCGGGCTCCTCTATCCCCTCCTTTCAGTTAGTGTCCTCCCCCTCCCCCTTCCCCCTGGTTGATAGGATCTTCAACCAGTTATGTCAGGTTTTTTCTTAAAGAGCATGCTAAATCTCCAAATAATAGGAGTGCATTGTTTTCGACTAGCTAAAGATGTTGTCCGTGGTTGATCGTGGCCATGGAAAAGTGTTTGTCTGTAGAGTCAGGATTGGTGGGTCAAGGTTGTAACCGTAGAATATGCCGGTTTTTGGGAATATGTATTGAGGGACAAGGTGCCTCAAAAAGTTTGTGAGCATGGATGAGGTCGATGATAGTTTTTCGTGGTTGGGATGTATGTATTCTGGTTTTGCCAACCGGAGGTGTGTTCTAGAGCTCAACTTATTTAGCTCTCTTTTTAGCTTGCTATTTCAAATCTGAAGGCGACACCCCAGTTGCATCGGGGGTTTTCAGCACGCACACTCATCCACGTGTCTCCTACCTCATGGAGAAACCTGAAATACTCTCGAGCGAGTGTAATGAGTCACAACGGAACGTGACTCTTCAAAAGATCATGAGCCTAGAATCCCAAGCGATAGCTGTAATATCCCGAAAATTTAAACTTCTCTAAATAAATTATTGATTAAAATTTTCCTTTAATTTTAAGGTATGACTAAATTTTTGTCACTCTATATCCACGTAATAATAATTAATCATCAAACATATATTATGTATGGCTAGAGTTGCAAATAAAAACAAGTTATGTAAGATGATTTCATTAGTTAAAATAAGAAAAACAAATAGATAACAAATTGATGGCATAAAAAGGAAGAAAAAAAAAAAAAAAGAAAAGGAATAAAGAGTAATGAAAATAAAATAAAATAAAATAAAAGAAAAATAAAATAAAAATGAATAACAAAACAATGAAACAGTAGCTTTCTTCTCCATCTCGGTTTTTCTTCACAAAATGACCCACCCATGAATTTCCAACTCTAAAATGATTTATTTTGCACAAACAAACTCAACCTCCATTAAAAACCACAATTCAATCTAAACCCATCCAAAAATCTGATATTTATCAAACAACCCACCCATGGATTTCTAAAATCAAAATGAGTTTCTTGCATACAATCAAACTATCTTCAAATAAATTTTCATACTCAACCCGAAACATCCAATAACCCATTTTTGATAATTCAACTCCTTTGGGCAGAAATTGAAACTCAACCATGGCTATAAATAGCCATGTTCATCTCCTCAAACCATTCACTCAAACCACTTGAGTTTTCGTCGGAAAACCGCCACCCAAATCACCCTCAAATTCCCCTGTTTTTCGCAACTCTCTCTCTCCTCTGTTTTCGTTCAGCCACCGTAGCACTGCCACCCTCCACCGAATACCACCTTGCGCCAACCACCACACCTTCGCCTACCCAGCCGCCCTTTTCCGTCGCCCTCATCATCTCTCTCTCTCGCTCAGCTTCTCTCTTCCTCGCCCAATTCGTTCTCTCTCTCCTCTGCCTGGTCTGCTGCGCGCACCGCCAGAACCACCATGCCCCGCGCTATCCCGCCGTGCCTTCAGTTCTTCGCTGCCTCGCCTCGCCTCGCCGGAGCTTCGCTCTTCCCCCCTGCTGTCTGGTTCGACGTAAAGCAGAGGTATAAGATTACCTCTTCACCTACTGTTATAAGTTTTTAGTTTAAGCCCAACATATAACATTATAAATTACTCTTGGGCTTTGATTTAATGCTATGAATATATTAAGTGGGCTGAATTCACTATTAAATCAGTAAAATAAAACGGTCTAATTGATTATATTAATCGATTTCATTAGCTTAGTATCTAAAATATAATAAAAGACTCATTATATTATTATATAATACTTGTGATTCAATAATTAATAAATAATTAAATAAAGATAATACTTAATGGTGTATTTCATATAACTTAATATATCAGCTAAAGAATGATGCTACTAGTCAGATTTACGCAGGCACCTACATACATATATTACACGAATAAAATAGTTATATTACGAGGTCTATAATTACAAGTTATCAAGCTGGATTCATGAATCATGAGATTAATGGCTATTATTTTGATTAAATAACGAATATGTTTAAAGGGGGTCTTATGACTAATAAATGATTAAATGATGATGTAGTATGTGATAACCTTAATATTATATTCCATATAATTATAATATATCATCAACTAAAGAGTAATATTAATTAAGTATACTTGTTAAATTTATATATTATAGGCACTTATGTATAGAGTTCAGATTTCAAGAATTAAAGTGTTATATTACGAGGTTCATAAGTACAATTTATTAAACCTGAGTCATGAACCATGACACCAACGTCCACTGTTTAATTTATAAAATGACGAACGAATATGTTTAAAGGGACCCTATGACTAGTGGAACGAAGTTTCGAACTAAAGGTTAACAAGAGTATAACATGATCTTAATGTTCAATTTATAAAATACGAAATGGTTATAACAAGACGTTCATGCTCACAAATAATGAATTACGACTTAGACGCTAAGTTGTTAAGTGGAAAGGGAGCCTACGACTTTATATTAACCACCAAAGAAGTTAATATATAAAACTCTTACACACCTCCTAAAATGGACACATGATGGAAACGGATCAAGAAACTCAAATTTAGAATAAAATATTAACAAGTCTTTTTATTAATCCCTGAATTGATTAGATTAAACGGAAAGGATATTACAGCCTCCCCCGGCTTTCAAGGTTATTAAGCAGGAATCCAGGTAACATCTATTGCTAACACCCACGATCCCCTTCGAAATGTGTTTATGAAATGATGTTTATAATTATGTTAAGATTTTGCGATGTGATTCTTATATGGATTGTGGGATTAAATTCTTCGAATGAGTTTGTAAATGATGATCTTATGAGTTATTGATGTTCAAGTATGATTATGAAAGATCTATGGCTTATGCCGATGAATGTAAACGAACGAAACATGATAAATAAAAGTGAAAGAGGTTTGGCAGTATAATGTTACGCTTATCTACTTTATGGTCGTGCACGTACCTTCGCACCCGCCGTACACCGAAAAGGGAGCTGGGCTCCTTGAGGGGTACGCATGCTATTTTGGTGCGAGCGGTGTATCCAAAAAGGGAGCGGGGCTCCTTGAGGATCATCGCATGGTGGTGTATCCAAAAAGGGAGCTGGGCTCCTTGAGGATCATCACATGGTGGTGTACCCAAAAAGGGAGCTGGGCTCCTTGAGGGTCATCACATGTCTATACTCGCCAGTTACCAAGCTAAAAGATGAAAAGATAATGGGAACTTATGAAGTATCAAGATGCTATTTATAAATGTTTACTTTGCTATTATTTCATTACGAATTTGAAATATGTTTTACTATACTATTTTCTCCCTGTTTGCAAATAAAATGAATTTAAATGAATTTACGTTGTTAGGGTAGAATGTTACTGAGCTTCGGCTCATGATGTTTTGTTTTCTGTTTTAGGTATGAGCATAGCCATTGCAAGTGCGCTGTTAATAAGGAACATGTTCAAGGGAAAGTGTGCGGTATCTGGTGTTAGAGAAATCATTATTTAAGTCGAGTATTTATGTATATTTATCAAGGACTATTTAAGGTTTCATTGTATTAGTGGGCCATATCCCACAGGCTTAAGTTCCATTTCCGCTGCTAAGTATGAGAAATTGTGTTTAATTGAGGTTATGAATTTTCGGGGCGTTACAATAGCAGACTGTTGGGATTGCTTATTCGGCGAGACGCGACGCTCAACGTTGGTTATTCGTTTTCCGGATCGTAAACGTCATCCGATTCTTCTACCACTTCCATCTGCAGCCATCCGAGGGTCGAATCTGCCATCATAAGCACTGACCAGCGACACCCCCCTTCCTAAGCGACTTTTTATCAGTTTTACTTATTTTGGTATTAGATGAAATGCACGAGCTCATAAAGCTCATTTAAGTTTGTTTGTTTGGTTTAGGTTTGGTTGTATTAACATTAGGCTGTACTTCGCTTTTAATTGATGCACGATTTCTCGTTGTCAAAAAAAGAAAAGTTAGGCAAGAAGTTAATAGGTATTGCAAACTTACCAGCTTGTTACACATTACTGATCCCTTTGTATTTTTTTTTATCTTTCTCACTTAGAATCTTGACACTATTTACAATTAGAGGTAATCTTTTAGATTTTTCTCGATATATAAGAAAAAATATAGTCATGTGGGGTGGTCTTGTTTGATTCGTTTCAATAAGTACTTTATTAATATTCAATTATTATAATTTTTACTAATATGTAATGGAAGATATTTAATGTATAATATTGGCAAACATACAAAATCAAGGTGGGAAAGATAAAAAAAATACTCCATGCGTTTCACAATATAAGACACGCACGATGTTCGAGGTCGAACTTTGACCGTTTAGTTACTCTCAATTTATGTTGATAGAAAATTTTAAAAAACAATATTATTATAGTATTTTTCAAGACGAATCCAACGACATAATTTTTATTTAGGAAAGATTGACGATAGAGGTCTCAACTTTGGGTGATAATTTTTAAAAGGTCTGAACTATTGATTAACCTGTGTAGGTCCCAACTTTAGGGGTATTAACTTTTAGCGGGCCTTAGTGACTTGAAACTATAGTGCTCAACGTTGGTTATCCTTAGCGGGCCTAAGTTCAAACCTTTTATTTATTGTATTTGAGAGATATTTATAGTCAAAACAAATTTTCGTAGAGCCTGAATGCCTTATATTTTGAAACAGAGGGAGTACATTGAGAGTATCTTGCATTATATAAAACCCAGAAGCTCGAGGCTAAGTATGCACATAGAACAAGAGCTTTTAATTTGATCAGCCTCTCCTATACTGTGCAGCTTTCTCTTTCCCAAACAAAGCTTAACCTTCAGCTTATTAGGAAAGAAACTAATGGCTTCCATTCAGGAAATACGTAACTCGCACAGAGCAAATGGTCCGGCCACAATTTTAGCCATTGGCACGGCCAACCCACCAAATGAAATGTACCAGGCAGACTATCCTGATTTCTATTTTCGCGCTACCAACAACGAGCATATGACTGATCTCAAGGCCAAGTTTAAGCGCATATGTATGTGCTTCTCCTTTCAATTTTCTTAAGTATTACTCGGTTCTTTTTTAAAGGTTTTTGTGGTTTTCAAGGCATAACTTTGTTATATTAATTAGTTATTGGCCTGCATGATGCTCGAGTTTTTGTATTTATATAAAATAAAAATTAAAAAATCAAATCATATTAATTTATATGTATACTCCTCCATTCTAGAAAGATCTGAACACTTATTGAGACACATATTTTCAGGTGATAAGCAGTAATTTGGTTATAAAATGTTATTTTATTTAAAAAATAAATGTGATAAGAGATGCTGAAATATTTTATATGAGAGGAGAGAGAAATTTGGACAACATTTTATTGATAAAAAGTGAAGTGTGGTCCAAAGAAATAATATATTAATAGTAAAAACTTGTCAAAAATAAAAGTGTTCAAACTAATTTGGGACAAAATAAATAAAAGTTTTCAAACTATTCTGGTATAGAGGGAGTATGTGTGTGTGTGTGTGTGTGTGTGTATATATATAATAATATATATAATATATATATAAATATATATATAATATATATTATTATATATATATATATGTACATGTCATATAAACGTTCTTTTTCCTTAGTTAGTTATTCATCAGAGTTACAAATTTTTTGATTCGAATAGACATTTTCAATTATTTTAAATATTCTGATATATATGTTTTTCTTAAATAAATGTTTCATTGGTTTTCTTAGTTATTTGTTCATCCTTATTCAAATATAGTATCGAGAGAAAGAAATATAAAACATAATAAAGCTTATGCTCAAATAATGTGGAAGAATTTGTGTATTAGGTTCACTGGTTCAATCGTAGAATATTAATAAAGGAAAAAAGTTTGATTTATATAATAGAGATTACTAAAATAATGATCAACATTTAGGTTTTAAAATATTATAAGTATAATTATTATTTATTTATGAAATTTATGTTTTTATTTTTTCTTCTGATTGTGTCAATCAAGTTATATTGTCAATAATTTTTTATAAGAGTTTTTCACACACACATGTAAGAAGAGGAAATAATTCTCCTTAATTTAACATTTAATTGCAATTTCAAATTTAATTCCATTGTTAACTTGCTCAATATATATGGCAAGTAGGCAAAAAAAAGATTATATATATATATGGTAATTTAAATTCATTAAGGCTATATCCAACATTTTGTAAGAGTACGCCATCTTCCTCCCTTCTCCACTTATATATAAAATGGATTGAAATAAAATTAGTTATAGTTTGATATCAGAATTTTACAATAATATCATATTAACTTTAATTTTTTTATTTACAAGGACATCAAATTTGGTTAAACATAATGATAACTTAACTAATTATTGAAATAGTATTATCGATTGAAATTTCCCACTTAGTTGTATGTGCCACTAAATCGAACTACTGACGTGGACCAGTTTGTACAAGAATATTTTTATTATAAAAAAAAGGTAAGAAAAAGAAGGTTAGGAGACCCTCCGCACGAGGGGAGCTCCCACCTTATCTGTTACAAGGATGTTTTAAAGAGTGGAAGAAGTACAATCATTTATACTAATTCGCTATCTACTAAATGGCCCACATTAACAATCTAGTCAGTTGCTCTATTAGCTTCTCGAAAAATGTTCCTGATGTCCCACGAAGCAAAAGAGTTGAGGAGTGTGTGGATGTCTCTAACTGTGTTGGAAATCTACCATGGTGGCTGCCAAATACCCTGTATTGAATTGATGATCATGAGGTTGTCGCGTTCGATTATGATATGCTGGATATTGTTTTTGAGAGCTAGAATGATGTCATGATGAAGAGCTAGGATTTCTGCCTTATAGAATGTGGTAAAGCCGAGGTTGATTGCTAGAGTTGAGTGGAGATACCCAGTTGAGTCTCTGATAATGATACCTGCTGCTGTTGAAGGATGTTTTGAGCCGTTGATGTTAAAAGAAAGCTGACGAACGGAATCATCAAAATTTGTTTGAAGTAGTTAGGTGGTGAAACACCACCCATGCAACAAGGATGGAATTGGATTGATGGGGAATGATGGTGGGGTGATTGGTGTTTGAAAGGGGAACCGAATGAGAAACAGTGGGTCCACTGTTTCTCTTACGGTTCATTCTTTATATAGGAACTTGGCTTTATGGATGATTCTGTGAGTATGAGATTAACATTATTAAAAATAATATCGTTTCTTTCTTTTCAAATGCTTCAAATAATGAAGATATATTTTTGAGTGAGGTTTTTGTAAACCTTCAAATCGGATAGAGTGTGTAAGAATGATGTCTTGTTGGTGTCAGGAGGGAACCAGTCTTTCAGATTTTGTAAGTCTTAGTGTAGATTCAGAGAGGGGCAATTCTGAAAGAGGTGACCGACTATCAGTGGCGGATTCAGGAATTGGGCCGCGTGGGTTCGTAATAATTTTAATGTAAATTCCAAATTAAATTTTTCTATTTGAAATTGCAATTTTTTAAAGAAAAGGAAAAAAATAAACTTTCAATAATTGTACTTGACGAGGCTTTCATTCTTAATTACATCATTAAAAAAAAGTATGATAAATAATTTCTTGTAGTAATGAAAGGCTTAATTTATCAACAAGCTATAGAGTTATACAAACTACGAATCATGTATTAACTATTAAAACTTTTTTCATTGAATTAACTTATCAATTAAGTGTTATATACTTATATGTATAACAAAATATGAAACTCTAAAAACTATCTAGCACAAACATGACGTAGACAAAAAGAGAATGTAAATTAATTAAATTCATTAGCTTTTACAATATTTATACTTGGTGGGAGGGAGTCAGGGAGAGATTTATTATTTATAGATAAAAAAGAGAGCTTAAAAAATAAAGGGAGGATAAAAAAAGGAAAAAGAAACACCAAAATATAATGCACTAAGCCAAAAGAGAGGATAAAAAAAAAAGACCAAGGATTTAATGCATAAGCCAAGAGGGATTAAGGGAGGATAAAAAAAGGAAAAAAAAAAAGACAAACTATAAAAAAAGAAAAAAAATACAAAAAAAAATAGACAAACTAAACACTACCGGGATTCGAACATGAGACTATTGAGCGAAATCTCAAACAATATTGTAGCACAGTAGCTTTACTGCTGACTATGCTGAGCTACAATGTTTTTCAATAATATACTCCGCTGTATTCAGTATATATTATATCATTTGGTTTACCCAGTTTTCGTGGTTTTGTCCCGGATCCACGTGGGTTCAGTTGAACCCACTGAACCCACGCTGGATCCGCCCCTGCCGACTATTTTTCTGCGCTGTCGCAAATAGGGCAGTTGCTAAAAATGGAATTGTTTGCCTCTTTGCTAGAGTGTGACGAACACCTAGGCTGTTGTGACAGATTTGCCAAAGGAAGATTTGCAATTTTGGGGGAATTCGTATTTTCCAAATCCAGCTAAATTTCCATTTTTCACTTTGAGACGATAATTTATGTGTAAGTCAGGTGGCCGATTTGATCGAGAAGGTCACTGAAGTGGACGCACCCGAAATGGGTTCATCCGAAACTGGGTGAATAGGAATCAAAGTTCCTTTAATTATTTGAATAATATTGTCGGGAAGTAGGTTTCTTAGTTGCTGAAAATCTCAAGTGCGATTTGGTAGGATGTATTGACTTAATGCTATAAGAACTAAATAACATACATAATGCTATAAAAACTAAAAAGCAGTACATAATAAGTAGACTCCTGTAAATTGTACATTAAATAATAAAGGTTGATATTTTATCATGGAATTTATTTTGTGAAAAAAATCATAAGTAGTTGTGTTGGAACCCAAGGGAACACTCAAGAAGGGGGGGTTGAATTGAGTGGTGAAATCTAATCGTTTTTCGCAAAAAACCTTTTGTGGCTCAGTGCCTAGCACTGTGCCGAACACTCGTAAATCGCTGATTTGAGTTTTTGCGAATAATAAACTTAAAAGATATTAAATTTGACACAAGATATAACGTGATTCAATCTCACTTCTGAGATCTACGTCCACAAGAAACAAAAACTCTTTTATTTCTTTGAATCCTAAAATATCAAACTCTTGATACAATAAGATTCCCCTCACTACTAACCCTAGTAAGTGACTCCAACACTTAACTCTAAGTGTTGACACTCTCTATAATGTAAAGTTACAGAAAGAACGATCCTCAATGATGTGCTTCTTAGTCAAGCAAATAGAGGACAATTACAATTGTGAAATAGTAACTTAAATCTGACTCGCTCAGTGCTATGCTCAGTGCCGGAGGAAATAGTTTTCAGCTTTTAATTGACTCGATTTTTTCTCTCTGAAAACGTGAGATTAAAAGTGAATTCTGATTCCCTTTATAGGGCTTGGTTAGGACGAAAATCACTTAAAAATATCTTTATCTTTTAATCCTTGATTTAAGGGATAAAACATTATCTTTTTCTATCTTTATCTTTTAAACTTAAAAAGATAAGTTTTCCACATTAGATTTTCTTTTCAGCTCAAATTCTGTTTTCTTTTATCAAAAAGATATTTTCCAAAATAAAATCTGATTTTATATTTTCTCAAAACATGTTTTATTCAAATTCAGTTTTAAAACCTTTTTTCAAAACACGTTTTACTAAAACACGTTTTTTCTGAAAATTTCTTTTTCTAAAATTCTTTAAAACTCGTTTTTATCAAAATCTGATTTTCGTTAAAATATTTTCAAAAACTCGTTTTTATCAAAATCTCATTTTTATTAAAATCTTTTCAAAAACTCATTTTTATTAAAATCTTTTAGAAACTCGGTTTTACAAAATCTTTTTCTAAAAACTCGTTTTCCTTAATCCCTTTTTATTTATGATTTCGAAAATCTATTTCCCTTATTTTGAAAACTAATTTCCTTTTTATATAGACATATAACATTAACATAATTATTTATTTCCTTAACTCTAAGAAAATAATAATTATACTAATATCATATAATCTATATTTCGACACATAGCATATCACCAAGTTTAAGCATATTACATTTGAATACAAAGTAACTATTCTAAGAAACTATAAACTAGGACTTCATTCTTGATTCTTCTTTTCTTCAAAGTCTTCGTTTATCAATTTCTTTCTTCATGCATCTGTTGCAACTGTTACATACTTTCATGCTATAACATATTATATTAATTTTCATCATCAAAACATAACATGTGCATAAAACATAACATGTACATAACATGTGCATAAAACATAACATGTACATGCACAACAAGTTGTTATGTAAAAATTTCTGCAAAATTATAATATTTCATTTATATTTTGCTTCCTTTCGAAAAGAACTTTATTGATGATAGGATGAGTATGTTATATATAACATGCAAGTTGATGTATAAATGTGTTATCGTAGTTTACTAGTTTAGTACTTAGGGATGGGCAAGGGTAGGGTCTGGGTCGGGTCCAGCTGGATCCTAGACCCGGACCCTAATTTTTTTTTGCAGACACGGACCCGGACCCTAATGGTCTGAAAAAATTGGACCCTGACCCTGACCCTAGGGTCTGGAGGGTCCAGGCCTAAATTCTTTATTTTGCCAAATTTCAGCATTATTAATATCAATAATCATCTGAAATTCGCATGAAACAAACACAAAAAATCGCATAAAACAAACATAAGAATTCGCATGAAATAAACACAAACATATAAATTGAAAAACACGAAACAAACACAAACTTATAAATTGAAACAAAAAAAAACGAAACAAACACAAATCACAAACATATAAACTGAAAAAAATACGAAACAAAAATACAAACATACAAACTGAAAAAAAAAGAAACAAACACAACTTACATAAGAGTTCAGAATGGGTGTTTTGGTGTTTTAGTTTAGGTTTTAGTCTTTTAGAAAATCAGTTTGTTTTTTTTTTTCAAAAAGTTAAAATGTATATATAAAATAAGTTTAGGGTCTAAGGATCGGGTATGGGTCCAAAATTTTAAGACTCGGACCCTAAAAAATTCACTTGGACCCAGGCCCGGACCCTTAGGGTCTGAAAAAGTTGGACCCAGACCCTTAGAGTAGGGTCAGGTTCAACAGGGTCCGGGTAGGGTCCTGGACCCATGCCCATCCCTATAGTACTAAACAAAAGTCGAGCATTCAGTATTTTTTTTTTTTAATCTATGAGCTTAACTTATCTTCATTTTTGGTTACTTTTTGATGTCATTATTTGTGTCAATGAAGTGGTGAGAAGTACAATTTAGTTTGATTTATAATAAGCATATGGTTAAATTTCCCAAAATAGAGTTTGTTATATACTGATTAAATTATGATTTATAGGTGAGAAATCAATGATCAAGAAGCGTTACATGCACATAACTGAAGAGATGTTAAAAGAAAACTCAAATCTATGTGATTACAATGCTTCATCCTTGAATTTTCGTCAGCTTATATTGGCTTCTGAGGTTCCGAAACTTGGGAAAGAAGCAGCTTTGAAGGCAATAGAAGAGTGGGGACAATCCAAATCCAAGATCACTCATGTTCTCTTTTGCACAAACTCTGGCGTGGATATACCAGGGGCCGATTACCAGCTCATCAAGCTTCTTGGCCTTCATTCCTCAGTGAAACGCCTCATTCTATGCCAAGAAGGTTGTCATTCAGGTGCTATGGTCCTTCGCATTGCGAAGGACATGGTAGAGAACAATCGAGGAGCCCGTGTGCTGGTTGTTTGCTCCGAGAGCACTGTCATCTGTTTTCGTGGACCAACTGATGCACACATGGACTCGATGGTGGCGCAGGCTCTTTTCGGGGATGGTGCTGCTGCTATGATTGTAGGAGCTGATCCAGATGAGTCCATTGAGCGACCAATTTTTAAGCTGGTATGGACAGCCCAAGCCATATTACCTGATTCAGAAGGGGCTATCGAAGGGCACATTAGAGAAGCGGGGATGGACATAAGGTTAAGTTCAGATGTTCCGAAACTCATCTCTAACAGCATTAAGAATGCCTTAGTTGAAGCCTTCGACCCTATTGGTCTTGAAATCAATGATCGGAACTCCTTCTTTTGGATCGCTCATCCTGGTGGACCTGCGATTTTAGACAAGGTTGAAGCTGAACTTGGTCTCGAAGAAAACAAACTTAGTACTACTCGCCACGTTCTGAGTGAGTTCGGCAACATGTGGAGTGCTTGTATGATATTCATATTGGATGAGATGAGAAAGAGATCATTGAAGGAGTGCAAGACTACTACCGGGGAAGGATTAGATTGGGGTGTCATGGTAGGCTTAGGTCCTGGAATTACTGTTGAGACCATTGTTATCCACAGTGTTCCACTAAGCTAAATCATCAAAAAGAATGTTGTCTTGCTTTTATATTATGTTCCAACTCCTAGCTGACTTCGGTACTTCCTAATGGAGTTGGATTAAATAAGGTTGCATTAGTTTATAATCATATAATAAACTCATCATGTACTAATAACTGTTGTGAGTAGTAAAGTTATTGGTGACGAATGTCCACTTTTATTCAATTGGTAGATGGTGGACTCGTGTCTACCATTCTAATGGTAAACACGCAGTCAAAAAAACATAAAACGTGTGGAATTGATGTACATCAACTGTTCTCCAATGAACATGTGAAACTAATGTACATCAACTGTTCTCCAATGAGCATGTGAAACCAATGTACATCAACTGTTCTCCAATGAACATGTGAAACTAATGTACATCAACTGTTCTCCAATGAACATCGATCTCAACTATTCTCCTTTGTTAACATTTATCTTTATGTTTCTTAGTTTGTTTTATTGTAGATATTTCTTTGTTCATTGTGTTTGCTTTGTATGTTCATTAGGTTGAGTGGTTGTTCATCAGATTTTTCCTCTTATGTTCATCTTTTTTTTTTCTTGTTGTTTAATGCAGATTTAGATGTTCATTAAGTCTCGTGTGTTGTTCTTTTGCTTAGTTACGTATGTTCATTGATGATGTTGTTTTGTTCATTGTGTTGAATGGTGCTCACTATTTAGATAGTAGACTCGTATTTACCATCTAATTTGCGACTTTTATTATTGTATTTCAAGGTTGCAACTTTATTTTAGAAAACTTGTTAGGCCCATCTTATGGATCTTGTGTAATTATGTAGCTTGTATATTAGTTTCTCATGTATAGCTTTACTTGAGGCCCAATATTATTCATTAGGTTGTATTTATTGTCCCAAAGTTAACATAATATAATGCAAACTAAGGAAAATCTTACTTAGGGCTCTCTACAGCTCAATGTGCTTGTGTACGTTGATGATGATTTTATTATTTATGGCACTCATTGCTCTACTCTAGCCTCTTTTAAGCACTACGTGGCAAAATGTTTTTATATGAAAGATTTGGGGCAGCTGAAATACTTTCTAGGCGTGGAAGTTGCTCGTAGTGTGGAAGGCATTTTTTTGTGCCAATGGAAATATGCACTTGATATTGTTGTTGATCCTGATCTTTTAGGAGCTCGTCTTGATTGTTTTATGATGGTAAAATCATACTCTTGCTCTTGCTACTGGTGCTTTACTTGAGGATCCCGAAAAGTATCGAAGGATTATTGGTTTTTTGATTTACCCCTCCTTCACTCGTCCGGAACTCGCCTAAACCGTTCATATTTTGGCCCAATTTATGCAAGCCCCCTGAGTTGAGCATTGGTCATAGCTTTACGAATGGTACATTACTTGAAAGGGAGTCTCGAGCAAGGTATATATTCTTCTCTCTGGTTATTGTGATTTGCATTTGACTGGGTGGTGTGACTTTGATTGGGCGAGTTGCCCTATGACTTGTCGTTCTATTAATGGTTGGTTGATCTTCTGAGGTCACTCTCCTATCTCTTAGAAAACGAAAAAACAACATACTGTTTCTCATTCTTCTGTTGAAGATGAGTATCGCTCCATGTCTACGACCACTGCTGAAGTGACTTGGCTCAAGGCTCTCCTTCAAAGTCTTGGTATTTCTCACCCTCGGGCTATGACTCTTGCTTTATAGTCAATCGGCGATCTATATTGCTCAAAATCCTGTTTTCCATGAGCGCACGAAACAGATTGAGGTTGATTGTCACTATCTTCGGGATGCTGTCCAAAGTGGTACTCTTGCTCCTTATCATGTGTCCACTACTGAACAACTCGCGGATATTTTCACTAAAGCACTCGGAAAACGCCAATTTCTTTTTACTTTTTAGGCAAGTTGGACATTTGTAATCCCCGTGCTCCAACTTGAGTGGGGGCGTTAGGCCTATCTTAAGAGTCTTGTGTAATTATGTAGCTTGTATATTAGTTTCTCATGTATATCTTTAGTTGAGGCCCAATATTATTCATTAGGTTGTATTTATTCCCAAAGTTAACGTAATACAAATTGAGGAAAATCTAAACCTAACAGAAGGCTTCTGTATTGTGCTTGGTTACGATCATTGCTTTTGCCTTCACTTATTTAAGTTTGCTTTGAAACCATTGAGTAATTTTGCTCGGAAAGACATAAACTAAATAATATATGAAATACTTAGACTGATATGCCTAGTGCATAGAATGGTGTATAATAAAGCATTGATAAATGATGAGATAAAAGACACGTAGAAGTGTGAGTTCTAATCTGTAACGATCATGGTATTGTTGGAGATGAGTTTTGATGTGTGAGTCTGTTAGATTGTGTCCTCTATTTACTTTTTTGTCACAGATTTTTTTACTTCAATTGTTCTTAAGCAAGACTTTCAATTTACGTTTAGTTTCAGAAAAAAAAAGATATAATCTTTGCTTATTTCTCCGTTGCATTATATGATGACCATCTTAAAAATTAAGTTGATCATCCATAATAAATACTTCATATACCAATGTATATAATTTTTGAAAGTATGAAACTCAATTAACTTTTTAGCATATTAATTTCGAGTCCAAACTGAATCATATGCATGCTCATTTCTCTAAGAAAAAAAGAAGCATTCCTTTTATTTTTTCCAAAAGGAATAATTTCATTTGAAGCACCTTGCGTAGTCACGTATAATGCTCCCTAATTGTAGAATATGATTAAGGGAATTTTTTTAGTCGGATAAGATTAAATAAAATAGGTTTTTTTATGGGGAAAAGACCTAATAATTTTTTGGAGGAAAAGACCAACTGTGATACTTCAATTGGTGGCTTATGACCACTTTAAGAATTTTTGCTAAATAAGTCAACATTTTGTGGCAATTGTTGTATATAGGATGGACCTTGATTGAATCTCATTTTTCATGCTCAGAGCTTCACCCAAGAGCTTCAATGGTAAGGGATTGCTTTAATGGTGAGGAAGATGAATTGAACAATATTTGGGATTCTATACTTAGTTTGGATTGGGTTGGGGGGGGGGGGGGGGGTGGGGGGGGCTGGGGTTGTATAGAAAATGACAAAGTGTGAGAAATTGGAGGGAAAGGCAAGGTCAACAGAATGTTGGCATTTTTGCCGAATATTCTTAAAATAGTCTTAAGTTGTCAATTAAATTATTATATTTTGTCTTTCCTTTCATACAAAAACATTATTAGTTCTTTGCCCACAAAATAAAAACCTAATTTATTTATATTAATTATTTGGCAAAAACTTCCACACTCGCACCTGCATAAAATTCTCATCCCCATTTCCGCCTCATCATTTATTGCGGGGAAATTCCAAACCCCTTTCCGCCCCACCAAGTATATATGTAAACCCATCCTCGCATCATCACCCACATGAGTACCCGTACCCGTGTTGTACCCAATTCATCCCCGTCCCACTACTCACATGGTTACCGCATCTACTTCGTCCGCTTCGTATCCGCATCATACCCACATATTTATGTTTTGCAAATAAAATCATTAATAATATAAGTATATAAATAAAATTTTAATAAATATGCGGGACAGGCGGGGTTAGGGAATGGCGGACGGGGATGAGGCGGGTATAGCATAAAATCCACACCCACTTCACCACCCATTGCAGATACGATTTTAATCCCCATCCCAGCCACTCCATCTCCACCAAACCTAGACACATTCCCGATTCCCGCCCCACTTAGGCGAGAATGGGTCAGGTCTCCTACTTGACCCGTCCCAATGCCATCCCTAGTAATGAACTTCAATCATACCTTCCCTTCCAAGAAGAAGGGTCCTGCCTAAAGCGCAGTACTTTTTGCATATTCAATTGCTACAACTGCACGGCTACTGCGTAGTTACAACATAGCCATGTGATTCCATAGTTTTAAATTGCTAATGACCAAGATGACATAAAGACAACCCACTCGTGTGATAGTTTTTATATCACCTCATTCCAAGATCCTTCCTTGAGCAATGATCTCTGCACCAAAGGTTTTATTATAATTGTTTCACTAATTAATGTTCACTTATGGGGCGCACCAGTCTGTATATAGGTCACAAACAAGCACAACAAATCCACTGCTCTATTCATTCAACAATGAATCTTCATCATAATGAACTATGATCATTTTAATGGGCATCATAATCAGTTTTTTGATACCCTTGCTCTACAAATTAAGAGACAAGGTAAGCGTATTTGTAGGATTAAGCTCTGCAATTTGGCATTGACTATCCTAGGTTAGTATCTGTCATGTTGGTACTAGCTGCTATAAATATCAAAATAGTTCATAGTTAAGTTAATATTCATCCTCTCATAGTTAAGTTAATATTCATCCTCTCAAAACCTTCAATTAAACTGAAAGAAGAAGAAAAAAAAAGAGAAGTCAAACCATGGCTAACACCACCCACAAGGTTAAATCATTGAGCTTACCATCAAAGTTGAATCACATCAACCAAAGAATCGAACACGAGTTGAAAAAGCTCAGAGCCAAAGAGGAAGCATCAACATCAGCCTCCGAAAGCATCATTATTGGTGTATCAGGGCTTGCAGAGTTGTATGGGTGTATCAACAAAGCACTGAGTCTTCCAATGACTCAACAGGCTCTTTCACTTCGCCAACATGAGAAACATGTTGGCGAGTTGCTGAAAGGATGCTCAAGCCTTCTTAATGTTTGTAGCTCGATCAAGGAGATCGTGCTACAACAAGGAGCAATCACTAAAGAGCTTGAATCCACTCTTTCTAATACGAAAGATGGATGCACCAACATTGCTAATTATAACTCCTTGCGAAAGGAAGTAATTAGAAAAGCTAAGGATGTAATGTCATCCTTAAATCAACTTAATGTTAGCATAATTGAAGGAGAAGATTGTCATTTATCAACAATGATAAAATCTCTTAGATGTGTTAGCATCATAAACTTATCTGTCTATGAATCACTCCTGTCTTTCTTATCAATGCCCGTGTCTAAGCCAAAACGATCCTTGGTTTCGAAGCTGATGAACAAAGGCCGAAGGGGTAAATGTGAGAGCGGAATTGAGATAAATGATGTTGATATGGTGTTGCATGAGCTGCTATCAGGGAAAACAACAAATGAGGAGAAGTTGTGTTTTACAGTTGGTAAATTGAGGACATTGGTGGGTGTTATGGAGGGTATGGATAATGGCCTGGAAAACATGTGCAAGCAGCTTTCTGAAACAAAAGTCTTTCTTATGAACATACTCTCCTTCTAAGTTCTAGCTTAGAAAGTACTAACCATTTTTTTACCATATACCTTGACATATACTCTGTATATACTTATCTTAGTTCAAATGTTCAATATATTCAGATATTTTATATGAATTAGTTTGAATTATGTTGGTATCTAAGCTCTTCTAGTGTCCATGTACCATTGTCTTCTCTAATGCACGGATTTCATACTCTCAATTCATGGAACACACTTTACCGAATGGAAGATTTTGGTGTGTACACCATTGATTATAACAATGATGATTATCTCATACACAATAATAAAGCAGCAATTAGATTATCTCCTTCAATAAATTAATGATGAAGCCGCGATAAGATTATCTCCTTCGATGAATAATAACCACACTCGTAAATTTCATCATCATCGAACTGGACGATCTGCGTTGTTCTTAGGCTCATGCAATGGCTTTTGGTGGCCTTAGTATTAGAATATCAAATTTATGTTCTATGGAACCCTATAACAGGACATTACACGTCTCTTATCGGTGATTCGCTTTATGTTGAGAGAAAGATTGGGAACTCAATGCTTGCCTTTGATATTGATTCTACCGAAAATATATATGATTACAATACTGGGCAACAACATATGTTAAGGAAGCTAAATATAATACATTCCATAAATACATGATTGCCTAACACCCCCCCTCAAGTGGGGCATGGGAGGGATCGAAGATGCCCAACTTGGACAATAAAACATCAAACTGAGACTTCCCAAGAGCCTTGGTGAAGATGTCGGCAAGCTGAGTCTTCGTAGGAACATACGAAGGAAGAATGAGACCATCATGGATCGCATCACGCACAAAGTGACAATCCACCTCAATATGCTTTGTGCGCTCATGAAAAACAGGATTTTTAGCGATGTGAAGAGCCGATTGGCTGTCACAAAACAAAGGAATGGCCTTGGGATGATGAATACCCAAGGTGAGCAACAAAGCCTTCAGCCACTTTAACTCACAAGTAACGGAGGCCATAGAACGGTATTCTGCTTCAGCAGATGAGCGAGAGACCATAGGTTGTTTCTTGGTTTTCCAAGAGATAGGAGAATGACCCAAGAAAACAAGCCAGCCAGACAAGGAACGACGAGTGAGCGGACAAGCAGCCCAATCAGAGTCACACCAGCCTTGTAGAGAGAGATCACTATCAGCTCGTAATAGAATACCCTGGCCAGGAGTACCCTTCAAGTAGCGAACAACACGCAAGGCAGCCTCCCAGTGCTCAACACGAGGCTCCTGCATAAACTGTGAAAGAATATGGACCGAGTAGGCCAAGTCGGGCCGTGTGACAGCCAAATATATAAGTCGTCCGACGAGACGACGATAAGCAGCAGGATCAGTCAATAAAGCACCAGAAGCAGAGGCAAGACGATGATTCTGCTCAATGGGAAAACCACTAGGTTTCGAACCTAGCATACCAGCCTCAGAGATGATATCAAGAGTATATTTTCTTTGACACAGAAATATACCAGAAGCACTGCGGGCAACCTCAATGCCAAGAAAATATTTGAGAGAACCCAAATCCTTCATCTTAAAACAATCACTCAAGTATGCTTTGAAGGAAGAAAGCGCAGCGGAATCATTACCAGAAATAACAATGTCATCAACATAAACCAAGACATTTATCTGAACAGACTGCTGAGTGAAAGTAAAAAGAGAGTAATCTGAGTAGGATTGAAGAAAACCATACTCTTTCAAAGCCGTCACCAACTTAGCAAACCAACATCGGGGGGCCTGTTTTAGGCCATACAAGGACTTACGCAGTCGACAAACAAGGTTAGGATTAGAACACTCAAAGCCAGGAGGAAGCTTCATATAAACTTCTTCTTCCAAATCCCCATGAAGAAAGGCATTGTGAACATCCATCTGATGAAGCTCCCAATTCTTGGAAGCTGCAATAGCAAGAAAAGTACGAACAGTGGTCATTTTAGCAACCGGAGCAAATGTTTCTGTGTAATCAATACCTGCTTCCTGATGATTGCCCAACACAACAAGACGCGATTTGAGTCGCTCAACAGCACCATTAGACAAATACTTGGTGCGATAAACCCACTGACTACCCAAAGCACGTTTCCCGGGAGGCAATTCCTCCAAGGTCCAAGTACCATTATCCTCCAAGGCCTGAATCTCGGCCTGCATAGAAGCCTTCCACCCATCACTTCGCATAGCCTCCTTGAATGATTTCGGTTCAGTAGTAGAAACAACTGCTGCAATAAACTTCAAGTAATTTGGAGAAAATTCTGTACAATTTATATAATGAGCTATAGGGTAAGGAGTACCTGAAGAAGTCGATGGAGAGGAAGTAGAGAGAGATGGACTTTCCGAAACAACAGCATGAGTAACATAATCTTTCAACAAAGTAGAGGGAAATTTTTCCCGCAAACCGCGGCCCAAAGAAGCCGTGGATGATGTAGACGGATCAGGGGTAGGCCCAGAAGAGGGCATGGATCCAGAAGAGGAAACAGATGCGGGTGGAGACGGCAAGGTGGGCCCAGGAGAGGCTGATGGGCCAGGAGAAGGAATGTGGACAGCAGCGCTAGGAGACGCGGGCTGGGTTATATCGTGAATTGGATGAGGTGGGCTAGGGGGACTGGGCTCAATATTTTGTGAGGGAGAGATGCGGGTATTTGGTGGAGTGGGCTGAGTTTGAGTAGAGCTAGGGGAGGTAGGTGGAGAAATAGGCTCAGGAGAAGCTGTAGAGTCATTTGTGAGTGGTGGGTTATTTGGAGAAGTAATAGGAGAGGATACCACAGGAGAGGAAATAGACCCAAAATCATCATCAAAATCAAAATGTATATAATCAGAAGAGGGCACCACAGTAGCAGGATCTATGTTAACATCATCCGGAGATAAAAAAGGATAAACATCCTCAAAAAACTTGACATCACGAGACACAAAAAATTCCTTGGAATCAAGATCAAATAATCTCCAACCCTTCTTACCAAAAGGATAACCCACAAACACACATTTTCTACTACGACTTGAAAATTTGTCCCCTTTAGTCTTGTGGTTATAGGCAAAACAAAGACATCCAAAGGTGCGAATAGCATCATAAGCAGGAGAAAAACCAAAAAGAACATCAAAAGGAGATTTGTTATTCAATAGAGGAGAAGGAGTGCGATTGATTAAATGAGCTGCAGCTAGGACACTTTCACCCCAAAAATAAATAGGAAGGTTTGCTTGAAATCGCAAAGCACGGCCAACATTCAAAATATGTTGATGTTTTCTTTCAACCCGCCCATTTTGTTGAGGAGTGGCAACACAAGAGGTCTGAAAAATAATCCCCGAAGCAGAAAAATAATCAAGCAAACAATTAAATTCTGTCCCATTATCACTTTGAACAATCTTAATGGTTTGAGAAAATTGCCGATCAACCATGGCAACAAAAAGCATAAACATGTGAAACACCTCAGTTTTATCCTCCATCAAATAAACCCAAACAGCGCGAGAAAAATCATCAACAATAGTTAAGAAAGAACGGGCCCCACAAGAAGATACATGTCTGTAGGGACCCCACAAATCACAATGAATTTTCTCAAATATCCTAGTAGCCTTATTATCACTCAAAGGAAAAGAGTCTCTAGAGTGTTTAGCACGAAAATAAATTTCACATGCTTTATTCAAACTACCCTGATGACCACAAAGAGGAGGAAGTAACTTCACCACTTTCTCCGAAGGATGACCCATTCGTCTATGCCACAACTCAAAAATAGAAGAACCACCATGCACAGCCGCCAACGAAACACTATCATCCCCGTTGAAGTAGTAAAGTCCATCCACTCTACGTCCCGTTCCAATCAGCTCCTTCATGTGGTCCTGTATAGCACACATGGAAGAGTTAAATTGCACAAAACAATCCAAATCACGAGAAAGTTGAGCAACAGAAAGTAAACTACAACTAAACTGAGGAACAAGGAGAACATCATGAAGAGTAATATGAGTAGATAAACGAGCTGAACCTTTTTGAGTGGCAATAACAGTATTCCCATTAGGAAGCCCAACAGGACAAGCAGTAATAGGAACCAAATCAAATAGAGAATCAACATTACCAGTAACATGATGTGTAGCACCACTATCAATAATCCATGAAGTGGAAAGAAACGTACCACTTAACCTGTCATCTGAAAGTTTGGTGGAACCAAAGAGCCCAGCAAGAGCTTTCCATTGCTCTGGAGTAAAAAGTGTATGAGAAGAAGTAGAACCCGAAGAAGCCGAGGAAGGAGCACCAACCACGGCATTGGCCTTGATGCTGCCGCGACCACGACCCACAGACCCACGGCCACGACCCTTAGGTTCCGAGCCATCTGGGTAACCAACTAATTCATAACATTGCCCTATATCATGACCCGACCGTTTGCAATGAGCACAAACCAAAAGAGACCAGCAGCGAGAGGCTTCGTGGCCCACTTTATGGCAGTGGGAACACGTGGGACGGTCAGCAGACCCACGGCCACGACCTGCACTGGCCCGAACAGCAAAACCTAGGACCTCGGGTTTATCTTCGGTGGCAGGTTTGACGGAACGAACACGTTCCTCTTGCACAACAAGTTGATAGGCACGATCCAAAGATGGAAGAGGATCGGTAGATAAAATTTGTGTTCTTAAACGGCCATAAAATTCAGAATATAACTCCATTAAAAAATCATGAAGTTTTTGAGTTTCGCGACGAGATTCATGCAAACTACCCGCCATGCACGTTGGACAACAGTTACATGAAATTAAAGGTTCATGTTTATTCAATTCTTCCCATAACATGTTCAGTTTACCATAATAGGTAGATACACTCATAGTCTTAGTTTGCTCACATTTTGCAATACTCGATTTTAGTTGATGTATTCGGGGGCCATTAACAGTGGCGAATCGAGTTTTAAGATGATTCCATAACTTGCTAGCCTCTCGAAATTTAGTGAGCGTACCTTTTACTTCAGGATCAATGGTATTCATGATCCATGAAACAATCATGGCGTTGACGGTAAGCCAATCCGCGTCGGTGTAGGGTGCGGTGGGACCGGTGATGGAGCCATCCAGAAACCCGAATTTGCGCCGAGCTTGAAGCGCAAGTTGAAGATCTTCTGCCCAGTCTTCATAGTCGTCGGACCGGAGTTTGGTGGGAGTAATATAGTCGCCCGGACGATCGCTGGTGCCGAGGAAAAATGGGTGTTTAATGTCGAGAGAGGCTGTCATAGAGTTATTTGGTGGTGACGGCGATGCATCACTAGCCATGATGCGTTTTTGGTAGAAAAAAAAAAAAAAAAATTTTGGAGTTAGGGCTCCGATACCATGTTGAGAGAAAGATTGGGAACTCAATGCTTGCCTTTGATATTGATTTTACCGAAAATATATATGATTACAATACTGGGCAACAACATATGTTAAGGAAGCTAAATATAATACATTCCATAAATACATGATTGCCTAACACTTTATAAGTCCGACCAATTAAATCAGAAAAAAGGAAGAACAAAATAGAAGAAAGGAAACTTAAACAGGGTGATCAAGAAGAGCCTACACCAACAGCAACGACGAGAAGGAAGAAGAAGACGAACATCTACATCAGATAACTTAAAATCAGGTAGATTCGGATAAGTGAGGCTAACGTCAATAAGCTGCAGAAGGGGGAAGTAAGTTCAGTAGGCTCAGGGAAGTGAAAGTCCACAGTGTAATCTCTCCATTTCCTTGGTGCCTCATCCCCTTTACCCTTGCTTTTATATGCTTTTTTTTTCCTGTGTAAACTTGGCCTTCTCCTGCACCTTCTTTTGCTGAATCTGATTGCATAATCTTTTTGCAGCATTCAATTGCTTGTCATACTTTTCAAACTCTTTATTCTTCTCTTTACGACGCTGTTCATAGCCACGCTCAAACTCGTCAAAATTTCCACGGTACATGTGAAGTTTCATATCATGAAGATGGATGATCTCATTGCAGACTGTATTGAGGAAGCCCCTGTCATGCGAGACAACAATAAGAGTTTTTCCCCATCGGCATAAATACTCCTTTAGCCAACGAACGGCGCTAAGGTCTAAATGATTAGTGGGTTCATCAAGTAACAAAAGTGTAGTAGGCTGTATAAAAAGTGCCCTCGCCAGTGAGATCCTCATCCTCCATCCACCACTAAATGACTTAGTAGGGCGAACTTGCATATCATTGGTAAAATCGAGACCAGCAAGTATCTTAGATGCCTGAGCTTCAGCAGCATCTGCCCCAAGCAACTGAAGCTTCTCGTACAACTCAGCAAGCCTCTCTCCAGAATCATCTCCATCCAAATTCAGCATCACCAGTAGAAGATGTATTCTGGAGAGTTGCAACCTCTTTTCAGAGCTTCACTAGCTCTTGGTTAGCTGAAACAACTGCCTCAAGTGCACTTGTGTCATCTCCTAAGTATTTCTTGTTCAACCAAAAGCACATCAATATTTTTGGGCACGGGGATCAGTCACAATACTATCCTGCAATTTTGCCTCTACTTCCGCCTGCAAGTTTAAACGTTTTAAGCCAACATTATGTTCTTCCTCTTCGTCAGAAACATAATCATCCGCTTCATCATCAGAGGGAGGGAGATCTATCCCATCAGTGTAGGATTAAACTTTAGGAGCTGCTTTTGGCTTGGCCTTATTGGAGGTACATGTCTTATTTGGTTTATCAGGATTTGACTCCATCCTAGCTAACAATGCTGAAACTGAGAGCTTCTTCTTTCCAGTTTTAGGTGCTTCTTTTGTGCTTGCTTCGTCGGACTTCTTCTTCTTTCCCATTGAGATAGCTAATTCCATGAGTAGAGATTGATAAGATGACTATATCTAGATACAGATAATAATAACCACAGTCCACAAACAAAGGTATGATTTCAAAACATTTTGTTTAGTCGATCACAAAATCGCAACGTTAAGGTTGGATATAGCAGTATCCTATCAAATACTTGCTACAATGCATGATTGAAAAACATTACAATTCCCTATTAACTTAGACAAGAGAACTTAGCAACTTCTTCCCTCCATATACAGAGTATTTTGGTGTCATCTCATATCAATTAAGCATACAGCTGGTCAAAAGTAACAATGAAACTCATACAACAAGTTGTTTCTTTGGCCACTCAAACAATCATGAAACAGGCTAAGATCGAAATAACTCAATTTCAGAATTATACTGGATTAATTATTTATCTAAAGTATTAGCTTGAATAAGTAACAGATTCCAACAAATTTTAGCAGCGCAATCAATCCTAATCACAAAAGCAATAAATCCTAATCACATCTTCACTGCATCGACAATCGATAAATTAGGGCGTAAAAAGTAAGCAAATACATAATACGATCTCAACATTAAAGTAGTTTGAAAAAAAAAGAGTAGAAAAGATGAATTACGGTACCTTAGATTGACTGAAGTTGTTGATCGATTAGAGAGGAGAAAACAATAACTTATCTTTCTACGAGGAGGAATTGGAGTAAAGTGTGACAATTTGGTACTCCATTTTTTTGAGGGGAAGTTGCGCCTGTTCTCCTCAGCTTATTTTCAGTTCAGTTCAGCTTAGATTCATTCTTTTATAACCATTTTGTTAAATATTATAATTATGTTGGTCTAATGTATTTTACTAATTATTCTTCTTATTCTTATTATTATAATTATAATTATAATTATTATTATTATTAATGTTATTATTACTATTATTATTATTATTATTATTATTATTATTACTATTATTATTATTATTATTATTATTATTATTATTACTATTACTATTATTATTATTATTATTATTATTATTATTATTTCGATATATTATTTTGTTTATTATAGCTTTATTCATTATTATTACTATTATTATTAGGAGGAATATGGTTTGTCAAAAGCACAAATAAACTCACGTTTTTTAGCCTATAAACCAATCAAATTGCGTCAAAACGGGTTACGCGGTCCGACCTAATCATAATTTTTTTTATTAAATATTATTATATTATTAAAATCTAATTATTAAAATAGTAATATTAATTTACTTCTTAGATATTATTGTTATTATATAATCATCATCAAGTATTAATATATTAATACAAATAATATAAAATAATAATTATTAATTATCATTATTATCATTAATTATAATTATTATTAATAATAATTTATGATTATTAATATTAATTATTTTTAACTATCATTTAAAAATATCCAAAAATACTGTTATTATTATTCATTATTAATTACTCCCTCCATCTCTTATTAGTTTACCCTTTCTTTGGGGCACATTTGCCGAGATATTAATTTGAACCTTAATATCTCTAATTTTCGATAAGCAAAAATTACAAAAAGTTGATATTTGGATAATACACATTGAGACGAATCCAACAAGATCTCACATGACTATATTTTTCCTTAAATACAAATTACAAGAGATAGTCAAAGTCATGTATGTGAATAGTGTCAAAAGTCAAAAGGGGTAAACTAATAAAAGACAAAGGGAGTATTTATTATTTTTACTTATCATTATAATAATTATTCAATATTCATATTATTATTGTTTGAATATTAATTATATATTTAGGGTATGTTCTCTTCGGCATAAAACAGTTGAACTGAACTGAACTGAACTGAACTGAATTGAACTGATATGAATAGTGATATGTGAGAGTAAAAGTATTATCTAGAGATGAACTGAACTGAACTGAATTGATCTGATCTGAACTAAACTGAAAATAAGCTGGGGAGAACAGGCCCTTATTACATTCAATCTAATTGAATTCAGTTTAATTCAATTCAATTCAATTCAATTCAGTTCAGTTCAGTTCAGTTCTCTCAGCTCAGTTCAGTTCAGTTCAACTGTTTTATGCCGAAGAGAACATGTCCTAGTCCACGGTATCTCCTCACTAGAAAGTTAATATTTGGTCCATATTAGTGGTAATGCGTGCAACTACAGAGTGTTACCACAAACATGTGCTTACAAGTTTTCAATTGCAAAAACATAGAAACTTCTGCAGCAAGATGACAAAAAGACAACCCACTCGTGTGCATAATTTCCTGTGAACTCATTCCAAGATCCTTCCTTGATCAATGATCTGTGCACGAAAGGTTATACTTTAATTATTTCACTGATTACTGCTCACTTATGGGGTGCACCAGTCTGTCAATTCCACAAACAAGCACAAAAGATCCACTATTTTATTCAACAGTTATTTCAAATGGATCTTAATTTTTCATCATAATGATCTGTTTTCCTTTTTAGTGGGTACCATAATCAGCTGTTAACACATTTACTAAGCAGATTAAGGGACAAGGGAACCATATTTGTAGGACTAAGTCCTGCAATTTGGCATTAATTATACTAGGTTAGTATCTGTCATGTTTGTGCTAGCTCCTATAAATATGGAAAAACTTCACAAGTTTATATTCATCCTCTCAAATCAAATATCTTCAATCCAACTTAAAGAAGAAGAAGAAAACAAAAAAGAGATCAAGTTAAACTATGGCTAACACCACCCACCAAATTCGATCATTGAGCTTACCATCAAAGTTAAATCACATCAACCAAAGAATTGAACAAGAGCTAAAACGGCTTAAAACCAAAGAAGAAGCATCAACATCAGCCTCAGAAAGCATCGTTATTGGTGTATCAGGGCTTGCAAAGTTGTACGAGTGTATCAACCAAGCCCTGAGTCTTCCAATGACTCAACAAGCTCTTTCACTTCGCCAACATGAGAAACATGTTGGCGAATTGTTGAAAGGATGCTCGAGCCTTCTCGATGTTTGTAGCTCGATAAAAAAGCTCGTGGTGCAACAATTAGTAATAACCAAAGAGCTTGAATCCAATCTTTCTAATAGGGAAGTTGGAAACAACAACATTGCTAGCTATATTTCCTCAAGAAAGGAAGTGATTAGGAAATCTAAGGATGTATTTTTGTCCTTAAATCAACTCAATGCTCAAGTCCTTGCAGGAGAAAATAGTCATTTATCAACTGTAATCAAATCTCTTAAATGTGTTAGCATCATAAACTTATCTGTCTATGAATCGCTCATGTTTTTCCTGTCGATACCGGTGTCAAAGCCAAGACGTTCACTGGTTTCTAGGCTGATGAACAAAGGCAGGGGTAAGTGTGAGAGCGGAAATGAGTTGAATGATGTTGATTTGGTGTTGCATGAGTTGATGTCAGGGAAAACAATAAACGATGAGAAGTTGAATTTTGCAGTAGGTAAATTGAACGCGTTGGTGGGTGTCATGGAGAGTGTTGAGAAAGGGTTGGAAAACATGTACAAGCAGATGTCTGAAACAAAAGTTTTTCTGATGAACATAGTTTCTTTCTAGTATAGTAAATTAGTAAGTACCAAAATTTTGTATCAAATACCTTGAGATATATTCTGTATATACTTGTCTAAGTTCAATATATCCAGATTTTGAATGAATCAGTTTGAGTACTTATCTTTGTTGTATCAAATCTCTTGTTATATCTTCAACATCCAAACAAAAACCATAGTTTTCTTACTTTCTCTAAAGTCCTCCAAAAATCTTGACATGGTGGCTACATCTTTAGAGGTTCTTTTTTATGTCAATTCGCCGAATAAGTTATGGAGTACGTTGAGTTTAAGTTGACTTATATAAATTAGTTACAGGTAAGTCAATCCAACTGTAAATAAAACACTATATATCTACGGCAATAGAGGAATTCAGTATTTTCAATTGATACAACTGGTACGTGCAACTATAGAGTGTCACTATAAACATATGTGCATGTTCTTACAAGTAGAGTGTCCGGTCAGATGACCGGGTCGGTCCCCCAAGTTATCGGGTCATATTTTGATTGGTTCATAATCGGTTAAGATATCCTCCAGCACTACTGTTTAGGTTGGGTCAAGTTAAGTTTGGTTCCACTAATATTGGGGCATCCCGATTTGGTAGCATACGAGTTTGTGACAGAACATTTCGATTTTATGTTAAGTTTAGGTTGGCTCATTATTAGGTAGGACATATCAGGTCGAATTGGCCAATAATAATATAATGTTGGGTTCCATTCGGTTATGATCACCCACTTTTCAAATTCGTACTAATTATCGGACACAACAATTTTCGAGTTGAATTACGTTTTGCCAGCTCTATAGTACATGGTTATAACAGGCCAAAAACGTAGAAGCATCCTCCTCAGCAACATGACATAAAGACAACCAACTCGTGTGCTTAATTTCCTAAGACTTGATTCCAAGATCCTTCCTTGATCAATGATCTGTGCACAAAATATTTTATTATCATTGTTTCACTGAGTACTGTTTACTTAAGGGGTGCACCAGTCTGTCAAGGCCACAATCACAAAAATCCACTGTTCTATTGAACAATTATATGCAAGAAAAATAAGAATCTTTATCATAATCAGTTGTTTAAGCCTTTGTTAAACATAATAAGGGACAGAGGAGCCGTAAACATAGGGAGAACACTGCGATTTGCGATTCACTATCTTAGCTATAGTATCTGTCATGTCGGTACTAGCTGTCTAACTCCTATATATATGAAAAACTTCATGAGTTTATATTCATCCTCTCAAATCAAATCTTCAACCCAACTGAAAAAAACAAGGCAAAAAAACCTCCAAGAAGATATACAAAACATAAATATAAAGCTTAATCATGCCTACTTATCCTACAAAAATGAACACCTCGTCCCATCAGGTGAGATCATTAAGCTTACCATCAAAGTTGAATCATATCAACCAACAAATCGAGCACGAGTTGAAAAGGCTTAGAATCAAAGAAGAAGCATCAACTTCATCCTCGGAGAGTGTCATCATTGGTGTATCAGGACTTGCAGAGTTGTACGGGTGTATCAACCGAGCTTTGAGTCTTCCAATGACTCAACAAGCTCTTTCACTTCGCCAACATGAGAAGCATGTTGGTGAGTTGTTGAAGAAATGCTCGAGCCTTCTCAATGTTTGCAACTCGATTAAGGAGGTTTTATTGCAACAAGGAGCAATCACCAAGGAGGTTGAATCCGCTCTTTCTCATAGGAAAGGCGAAAGCCAAAACAACATTGTTAACTATAACTCCTCGAGGAAGGAGGTAATTAGGAAATCTAAGGATGTACTTTCCTCCTTAAATCAACTCAATGCTCAAGTCCTCGGAGAAGATGATTGTCATTCATCAACAGTGATCAAATCTCTTCGATGTGTTAGCATCATAAACTTATCTGTCTATGAATCACTGTTGTCTTTCTTATCAATGCCGGTGTCTAAGCCAAAAAGATCACTAGTATCTAAGCTGATGAACAAAGGAAAGGGTAAATGTGAGAGAGGAAACGAGATTTATGATGTTGATATGGTGTTGCATGAGATGATTTCAGGGAAAACAGTAGATGATGCGAAGTTGTGTTTCACAGTAGGTAAATTGAAGGTGTTAATGGGTGTTATGGAGGGCATGGAAAATGGCTTGGAAAGCATGTACAAAGAGCTGTCTGAAACAAAAGTCTTTCTTATGAACATATTATCTTTTTAGCTTTTCAAGTGCATAAAATTTTGTATTATAGACCTAGAATTCAACTTTGTATAGATACTTTTATAATCAAGTACAATATATCAAGATTTTATTTGAATCTTCTTGAGTTTTGCTATACTTTCTATGTTTCGACTTATCTTACCTCGATTCTTCAATTTACCTCAAAATACATGGGTCAAATCCACCATACTTGACACGGGCTCTATGTAAGTCAGGATTAGTATACCACACCGCTCTATGTAAGTCACAAGCATGCTAATCCTGAAGCAAATTTTGTTTAAATGACACGATTTATGGCAGAATTAAGCAAAAAGCACTGAGATATATACCTTCCCTACTAGCATCGCGTGCATAGAAGGCTAGTATTGGAAGAGAAAGGGGGCAATTACAATTGAAAACCAAACAAACTCCTATGGTTTATGCAGGTGAATAGATTTGACAATTTTTACAGGGATCTCAGCCTGAAACATATACTTCATTCAACTTTGTGAGTAAGCTATAGACCTGTACGCATTGGATTGCATTTTATAACTGAAGGATCGATGAGTATAATCGATCAGGACTTTCTGATAATTGCCATCTAGTAAAAAATGTCGTTAATCTCAGCTATACTATCTGCTTTCCCTAATTATTGCATGGCCGGTCTTAAAAATTTCGAGGCCCTTGTTCTAACATAAAATTAGGCTCCAAAATTTATATATAAAAAAAAAATCGAAGGTTGGGGTATTAAAGATGGAAAGGTTAAAATTTAAAAATGGATCATTGAGAAATTTATTACGGCTCAAATATAAGGTGATTTTCTCAAATATGAAGTATATTTTTTATAATAATATATTTTAGGACCCTTATAATTTTGGGGACCTGTGCTGTTGGGCTCCTTGCACACCCTTTTAACCCCCTGCTAATTAGTTAGCTTGTCTTAAGCGCTATATATAGAAAGAGGCATTAATGAGCCGAATTGACATACATCGAGCCTGAGGTTATTGCTCGACTTTTACAACCTTTTTGGTAGTCTTTAATGAATGTTGACAATGTGAATGAATTTCGAGTTTAATGTTACAAGAGAAACACACTTAAAATTTTCATAGGAAGTCAATTTTAACCCTTATATAAGTTTTATATCTCCATGGGGAAGCAATGTCACCCTTAAGCTTGTGTTTTTTTCTCCATGAGGAAGCAGTCTCACCCCTAAATTTGTGTTTTTCTCTCCATGGGGAAGCAATCTCACCCCTAAGCTTGTGTCTTTTTCTCTAAGAAAAAGTAATTTTTATTACCACTCATTACAACGTACAAGATGGTATCGAATGGAAAAAAAACTTTAAAAAGAAAAATAGAGACTTAAGGATAAATTAGCATATTATGGGAATAAACAATGATTTTCTTCATAAATCTACATAAAAATTCATTACCATTACCACCATGTATAACCAACTACCAAACGGCCCGTTGAGGTAAAATAAACTAGAATATTTAAGCTCGAAAAAGCTCGAAACCCTGCTCGAGTTCGAGTAAAAGTGTTACGAGCCAAGCTAAGCATTTTAAGCTCGAGATCCAATTTACAAGCTCAAGTATTTCACCACTTGGCACTTGAGTTTCAACACTTACCCCCTCTACCTATATATATACTAGCCTTCTATGCATGCGTCGATTGTTTGGGTCTGTTCTTAATAAATTCCATCTAAATATAATTTTAGAAGTGTAATTTATAATTATTGTTGTACAAACTAATGTAAAGTGCTTAGAAATTGTAATGAACATTTAGATGTAAGGTCTTATAGTCAAATTAAATTTGTAATTTTTTAAAATTGAATAACCATTTTTCTCATTCTGTCAAGTTACTTTGTTAATGCTTATTTAGTTCAATTTATCATTAGAATTTTGACTCCATCTTTAAATTGGGAAAGAATATATTGTAGAAAATTTGAATATTTAATTATATATTTAGATAAGGACAAAAAGGACTTTTTAAAAAGGGACACCGTAGCTCCCCCTTGGCTTATTATATACTAGTCTTCTATGCACGTGATGCGTGCGTCGAAAATTTGGGTATATTCTTAATATATTTCATCGAAATATAATTATAAAAGTGTGATTCATAATCATTGTTATACAAACTACTATAATCTATAAAGTTTTTAGAAATTGAGATAAACATTTAGATGTAAAGCTTTGTAGTCAAATTAAATTTGTAATTTTATTATTATTGAGTAATCATTTTTCTCATTATGTCAAGTTCATTATTGAAATTTTTAACCCATCTTTAAATTAGGAAAGGATATAATTGTACAAAATCTAAATATCCAATTAAGTATATATATTTAGCTAAAGATAAGTAAGACATTTCATTAGGGGACACCATAGCTCCCCCCTTGACTTATATATATACTAGAATTTTTTGCACGCGATGCGTGCTTGAATTTTTTCGAAACAAAAACTTGATTTTCTTCGGCATAAGTCAAAATTTGAACATTAGACATACAAAGTATAATTGTTTTTAGTTGCAAAATATGATTGATTTAGTTTCTATCACTTAAGTCTCTCACCAATCTTTTTGTTTTTTTTTTTTTTTACTTTTCAAAGTTAAGTTCTATGAACAAAATAGGAATTTTATTGAATTTATTTATGATTTTTAATATTATAATTTTTTAGTTGATTTTTGAATTAAGTACAGTACTTCATAAATTGTAAAGAAAGTGGACACTTTGATTTCAAATCAATTTTTTCATAGGTTGTAGTTTTTAAGTTTTTGTAAAGTTTTCTCATTTTAGTGATTTGCATAACATAAATTATGCAATATTTTTAGTTGACTTGTGAGTGATTGTTATAATTATATTTTTTGTATTTCTGTTTGAAGTCCCCTTTGATTTGTAAGTAAATTTGTAATTTAGAATGAGAAGGGGGTAACATATAGTCTCTTCATTCGGGGACACCATAGCTCCCTCCTTCACTTATACTCCCTCCGTTTCCTAAAGATCTTCCCTCTTTCCGTTTAAGGGTGTTTCCAAAAGATCTTCTCTCTTTTGCTTTATTCCTTATTTGGCAAAACAAATTTCCCTATTTACCCTCTCATGTCACTATCATATGGTCCACCATTACATTATTAATTCAATTTTACTCCATTTCTCTCTCCTACTTTAACCCCTTTTTATTTGTTTATTTATCTTAACCTCTTTCTCTCTCCTACTTTACTCACACCATGACCCACACAACTTGATTTACCTTGGTATCTGTAGGAACAGTAAGTGGGAAGATCTTTAGGAAACGGAGGGAGTATAATAGAGATATGTTGTACTTTAATTCTTGAATGATATTTTATATAAACCTTTTTACCTTGATAATCAATCGCTATTATATAATAGAAAAAGATAGGTCCAAATATATATATATGTAAAAGTTTCATTATATATAGGGAACACTATAAAAAGTAAATACTTTTTTTCCTTGTCTAACTTCTAAATTTCAATTTCACTACAAATACACCTCTATTTTTTTTATCATGACCCACCATTAATTGTGAATGGTTCTTGAGAACAGTGATTTGTAAGTAAACTTTTGTAAATATTTTTGTAGGTATTGACATTATAGGTTATTAGTTTTAGGTTGTATGCTAATTTTAAGTTTTAATAAAGTTTCCTGATTATTTGAGTGATTTGTGTGATTTTTATAACGTGATTTTCTCAATTGTATGAGTGATTTGTAAAGTTTCTTCTTTTAAGTGATTTGTGAGTGAGTGTTATAAATTAATTTTCGGTAGTTTTTTTTAGATCAGAGCCAATTATGATTCTGACACTACTTTTGTAATTTAGAAAGGGAAAGGGGCAAAATAGACATTTCAAAAGAGGACACCATTGCTCTCCTTCCCTTACATAATAGAGATATATGCTTCAAACGACACATGTACATGCCAATCTCCATAGATTTTGTAATATATCCCTACAATCACATGGATCGCAATTGCTAACTTTCATCCATGATTAGAGGATTTTAAGGAAACAAATCACAATAATATAATTCGAATTTCACTAAATTTCAATAAGTTTGTCACATTTTTCCATATTTTGATTTTTTGTTTTTAAATTATTAAAGGGTATTTTAGTCACTTTAAAAAAGGACACCACACCTCCTCTCTTGGCTTATATAATATATATATATATATATATATAATATAATTATTATATATATATATATATATATATATATATAATATTATAATATATTATATGTATAGAAGTGAGTTCATATGAAAATGCATACTTACATGAGAAATGAGAACGAATTTTACGCGCTATAACTCTTATGAATAAGTGATGTAACTCTAATGAACAAGTGTTGTAACTCTAATCCAATCTTGTGGTTGACATTCATTCTCATTTCTCATGTAAGAAGCATTCTCATGTGATCTCGCCCCTATATATATGTATATATATGTTTTAGATTAGATTTTAGGGATTAGTGCTTAAATTGCGGTTTAGATTTTAGGATTAGGGGTTAATAATAATAGCAATATCGTAAAAAAAGTTAACGACGACTTAACGTCCGTTAGAAAAAGACCCTAGATGGTGCACAATTTTAAAAATTGAGGCGTATATGGTGAATATCTGAAACATTGAAGATACATGGTGAATTTCTTAATTTATTGGAATATTTGGTGAAAAAACCGTTTAATATTTAATTGCCAAAAAGAGAATCTTCCTCTATAAAATGATAAGAAAATAACTCAACTCTGTAAGCGTCAAAAAGAGAATCTTCCTCTATGAAATGATAAGAAAATAACTCAACTCTCTAAGCTCATTCTTAGATCCTTCCCTCAAAACACTGATTAGTGATGTGAATATATAAGATTCTATTAGAAATTTAACGTAAAGATTTAGATTAGTCATTGTACATTATATATCAAGGGGTACACCAGGCTGTAAAACTTTTACCTAAACATTAGTATAAGTCATTGATCTGTAATCACATTATTATTTCTCTAAGTGTATCATAATCGTTGATTTTTGTCTATTATCAATAAGCTACTAGTGACAAGGGAACAAGATCTGTAGCAGAAGTCCTGCTGTTAAGCAAGCCCATATTTTATTGGACTAATCAGAGTTGTTATCTGTCGTGTCGGCACCCATTGCTATGAAGAGGAAACGAGCGAAATTTCTGAGTCATTCTTTTAAATTAAAAGCTATATTCACATCAAAATGTAAGAAAGAAAATAAAAGAGAAGAATAAATAATAGGGTTTACTTTTTTAAGTTTAAAACTGATTTAATTACATAAATTTTTAGATATGAAGTGCGAAAATTTCGATGCCAACCAATTCTCCCTACTTTATTACAAGAAGTTTAAGCTAATTAATTAAATTAGTTTCAAACCCCCAAAATATATTAGAAATTTAGAATGTATAGAACATTTCTCAAATGCAACTTATCAATAAGTTGAGAGATAGCGTGCGGTAGTGATATCATTAAGACACTTATAAAACAACAATTGTAATTATGTTGGAGATTAAAGATTGAGGGTACAACATAAATTTTCAACAATTATAGCAATACAACACAAAAAATTTAGAACCAATATACTTAAGTTTTGGTGGACTAAAAGATCTTGGAATGACTTCAAGTTAAATTTAGAAGCAATACGAAACGGGCCTGGGTGACCCGAACAAGGAGGAGGAGAAATTTGATCCATTTTATAAGCCTAAAGGAGGTTCCATACTAACACCAATTGTTGATAGTAGGAGTAACTCCTCTACCTTATAAAAAGTATAAGGATCTCTCCTCTTTTTTCAATGTGGGACACTCACAAATGGGCTTTCAATGGTTTAAACACACAACCCCTCACTTGTGAGTGTCCTTAGAAATTCATAACTAACTGGAAAGATCAGAATAATAATAATCCTCTTAGGGGCTGGACATCTCTATCGAGGTAAATCCTTATCTAATAGCGATCAAATACCCAGTTTAGATAAAACCCGCAACACAGGCTCTAATACCATGTTAAATTTAGAAGGAATACAAAACGAGCCTGAGTGACCTGAACAAGGAGGAGAAATTTGGCCCACTTTATAAGCTCAAAGGAGGTTCCATATTAAAACCAATTGGTGATAGTAGGAGTAACTCCTCTAACTTATAAAAATGTAACGATCTCTCCTCTTTTTCAATATGGGACACTTACAAGTGGGCTTTCAATGGGTTTCAACACTTCATGACTTTTCATATAATTGATGGTGATGGTTCACATAATGTTATAGTTACTTTTGAGCATTATTCACAAACTTATTGTGTGTTTTCTTCCTCCAAGACTAATCTCCGATCATTGGTTTTTTCAATTACATATCATTAAAAACCATACAACAAAGTTGATATTATGTAATATATATATATATATATATATATATATATAATATATTATATATATATATATATATATATTATTGAAATAAATCTAAGTAGACCTTGCAACATATAATACTAATTTTAACCATTAAAAAGCATATGCTTGAAGTTCTTCAACTAATTTGGGAAAACAACAAGAGTTACACGATACATCAAAGAGCAATTGAATTTTAATTTGTTGCTAGAGAAAGTTGTAATTCCTATTGGATATCATAATATGGTAGATAATATCAAACAATGTAGAACATACGACGAATAATAAACAAAGAATATAATAAGTAAAAAAAAAGAGATCGACTCCAAGAATTTTACATGAAAACTCTATAATCACGAGAGAAAAAAACTATTGAACTTGCATGGAATCAAGATGTTTAATCTTTCTCCTAACACTCTATCTAGTATGAGAATAAATCACCTAAACTGACTGTAAATCATATTCCTATACTAGGGCTTAAACACCCTCTGAGTTGGATGTCAATCTTTTATTAACCAACTATGAGTAAACATATCTAGGTATGTTTCTGGGAAATAGAACCACATGTTAACATTCATCAAGTGAACTAAGTACTTTCCTTACAAAAATGCATTTTAATTCTACAACATGCATGAGCAATTGTGCCCTGTAACAGAACACAGACAGCCGATGGATGTTCCTCTGGACTTCATCCTAAACATGCATGTGCCTTTCAAATTTTAAGAAAGGAAAAAAAGGAAGCAAAAGAACAATATGAAATGAGGAAGACTTTCTTAGCAAGTTGACAAGAACAATCCACTCGTGTGTATAATTATCTCTTAGCTAATTCCTAGATCTTTCCTTGAGCAATATTCTTAGTACCACTAGTAGCCAAAAAGAGTATATTCTGAGTACGAAAAGGTGTAAATAAATCGTACAAGAAGTTGACTTTATCAACAAGATTAACGCATAGTCTCCCTATGTACATTTCTCGAAAGTATTTACCTATGGGAGGAGCAAGTAATACAAGAACGTTCGACACTAACATGTGATGCACGGATCACGCATGACCTAGGTTCATGATGTGTACATTGTTCACACACAATATTGTGAGCCACCAGTTTGGTCAAGCAATTTTGGCCCCGTCGAGCTAGGCGTGTGCGTTAGACCAATTCTGATCAACTCTAAGTTGGGTGTGTAATAAATCTTGTGTAGTAAGGAGATCGTTAAACTTAAAAATTACATGTACGATGATAACACCAATTAATTATAAATAAATTAGGCTTTTTTGTTTGGTATTATTTGAATATATATTATTTGTTTAACATTACCCTACATGATAATCAATAATCATTGTTACTTTTTCTCTCTTTTGTTTTGGAGTGGCGTCATAATCAATTTTCGTAAAATTTTCTTAGACGACAACTAATAAGGTACCAATTTGTCATGTTGGCATCAACTCTTATAAATATGAAAAACCTTCAGGCCTATTTAGTCATCATCCTCTCCGATCATACATCCTATACCCACAGTGACACACGAACAAACAAAACAAACAAAGAGAAGAGAAAGACAAGTAACAAAACCATAGCTAGTTATAATTCTATAACTATTGAATCAAAGCCCCACCATAAAATTAGATCATTAAGTGTTAAGATATATTACATATATCAGGGATATTCTTGTATATATCATCTCATCATTTTAGGTAAGTTAATATTCTCCTTGATTATCTCCACTTTAATTTGAGGACCATTGTATCCTATATTACGTAATTCTTAATGAGAGATCTCAAAGCTTTTGCCAGTGCATCATATTAATTTGTCATGGTATCAGAACAGACGATCCTGGCCCATTATAAAATGCAAGATGGAAGGCGTTGAAGATCTGTTTGGAGCAAATTAAGCCCAACAGAATTGTAATGGCCCCAAGAAAGGGCCTAGTTGACCTCATGTTGGAAGTCCGGAGAGGGTCCAACGAGGATGTTGTGACCTATCCAAATTGCAAGATTAAAGGTGGCTCACATGTGAGCGAGAGTGTTAAGAATAAAGCCCACATGTGAGTTAGAATTAATTATCCGATCCTGCATTAAAAGATTAGAGAGAGAATGACTAACATATAGATTGGTGGATTACTTCACCTATCACCAATTATTTTTAGGATAGAACCTTGCCAACATTTATGTGGTCACTCTCTCCTCTGACGCGGGCTTGTGTATGAGCCCAATGAAGTTTGTCGTTGGTATTAGATCTTGTGGGCTTGTTTCACACTTTTTGTGTGGGCACACCTCAAAATGGGAGGGTCGAACGTAAACACCAACACATTCTAAATGTTGTCGTGCCCTTCAATTTCAAGCTCATTTGCCTATTTACTTTTGGGCGGAATGTGTTCTTGCTGCCGCACACGTTATTAATCACAATCCTTCTTTGTTGTTAATGGCAAATGTCCTTTTGAATGTTTATTTGGTCGTATTCCTTCTTATGATGCCCTTCGTGTCATTGGGTGTCTTGCTTTTGCTCATAACAAAAAACCAAAGGTGACAAGTTTGCCAGTCGTAGCAGAAAATGTGTTTGTTGGGTAGCCATTTGGCAAAAGGGATGGAAATTATATGATCTTGAGGCTAAAGAGTTGTTTGTCTCTACGAATGTAAAATTTGTTGCCTTCTGAGTCCCTTATCTCTCTGGAATTGTTGGTCACTAATCCATCTAAAATTCATTATGATTTTGATGACTCTTATCCTTTCTCTTCTCCACAAAATCAGCCCGACTCATCTTCTGAAAATTCAAACTCCACAAATCAGCCTATTCTCTCCTCCTTGCGTCTAAAATCTCCCAGGCCCAGCTACTTCCCCTGGCATGTTCTCTCCTTTGCCAGGCCCATCTACTACCTCCCTCATTCCCAGCCCCATCTACTACCTCCGTCATTCTCAGCCCCATCTCAGCTCTTTCAGCGCCTAATACAACACTTGTCTCTTCCTCCTCGGGTCCAACGTCAGGCCCATCTTCACCCAGCTCCCCGCGTGACCCACTTCCACCAAACTCAGCTCCACAAACTTCAGCACCCTAAAATTCTACCCCCTCCCCTAATTCAGGCGGCCCAAATCATCATTTTTCTGATTCGGACTCTTCGTCGGATCAGGCCTTAGGTCGCGGTCAACGAGCTAAAATCTCTGTCACCTATGTACGTGACTTTGTTACTCATACGATTATTGCTCCGAGCATTTCTTCGTCCTGTCCTTCCTCCAGTCCAACTTTTTCTTCAGGTACTCCTTATCCCTTGGCACACTATATAAATTGTGATAATTTTTCTATGCATTATCAAAAGTTTCTTGCAACTATTATTTCTACACGGGAACCACTTTCTTTCAAAGAAGCTATGAAAGATGAAGGTTGGCGGGCTTCTATGCAAAAGGAAATTCAGGCTCTCGAAAATAATGGTACTTGGACTCTTAAATCCCTTTTTCCTGGAAAAGATGCTTTAGGAAGTCAGTGGGTGTATCGTATCATGTATCATTCTGATGGCCGCATTGAGCGTATTAAATCTCGCTTGGTTGTTTTTGGTAATCATCAACAGGCTAGTCTTGATTATAATGAGACTTTCGCTCCCGTTGCCAAAATGACCACTGTTCGTGCTTTCCTTGCCATTGATGCTTCCAAACATTGGGAGCTTCATCAGATGGATGTTCACTATACCTTCTTGCATGGTGATCTTGAGGAAGAAGTTTACATGAAGCTTCCTCCTGGTGTTACTCGTTCTGATTCTAATCTTGTTTGCCGCTTACTCAAGTCCTTGTATGGCTCAAAGCATGCTCCTCGGTGTTGGTTTCTAAGCTAGTGACTGCCTTGGAAGGGTATGGCTTATTACAATCATACTCCAACTATTCTTTGTTTACTTTCACCAAAGGTAGTATTCAGCTTAATGTATTGGTGTATGTGGATGATCTTATCATCTCTGATAATGATTCTGCTACTATTTCGTTGTTTAAAGCTTATCTTGGTGATTGTTTCAAAATGAAGGACTTATGTCCTCTTAAGTATTTTTTGGGCATTGAGGTTGCTTGCAGTACTTCTGGTTTGTTTCTTTGTCAAAGAAAGTACACTCTTGATATTATTTCTGAGGTTGTTCTTCTTACTCATGACACAGGTGACTTGTTTGATCATCCTGAGCGGTATCGTCTTCTTTTTGGACGTCTCATCTATCTTGATGTTACTCAGCCGAATCTGGCTTACTCTGCCGGTTTCCTTAGGCTCCTGATCGCACCTCGCATGCATGTCTCACTGGGACGTCGTACGTGTTGTTAGGTACTTGAAAGGTACTCCGGGCAATGGCATCTTACTTTGCTCTGACAGTGATCTCACTCTCGAGGGTTGGTGTGACTCGAATTGGACGGCTTGTCCTATTACCCGTCGATCCTTGTCTGGTTGGCTTATCTTCTTAGGTGATTCTCCCGTTTCTTGGAAGACCAAGAAGTAGCATACAGTTTCCTTTTCTTCAGCTAAGGCTGAATATCGCTCGATGTCGGCTACTACTTGTAAGCTTAAGTGGCTCAAGGGGTAATTTTTGAGTCTTGGGGTTCATTACCCGAAAGTTATTTCTCTATTCTGTCACAGCCAGTCGGGTCTTCATATTGTTAATAATCTTATGTTTCACAAGCGTACAAAGCACATTGAGGTTGATTGTCACTTTGTTCGTGATGCCATCAAGGATGGGTTGATTGCTCCTTCCTATGTTCCTACTACATCTCAGTTGGCTGATATATTCACCAAGACTCTTTGCAAGTCTTAGTTTGATCTCCTCGTGTCCAAGTTGGGCATTTGTGCTCCTCATGCTCCAACATGAGGGGGTTGTTAAGATATATTACGTATATTAGTGATATTCTTTTATATGTCATCTTAACTTTTTAGGTAAGTTAATATTCTCCTTGATTTTCTCCTTGATTACGTGATTCTTAATGAGAGATCTCGAAGCTTTTGCTAGTGCATCATATCACTTTGTCATTAATCTTACCTTCGAAGTTCAATACTCTAAACTAAAAAATCAACGAAACTAACTCAAAACCCAAGAAGAATCATCAAATTCAGCCTTAGAAACCATTACCATCGGCTTATCCGACGTAGCCGATTTGTATCCACAGGGTTGTAGTTGCGGGTGTGCAAAGAGCCCCTCCGCATAGGGTCCCCCCAGTCCAAAAATTTTTGGTTTTATTTGAAAGGGCCCAATTTGAAAAATATCATGCTTTGTAGAAACGACAAACACTCCACATCTTCATCTTCGGACTCTCTAATTTATACTATCCCCTATCATATTCCTCAGTCTGCTCTTTCACAAAAAATTCAACCTTCCATATCTTTAACTTTAGTATTGTGATCAATACTTTTTCATAGTTATCAATAATAAGATCAATCCATCACTTAGTATTGATTCTCTCAACTCTTTTCTGGTCCTTTTCTCTAACTAAGGGGAAAGAAATGGCCCAATTTCCAGTATATAACAGGATTCCATAAGTATCCAAGACGGCCCTGATTGTACCAATGTATCAACCAAGACTTGAGTCTTCCATTAACTCAACAATCTCTCTCCCTCCCCAAACATGAAAAATACATTAGAGAATTGTTCAAGGATTTCTTGAGGCTTCGCGACTTTTGCTACATTGTACGAGAGTTAGTGCAGCAAAAACAGCGAGCTACTCAAGAGCTCAAATCATCGCTTTCAAAAGGGAAACCAAGCTACTCCTCTTACATTAGTAGCTACAACTTGTCAAAAAGAGGTCACGAAGAACGCGCAAAGCCTGTTTTTGTCATTGAAGCTGTCAAAAGACCAACTCAACCAAAAGTTTAAGCTGATGGTTGGAGTCCCAAGAATAGTTTTATACTTTATCACATACCCTCACGTGAGATCCCATTGGGCTTGAAGTGTGGATGCAACACATACCTCCCTAATACCAGGCGCTAAATATTCTACTTAGAAAGAAGGGGTGGACGAGATTTGAACCTGTGACCTTTATGTCATGGTGGCTTCGATACCATGTCAAATGACCAACTCAACCATAAGTTTAAATTGATCGTTGGAGTCCCAAAAATAGTTGACTTTTAACTTTTTTTATTTCAGCATATTTAACTACTGATTTGACAACTGTTTTTTGTATTTGGTAACAATTAACTGATTGCTAAAAGCTTATTGTCATTTGTTTGTGTGAAGTCACATTATAGACATTTTGATACATATGTGTAGTATTATTATTAGAGGCAAAAAAGTCATTGAACATATTTCTACCTAATCCTCTACATAAAAATCTCCTATTAGGAACTTTTTCATTTTGAGAGTTTTTATTTCAAAACTCTCTCTAAAACTCTCTTTTACCAAACACGTACCCCATTTAGAGTTTTTGACTAGTCAAAACTCTAAAAGTGGTCCAAAACTATTTTTCCTTGCTAAACATTGTGACGGATATCCAAATTTTGTTGTTAAATAACTAATTTTACGTGGTGCAGAATGTGTCATGACGTACACGAACCAATCTATAAAAAAATGCACCTTAAAGTTCATATTGCTTTGAGATAATCAATAATTGAGACTTTTTATGAAAGAATAGTTATAATTAGGACCATTCTTGTCAACCCTTCCAAAAAGAATGCCACTATGACACCATGTACACCCATCTTTAGGGAGTTAACCATACAATTATAAATAGCTAAAGTTTGGGATTTCTTATAATTGAAGGCCTAAAGTTTCAAAATTGATATGTAAGAACCTCAGTCCTTAAGTTAGATACTACTTCCGTTTCACAATACATGTTATTTCTATATGGCACGGTTGTGATTGCAGTTAAACTCATGTGATTATGTTTTAAAGGAGGGATGTATTGTGAAACATCCGAAAGAGGAAATGGTGCATGTTTTGTAGAGTATCCAAAAGAGCAAAATGACGCATGTATTGTGAAACGGAAGTAGTATTAGTTATATATAACAGTGTTGATAAAGTTACTCTAGCTTGTTATCGATAAAAAAACAAAATCATGTACTTTAAGTCCTTAGACCTTGAGAATAAAAAAAAGGACAAACTTTATTTCCATTTTACTTCATTATTCAATTTTCTTATTAATATACATCGTCATAAATCCAACTAATTCCCCCATGATAATAATTTTTAGCATAACTAATTTCTATATGTGGTCAAAATTTTAAACTTTGACTACTTAAATAGTGAATCCGAGTTAGGAGAGTGAAATCTGAAGAGGAAAAACTTTTAACATGTAATTACGCTTCCAAAAGAAAAGAACGAAAAATGACTCTATATTAAATATTGGAAAATGTTATATGTAGTCGAAGGGCATATAACAAGTTTAAAATGAAAATACTAGGCAATAAATAAGCATTAGTTATATCAATTGACGTGTGATTATGTCATTAATTTTACAAATAATATCATCTCAAAAAATCTATTTAATGCTTATATATAATATAACATTTTCCTTAAATATTTTAGGGCCAAATTACAAAGGCAATCTTGTAAGTTCACCCTTCATTTTCTTGCAAGCAGGATTCCATGTACACAAGCTGATGCTGCCCACAAAGTTTATGACAGTAGCAATTCAAGGCAAGATGCCATCCATGCACTGATTTGGGGGGTGGGGTGCGTTTTTGCGGCTTATGTGTCACATTCTCAGTATTCCGTGTTTGTTAACTACAGATTATTTCCTAGAGATTTGTAGCCTGCTCACTCAAAACCACCACCTTACTATAAACAAATAAATTTCAGCCAACCAAAACCCCCACCAAACAAGCCACACGAAGCTCCTACAGCTGTAATACTATAATAAGCTCACTATATTAATGGTATCAATTTTGCCAACAAAATAATTTAAAGCATCACACACTTTCTTATTCGTTTAACTTCACTTAAACCAACTTCTCTTAGCTGTAATGTCCCAAATTTCTCACATTCTTTTCTGTCTTCTTAACCTTCTATAAATATATATAACATCTGACCTTTTCATTCAACTCAAAACAGAAAAACACACCCATTTCTACTCTTATACATTTCCAACTTTCATAACAAAAAAAATATATTACATATATACATGGCTTCTTCAAATAATTACCATGTTAGATCAGCTAGTTACCCTCCAAAATCCAATCCAATACTACAAAAAATCGATGATGAACTTATGAAGCTTCGAAAATCCGAAGCTTCAACATCATCTGTATCTGAAACAATGGTTGTAGGATTAACAGGTTTAGCGCGATTGTACAAATGTGTTGATGATGTGCTTAGAATGCCACTTCTTGCACAACCAACACTTCATGCTAAACCTGCAAACCATTTCAACCCAATAGTTGAAGGATCCTTAAAACTTTTAGAAATCTGCAATGCCTCGCAACAATGTCTGGTAAGACTGTTGGAAGCTGTTCGAGCATCGCTTCGATGTTCGAACAGTAGCGAGGCTCGGGGTGAGATCTCAAGGTACTTCTGTCTAAGAAAGGAGATTACAAAGATAGCAAAAGGGCTTGTTTTGGAATTAAGACAGATTGAAGGAAGTTTAGTGTCAGAAAAAAGAGAGTTGATTAGTGAGGAATTTGAGGTGATTAGTGTTTTGAGATGTGTAAGTATTATTAACATCTCAGTTCTTGAGTCATTTTTATCATTCTTAATAGTCTCATCTAAGGGTAAATTTGGTTTGATTTCGAAGTTAGTTGCAAAAATGTCTGTGATTAGTGAAGAGAAGTTGTGTGAAAAAGGGAATGAGTTGAGTAATGTTGATGTTGTGTTACATGCATTTGATGGCGAGAGATGCGATTATGATGTTGTTAAGAAAAGATTGCAGGTTTTGGAGGTTTCTTTGAGAGGGATTGAAGATGGTTTAAACAACATTTGTAAACAATTAACTAGGACTAGAGCTTCTTTAATTAATATAATTTCTGTTTAGTTAGTACAGGTTTAGTTGCTAGCTGTATCTTGTATATATAGAAGTTCAAACTTGTACATTCCAACATTTCTCAATGAGAAGAAATTATGATACTTTTTGTGTCCTTATCTGTTGTTCCTTTCTATTCCTCTGTTCAGATGTTCTTCTATAGCCTGTATATATATCTCTCTATTTTACTCCAAGGCCCAAATGTTTTATTTGATGAGTCCTATTACCCCCAATAGTACATAGATGGTAAAAATGCCAATATTATTATAAGGTGATAAAACAATTACAATATAAAATAATACCCTTTCGTTTATTTTAGATGTAACGTTGGATTTTTCATATTTGCCGAGGTACAACTTTGACCAATAATGTCTCTGATTGTATGAAGGTCAAACTTATAAAATATATATTTGGAAAGTGTTATTAATACATAAGAAAACCAATCTAAGTCTGAACTCCTAACTTTCTTTGCCATTACAGACATGATTCTCATTTTAACAACATACTTCAAGTGTGTAAGAGTAAACTAAACAGTAGGGACAGTATATATGATGCCAGAGGCTCTGATTCCTACTATGCCAAACCATGTAAGTTAGGGCGGCAAAACTAGCTAAAATCACTTGTTTTTTAAACTTGAAAATTCTTCTGTTCTTGCTCTAGGTGACAATCTACATTAGAGTAACAACTGTAGAATTGATGCTAAGCCATCTCTTCACTTCCACACGACACGCATCACTATAATAACATGTAGAAAATAGATGTTCATGATGTTCAATACTATTGGCACATAATAAACAGGTAGCAGTAGGACAAATGCCCATGCCACCTGAGACAATCTAGCCGAAGTTTGCAATCTAGCCCGCACTGCTAGCCAACAAATGAAGTTGTGTTTGGGAGTATTAAGTTTGTTCCAGACTAGTCTATCCCGTTGTACAACTTTATTCCTGCAATTTTGAAGAAGCTCAATATTAAAGATCAATCATGGAGGTTTAGAGAGAGAAACAGAAGAGATGTTATTCCTTTGTAACAGAAAATGATATTACAAAAGTACAAATAGAGAGAGAGAAAGGAAGCTTATATACTAACTACCTTAACTAACTCTCTTTTTATTTATTATTACAATAAAACATAAATTATAAATCTTATATCCCCCCTTCAAGCTTGACTTGAGAGACAAGTCCAAGCTTGGAACATAGAGTATGATGATGAGTGGATGCTAAAGATTTTGTAAGAAGATCAACCAACTGATCAGCACTTTTGACATGTTCAGTAGAAATGAATCCTTCTTCAACTTGTTCTCGAATGTAATGCATGTCTCTTTTGATATGCTTCGTTTTCTCATGGAATTTAGGGTTCTGAGCAAGGTGTTCTGCAGACTTGTTATCACAATACATAGTGATAGGCAACTGAACAGAAATTTTAAGATCTTCAAGTAAACCATTTATCCAGACAAGCTCACTTGCAGTAGCAGACATACTTCTGTATTCAGCTTCAGCTGAAGATTTACTGACTGTTTGTTGCTTTTTAGTTTTCCATGATACCAAACTGTCCCCAATAAACACAGCATAGGCATTCAGTGATCTGCTAGTGAAATAACAAGAGCTCCAATCTGCATCACTATATGCAGTCACTTGTAAATTGTTGTGAGAAGGATAAAATAACCCATAATCCATTGTACCTTGCAAGTATTTAACCACATGTAGTGCAGCTCTAAGATGTGGTATGCGAGGCTGATGTAAGAACTGACTCAAGTGTTGTACAGGATATGACAAGTCAGGTCTAGTCAATCCTAAGTACAATAATCTCCCAATTAATCTCCTATACACATCAGGTTCATCCAAAAAATCACCAATATCAGTAGAGAGTTTGAGACCAGTAGGTAAAGGTGCTGGAGAAACATCAGAATTTGCCATGCCACAATCTTCAATAATATCTCTAATGTATTTCTTCTGAGATAAAAAAACACCTTTAGAGTTTCTGGAAACTTGGATTCCCAAGAAGTAGTTAAGAGCTCCTAGATCCTTGATTGTAAAAGCTTTGTCAAGAGCTTGTTTTACATCATTGATCTGTTGTATATTAGTGCCTGTAACCAGCATATCATCCACATATACCAACACAGCTACAAAGTCACCAGATAAGCTTCTTGTGAACAATGAATAGTCTTGCTTAGACTGAATAAACCCCAAACTTCTAAGGAACTTAGACAGCTCTTTATTCCATTGTCTTGATGCTTGTTTTAACCCATATATTGACTTCTTCAATTTACAAACTTCTCCTTTTTCAGCCTTATCATATCCAGCAGGAGGTATCATATATACTTCCTCATCCAAAAATCCATGCAAAAATGCGTTATTTACATCCAGTTGGCACATAGGCCAGTTCTGAGCAACAGCAATAGCTATAAGAACTCTGACAGTAGCAAGCTTTGCCACAGGAGCAAAGGTTTGAGTGAAATCCTGACCCTCTATTTGTTGATATCCAACAGCCACTAAGCGAGCTTTATGCCTCTCTATGCTACCATCTGGGTTTAGCTTTGTTTTATAAACCCATTTAGAGCCAATTGCCTTCTTTCCTTCAGGTAAAGCAGTAAGTTCCCATGTTCCATTAGCTTCCAAAGCTGTCAATTCTTTATTCATGGCTTGTATCCAATTTGGGTTGTGTTTAGCTTGATTGTAGTGTTTAGGTTCATTTATAAGATGTGAATTCACTGTGAAGGAAGCAGATTCACTAGAAATGGGAGATGGAGATTGTATTAGAGTTTTGTGAGGTATGTAGGTATTAACAAAATCTGTAAGTTTGATGGAAGGTTTGATACACCTAGTAGATTGTCTAGGTATGATAGGATGAGAAGAAGAAGTATGAATATCAGGAGATAAATTAGTAGAAGAAATTTCAGGAATGACAGAAGAAATATCATGATCAATAATAGGAGAAGAATCATGACAATGATGAGAAGAATGATGAACAGAATTCTCAGAAACTTCATTATGAGGAATATTTTGTGTGAAAGAAGAAGAAGAAGTGGAATCTGGTGTAGAAGATATATGAATTTCGGAATCTGAATCAAGACCAAAGTTAACAAGAGGAATTTTAAGAGTTTGAGAAAGGTTATTAATCATAGGATAAGGAAAAATTGTTTCAAAGAATATAATATCTCTTGAAACAAAACAAGTATGTGTTTGTAAATCATAAACCTTGTATGCTTTCTGACCATAGGGATAACCCAAGAAAATACACTTTCTTGATCTACTGTCAAATTTATCTTTATTCAATTTCATGTTATAAGCATAACATAAACAACCAAACACCCTGAGATTATCATATGAAGGAACTTTATTAAACATGATTTCATATGGAGATTTCCATTGTAACAACTTAATAGGCAACTTGTTGATCACATGAGTAGCAGCTAACAGACAATCACCCCAGAACTTTTTAGGCAACTTTGCATGAAATCTAAAAGCTCTAGACATCTCCAATAAATGCTTATGTTTTCTCTCAACTCTTCCATTTTGTTGAGGAACATAAGGAACAGATTTTTGATGAAATATTCCTTTTTCAGCAAATAATGTCAAGCATTGCTCCTTTATAATTTCAGTACCATTATCTGACCTAATAGACTTCACCTTCTTGTCAAACTGTGTTTCAATTAAAGCAAGAAAATCAGAAATGGTCTTAGCAACTTGAAACTTATTCTGAAGCAAATAAGTCCATACCACTCTACTGTGGTCATCTAATATGGTGAGAAAATAATGAGCACCATTCATAGCCATTACCTTGTATGGACCCCATAAATCAAGGTGAATAAGATCAAAGCAAGCACTAGCTCTACTTGTACTAGGATAAAATGGTAATTTGTGTTGTTTAGAATGAAAACACACACCACAGTTATATTCCTTCAAATTCTTGCAATTACAAACAGCTATATGCTTCATTTTGGACAAAGATACATGTCCTAACCTAGCATGTATAAGCTCCAAACTCAATCCATAATTCCCTTTATTCTTGACACTAGTACTTGTCTTAGGAAATAATACCTCATGTTGAATATCCAGTTCAGTAGCAGCAACATTACAAGAATTACTTGCAGAAAATACCTTAGAACTATTTGCATTCTTCAAAGACTTTGCACTGAAGTAATACAAACCATTGTATTTATGTCCTTCAGCTATCACAGTCTTATTAGTATGGTCCTGAAAACAGTAACCATACTTGGTAAACTTCACTGTAACATCAGAATTATCAACAAGTTTCCCAATAGACAGAAGATTATGTCTGAATCCTTCAACTAATAAAACATTCTGTAAAACCACATTATCATTCAATACTACTTCTCCAATCTTCTTAACTAACCTATAACTTCCATCAGGTAATCCAACTTTTATAGGTTTAGGCAATGTGATTTTATTAATCAATAATCTTTCATCAAAGATCATATGATCACAAGCTCCAGAGTCAATTATCCAATTGACTGAATCACAATCATTATTTACAGAACAAGCAAAAGAAGATTGTATACCTGCAAAGCTTGCAAAGCTTGAATTAATTCCACCACCTTCTGTACTTTGCTTGCTCTTCATTGTTTGCATCACTTGTTGACATATCACTGCCAACATATCAGAATCAATTCCAGGTTGATTGTTTTCCAGAGAGTCATCTGTACCTCCATTATGAACATTAGCAGCCATCTTGTGAACATTAGAACCACTATTCTTCTTGCCAGCTTTGATAGTGTTATACCATTCAGGATAGCCTATCAACTTAAAGCATTGATCAACAGTATGACCTCTACTCTTGCAATGATCACACATTTTGTCTATTTTCTCCTTTTTCCAGTCTTTCTTGACAAAATTAGGAAACATTCTTTGAGTATTAGATGATCTATATACTCTCTGTGCTGCCATAGCACTGCTTTCAGCTCCAATTTCAACTACTCCACCAGTTATTTCTTGTTGTTTTTCTATTTGTTGTAGTATAGAAAAAGCACGATTAATGGAAGGAAGAGGATCCATAGAAAGAACATTAGAAATAGTAGATTGAAAACCACTATTTAATCCAAGAAGAAATTGCATCAACTTATCATCATTCTCCAATTCTTGCAATTTCTTGAGAAAATTACAAGTGCAAGCACTTAAAGCACCACAACTACAAATAGGTAACAACTTCAGACTTTGCATCTCATCCCATAATTTCTTGATTTTACCATAGTATGCAACAATACTCATATTCTCCTGTTTCAAACTATCAATTTCCTTTTTCAATTGATATATCAAAGGTCCATTACTTTGACCAAATCTTTCTTGCAATTCTGACCATAATTCAGCAGAATTTGTGAGAAATCCAAATTCATCTGCTAAATCAGAACTCATAGAACTCAAAATCCAACTCATCACCATGTAATCAGCTCTCTTCCATTTTTGAAAATCTTTATCATTTTCATCTGGTATTTTCAGTTCTCCATTAATGAATCCTTCTTTATTTTTAGCGATTAACGCTCTTCTTACATTTCTACTCCATCTCATGAAATTGTTTCCAGAAAATATGGCAGTAACTAAAGACGCAGTAGGATTATCTGAATTAGTCACATAAAGTGGATCAATATTACCTCCATTTTCATTGCTCGTACTCGTATCTTTAGTTCTAGGATTTTCAGAATCAGCCATTGAATAATCTGCAATTGATCAACAAATTCGCAAGATATAGAATATCGCAAACAATTGTTAAGATCAAAGAATTAAGGAAATGAAGAAAGATTGTGATGAGATGAACACAATCGTAATTTTACAATTTCAACCTAAATCTCGTGAAAGAGATTTGGCTCTGATACCATGAAGAAGCTCAATATTAAAGATCAATCATGGAGGTTTAGAGAGAGAAGCAGAAGAGATGTTATTCCTTTGTAACAGAAAATGATATTACAAAAGTACAAATAGAGAGAGAGAAAGGAAGCTTATATACTAACTACCTTAACTAACTCTCTTTTTATTTATTATTACAATAAAACATAAATTATAAATCTTATAAATTTTCTCATAAACTGCTTTACTGAATATTTAGTCATAGTGCACAATTCAGCTTGAGTATAATACTGATTAAGAAACTCTTTAGTAGAGCTAACTTTCCTCCAGTACCAGCTTGCACTAGACTGAGGTTGATAGCTCCACCACTCCTTATTATGTAGATAAACTGAACTTATCCACTTAATCCAAACATTGTCATGTTTAGTGCCCACAGCCCAAACATACTTACCCATATTAGCAATGTTCCACAAAACAACATCCCTAAATCCAAGACCTCCATGATGTTTGCTAGCACAAAAATTCTCTCAAGCTATATTTCCAGTAGGTTTATGGCTATATGCTTGCCCACTCCAAAGAAAAACCCTGCAAATCTTGACAACCTCTTTCAGAACACTCTGAGGCAAAATATAGATTCTTTTGTAGATTCTTTTGCACAAATGGGACTCCTAAGACTATATTAAATCAATACTCAAACTCAAGATATAACGTGATTCAATCTCACCTCTGAGATCTACGTCCACAAGAAACAAAAACTCTTTTATTTCTTTAAATCCTAAAATATCAACCTCTTGATACAATAAGATTTCCCTCACTACTAACTCTAGTAGTGACCCCCAACACTTAACTCTAAGTGTTGACACTCTCTATAATGGTGAAATTACAGAAAGAAAACGATCCTCAATTGTGTGCTTCTTAGTCAAGCAATTTCGAGGACAATTACAATCGTTGAATAGTTACTTAAACTGACTCGAACAGTGCTATGCTCTGTGCCTTAGGAAACTGTTTTCAGCTCTTAATATTTCCGGTTTTTCTCTCTGAAAACATGAGACTTAAAAGTGAATTATAAAATCCTTTTATAGTGCATGGATTGGAAGAAAATCCTTCAAAAATATCTTTATCTTTTAATCCTTAATTTAAGGGATAAAACTCTCCTTTTTAGAAAAACAACTTTATCTTTTTTTCATCTTTATCTTTAATTCTAAAAAGATAAGTTTTCCTTCAATCAATATTTATCTTATATTTTGAATAACCAATAGATTTTCTTTTCATCTCAAATTCTTTTATTATCTAAAAAGTATTTTCGAAAATCTTATTTTTATAAAACCAGTTTTATAAAACACGTTAATTAATAAAAAACACGTTTTCTTTTAAAAAATCTTTTACACGTTTTTAAAACTTTATTTTATTTCAAAAACTAATTTCCTTTTATATAGTTATATAAAATTAACATAATTATATATTTCCTTAACTCTAAGAAAATAATAATTATCCTAACTTTATATTACTATTTTTGACACATAGCATGTCACTTAATTCAAGTATATTACATTTTTACACAAAGTAACTATACTTAGAAATAATAACTTTGACTTCAATCTTGAATCTTCATTTCTTCAAAATCTTCATTTGTTTATTCCTTTCTCAATCATCTGTTGCAAACTTTCATACTATAACATATTATATTAATTTTCATCATCAAAACATAACATGTATATGCACAACATACTTTGTGTGACATCAGAAGCCATAACAAGTCTTTGCACATCAGCATCCAACATACCATTGCAATAGATAGAAGACTTATGTTTATTTGCTTGTAAACTAGAAGTATTATAGCATAATTTGAAAGATTGCATCATGAGGTATATAGTAGCATACTCTCCCTTAGAACAGAGAATAAGATTATCGGCAAAACACATATGTGTAAGCTTGATGTCTTTACATCTTGGATGAAAATGAAATTGAGAGTGCTCACTCAATTTCTTCAAGATTCGAGATAAATATTCCATACAAATAACAAAGAGGAGAGGGGAGATGGGTCGCCTTGCCTCAAACCTCTTTGAGATTTGAAGAAATCTTGCGTTGAGCCATTGATCATGAGAGAAGACATAAGAGTAGTTACACACTCCATGACTAACTACACAAAATCCCTAGGGAAATTCAAATACTCCAACATCTCTCTAAGAAAACATCGATCCACAATGTCATATGTCTTTTGAAGATCCGATTTCATCATGCAACTTGGCTGAATAGATTTCCTTCCATAATGTCTAAATAAATCTTGGAAAACCATGACATTATCCACTATGTACCTTCCTTGAACAAAGCCACCTTGATTCCTAAGAACTAAATCAGGCAGAATCTGACCAAGCTTGCCAGGCTGCCACTAAGGACTTTTATTATACATTTATACAATGTATTACAACAATAGATAGGACGAAATTCACTTACATTCTTTAACATTTAGTCTTAGGAATGAGAGGGACAATTGTATGATTAAGCTCGTATAACAATCTACCATTTTGAAGGACATCTAAAACAACATCTATTACATTATCACCAATAACATCCCAACTGTCCTTGTAAAACAAGGTCCTAAAACCATCAAGGCCAGGAGCATTTGTACCTGGAATAGAGAAGAGAGCCTTCTGAACTTCATCTCTTGTATAAGGAGCATTCAAAATATCTCTATGATGATCATTAACAGAGGCCCCTCTTGAATTATCTGTCTGAATTTCTGAGTTCTATTGGGGAAAAGTGGAACCCAATAATTCATTATAAAATGAGAGAAAAGCACCAGGCACCTCTTCAGGATTATCAATGTAGTTTCCGTGAACATCATGAACAATATACACTTGAGTGTGACTAATTCGTGCTTTAATACTCTAATGAAATAAAGTTATGTTTTCATCACCAGCTCTTATCCAATTAGATTTAGATTTCTGCCTCAAAAAATCCATGTAAATCCCATGCTTAACATGATACTGATGCACTGCTTTAATTTCAACATCAGCCAAGGCAATATCTCCAGGATTATTATGCATTTGTGTCATAACATCACACATCTCTTGATAAGCCTTCACTTCTACAACATGTACATCTACGAACCCTAACTTATTAAGTTCTTTCAAATCAAACTTAATTTTCTTCAATTTCTACTAATGACATACATCTTTGTCCCCCTCATATCTTCACTCTAATGCCTCTTAATAATCTCACCAAATTGCAAAGAAGATTTCCACATTGTGAAATACTTAAAAGGCTTCTTTCCTGAAGTCTGTCTAGGATAAACTGTAATCAAGCCAGGTGAGTGGTCAAATTCACCTTCATTCATATACTACCTCCGTTTTTTTTAGTTGCAACGTTTGACAAATTGCACTATTCATGTTCTCTTATTTGACCACATTTATTGATTTATATGTTAAACAAAATATAGTCATGTGGGGTCTTGTTTGATTCGTTTCGATGTAAGTTTTCATAATATCAAATTTTTATAATTTTTACTTACATACAATTAGAGATAAAACGATTTGAAATTGTACATTGGTAAGCGTGAAAGTCAAAACGTTGCAACTAAATAAAAACAGAGGTAGTATATATATATATATATATATATATATATATATATTATATATATATATATATAATTAGCGGCGTTTTGGACAAAGGTCAACATGACTTGATTGAATTTTTTCAAAAAGACAGGTCATGGATTATCTAAATCTAGAAATTTTGGTTAAATTTTTGCCAGACTAGAAATAGCGGATTTTGTCGCGATGATTATGGCCGAAACGTGCCACTTTTCTTGTCGAAAGCACAACTTGGCGCACAATCATCTCTATCGTACATCAAGGATGGATTCTAATTCAACAAATAAGAAACATAAGTACTCAATTTTTCTATTTTCAAATCTATTGTTACATACTCATATTATTTAAAATAGATATACTCTCTAAATAGCAACAACCCTAGCCTAGGACTTAGGAGTCACCTTCTTTTGATATGATAGGACAAGGGATCATCTCAGTTGTGTGTTATGTGACTTTGAACAAGAGGGGTGTATTGTGATAGGAACATTGAGTATTTTTTTTAATTTGCAGAAATTAATTAATTAATAACGAAAGAAACAATGAAAAGACACAAGAGATTTTACGAGGAAAACTTCCTAGGCTTGATAGGAAGTAAAAAAACCTCGACTACAAGGATTTTAAACTGAACTCATTCACTAGGCCAACCCTTAAGTACAACCTATTACACTTGAGTTTCCTTTCTCGTTCCACTACGAACACTAATCTCAACAACATTTTCTACAACTATTGATTCTCTCTTGACTTCAGTCAAAGTACTCTATTTAGCTTCACGCAAAACATTCTATATGGCTTCACTCAAAACCTTCTCATTATACAGTACAAGAACTCGCTCACTCAAGTTATCACCCCCAATACAAGAGTTCCCTAAAACCCTTTAACTAATTCTCTATTACAGATGCTTGATAGAATAAACTCTTATTCTAATAAGCGAAAACTCAAAATGATATAGGAAATGTGGAACTTTGGAAAACTGAATCATATGTGGAATACAATATCTTACATTATTAAGCTCTCTTTCCACTGGAGTCATACTCAATGAAGTGACAAAGGTCAACCACTTTTCAACGGATGATGAGATTAAGTGCTATTTATAGAACCAGGCTACATAGGATACTCCTTAATACAACAATAACTTCCTATGAAATAGGACGACTCAATAATAAGATTATAAGTTATAGGAATATTGACCAAAAATCAGTTTCACTTATAGAACATTTCCTTTTAAACTCTAGCCAAAGTACGGTTCCTAATCGCTGATGTTCCTTGATCTGAGGAACTCCTCTATTCCTCAACTCAAGGAACAACACGATTAACTAACCCTTGCTAAAATGAAAGACATAATTTTTTACTCAATCTCATTACTTTTATACTCCTAATTAACTTAATATTGATCCTAAATTAACTCTAAAGGATTATCATCAAAGATATTTTATTCAAATTAATTAAAACATTCAAAGATATTACTTTAAGTAAAATCTCAATTACAATCTTATTTTCTAGATTAAATTTTTTTTAACTAACTGAATCAATAAGATCATGTAATTTTTGACTCCTAACTAGTAGTGCGTTATTATGTCAGTTGATTTAACTAGATTCAGTATATTTGTTCCCTTTAGACGCATCAGTTCCTTTGACAAAGGAACACATACTCAACATAGTTCCTTTGACAAAGGAACAAAGACTTTGTTCCACGGGAAAAACTCCTTGACTCAAGACACACTCTACTCCTTGATCCAATGAATAGTTTCAGTTTCATAGATCCGACCACACTTTTTTTCCTTACACAATGCCTAATAGTAAACTCATACTATAAGACATGTTCTCCTCTGGAGTTCCCCCTCGGGAACTTCTCCTCTTGTATCTTGGACTTTCAACTCAAGTACTTCAACTTTACTTTGAACTTCTATTAGAAATTTCCGTCATTAGACACCTTTGTTATGTAGTATATAAATCTTTTATCTTGTACACACGAAACTCAAAATCATGGTATTATTTACTTTGGTTTGTTATCATCAAAACTAATTTATATATATATATAAAAAGCTAAATCATATTTGCCTACGTGACGAGTTGCCATTAAATTTATTGCGTGTCATCCTCCTAAAAAAACTGCCACATGTAAGAAATTCAAAATAAATGTACATGTGGCGCTTGGTGATTCTCACTTTCCTTGATTACACAATGCCATAATAAGCGCCTCACTTAACATAAAAAGATTGAACTATTATAGGTAATGAAATCAAATCCTTCCATAAAGTGTAAATTTTCATAATATACTTTTGATTGTCAAATGCTTAGTCTTCGCTACTATATAATGCATGAAATATATGCATGCATTCTCAATGCACATATTTAAATTCTAAGACCGCTAAAATTGATATCAGTTAATGGCCGGGAGGATGTTGTTCTTGCTTCCCAAAACTTTCATCATAATACAACTTTTTCACTCCTCCATTTGCATAGCTTATCACTCCTAACCCAACCAAATAAAAAATATGGAATCAATCTAAGTATCGACCCATATATTTACAGGAAGATCAGGAGACAGAAACTATGAATACATTACTTCATTCTCATTCAATATGGCTAAGGGCATACCATAAACTAATTCCAAGAGCAGTCACTCACTAATTAAAAAAGAAAAATCAGCAATGATCATCATACAAAGATCAATCGTTTAGAGTACTTTCTTCTTATACTGCCTAACAATCAATTATACAACGTTTTAGCATGTATACAATCTTTCGCTTTAGTTAGATATTATTAGAAGAAGGTATCGATATGACTGCTAAATTGATATTAATGATCAATTAAAGAATATACTTATACTACCTAATGATAAAATAGAGTATGAGTTAATGTCTTCCGTTCGTCTACAACGAACCTGATCATTACACACAATTAAAATAGTAAGTTTTCTACATGAGTCATTATTTGAGCACTAGCAACTTCAATCCCTTTTCTTTTATTGGGTTAGATGCAAGTGATGGTATTTTCGGTTACGGGTCTATAGGATACAAATCATATTTGGGTAAGCAAGCTCTTGGTTCGGCAATTGGGGTGAGATTAAGGACAGGATAATTCGGGTCGAAAAATTCAAATCGATAAGATTTGCGAAATGTATGGGTAAGATACTATATACGATGGTTTTTGTATGGGTGAAACGATGAGAATATTTATATAAGCTGTCAGGAACTTATTCGAAAATTCATATACATGGAACATGATTAGTGTTTTATAAAAATATTTTAAAATATTTAGTTTTTAGTAATTCAAAATTAAATTTCTTCAAACCTACATATAGCCCATTTTGTAGCTAGACTCCAACGTTTTATAAGAAAAAATTTAATGGGCGTAAAATATTATTGAAATCCTCATACCTTGATAACGATCTCTGATATTATTTAAAATTAAATAAAAATATAGTGATTTATATCTTTGTTATTAGAAACGAGTTAACTATGTATCTTATAAAGTTTAGAAATGTAATACTTCCTCTGCTACCAAATAATTGCACCATTTTCCACTTTGGAATGTTTCATAATACATGTACCATTTTTCTATTCAGTAATTTTTCATATAATAGTACTAATAAATAATACATATGGGTCATAAGCCAGTTCTAATCAGGATGAGGAGCTAGCTCATGTGGTAGAGCACTCCCCTCTGATCCTTGAGGTCAGGGGTTCGATTCTTACCCCCAGCATTATGTTGGGGTATTTCCTTAGCATGCTTTACCAGCCAATGTGTTGGTAGTTCCTAGTTCCTACAAGGCTAGTAGCGGCCTTGGTAGGGGTTAGCCCTTGGCCTGACTTAATTTCCCAATAAAAAAAAAACCAGTTCTAATCAACAAAAGACTTCTCATGTACTTTATTATGACATTAGCTACATCAGTCACTGAACGCACGGGTCATAAGCCAGTTTTAAAATATATTTTTAATACATGATATAGTTATAAAAACTTAATTCATGAGCTAATATTCATACCATGATTTTAGGAGAAACATCATATAATCTTAAGTTTATAAAATAAAGTATTCCCGCACATTTTGGTATATTTTTGTTTCATTTACATATTTATAGATGTATATATAATGATTATAAGATTTTTAAAGTTTAAAATATTATAGTAAAGGATTTTTATATATCATGAAAAATAATTTTACAATTTATATTCTTTCAACCTTATGTACATGAATTCTAATATTTATCGTTCAATAAAGATTGAACAAAAACAACTATATAATAAAAAATAAAAAAATCTATATGCACGAGTCAGTCGAGTCCAAATCATATTTATATAGCACTTCCCGTGTATTTTTGCACGGGTTAAAAACTAGTTAGATCAACAATATGCGACTCCCAAAGGTAAGATCACCTATTTAAATGACCCCACTAAGAAGGAATCATCTATTGTAAATAACGCCCTAAGAAGGGGTTCTTCATCACAAGGAATCTTCCTTGCTATCCCAGTGGGCAGTGGGTAGCCCTACGGGTACGACTACGAGGAGGTTAAATGAGAGAAAGGACATGCTCTTTTTTTTTTTTCCTTTCGCTGTATTTACCGCTCTATTTTAAGTCCACTTTCGAGTTTCCATCACAACATTAAATATTGATTTGCCATCTGATGGGAGACACTGAATATGAAAATGTGAACCATAGTAAGCCGACATCCAAATGAAATTTGAGCAAGAAACGATGAACCACATGTCCAGTTGTAATCAAACTAGACCTTGGAGAATGACATATTAACAATTGCATCCACTGGATCCACATATGTCAAGTAGTAATAATCAACTCCACAAGGCACGGAGACAGACCGCAAATCAATGAACGTGAAAATAGAAATTACATAACATTACTACCTTAACATTATTGGTATGTTATTTTTCCTTTGCTGGTTGTAAATTGTAATGCAAAAGGTAATTTATTGATTTTGCCTTTGCTAAATTGTTTGGAGAATGGGGGGAGCCAGAAGTCTTGGGCCCGGCCCGGCGATTTTCGCCTGGGATCTTGAACGAGACATTCTTTACACCATTTTAGAGATTTCTTTTTTACTACTTCTGACTAGGTGGTATGGTATTCGGATACATGGCATTTCTCTTTTTTAGTTTTCTTACGTTTATTTTATCAATCTAATATAAATACTTTCTAATAGTCGTCCTTTATTCTTTTCGCAACCCAAACAACAGTAATCATTTTTTCTCTTATATATCTAGACTTTCAAGTATTTCATGAGTAGTTTCAATCGTTAAGTTCAAATGAATGGCTTTGTGGATCACTTTGTTAACCTAAGGGGTGCATCTTCAAGTAGACCCACACCAATGGTGGCGAGATTTGCTTTAAAAGTAGTGGGAGCAACGCAGTCAATTCAAATATGTAATCTACAAAGAGTTATTCATATCTTCCTCTTTGTACTTTGATTTTTAATTTCAAGTCTTTCAACGATGTATTACAAGTTGAGAAGCTAATATTGAAGTTTATTATCACTATCTCACTTTATTAGCACATATCAAACAAGTTGATACTTGATAAATACTTGAATTAAAGATGTTGGAAGTGTTGATGTACCGGTTTTCCGGTCATGCTTCAGTTTTAGGTTATTGGGCCATTTTTATGTCAATGGGCTCTTCTTAACGTTGACTTTGGACTTTGATTACTGCTCTTAGTCTATTAACTTTATTTCCTTTGCTGAAGAAGCGCCTTAGTATTTCGCTGAACAACACCAACAATCTAAAATGGAATCGTTTTCTTCATTAGACCAAATAACTTAGGGTTGGGGCGTTGTGCACATCCTAACTTTGAATTGCTATGGTTAAAGGCTTAAAGCACGGATTGTTAAAATTGGATCGTAGGATGCCATCCTACTAAATAGTGCAAAAACTAATACTTTAATAAAGTTCAAATGTACAATATCTATGTCTTTCAACTACCCAATACAATTTTTTCAAATATTAAATAAATGTCATGACGCTACATGTTCTTCCCACTCTCAAGCAATTGAGACAAACTAAATAATAAAAATGTGTGTGTTAAGATTTGAACTCACAACCTCTCCTTTGAGATATAAGTACACTAACCAACTAAGTTACAAGCTCATATTGATTTTTTTTTACGGTTTTTTCACTAAATACCCCTGACAAAAAAATTTATTCACCAAATACCCCAACTTTTTTCAAAATTCGCCATATACCCTTGACTTTTAACAAATTTCACCAGATACCCTCACTATTAACGAACGTTAGTGCTCAGTTAGCCTGTATTTACAAGTTTGTCGTAAGTCAACTTAATTAGCCCTAAGTCGATCAACCTAATTAGCCCTAAGTCAACCTAATTAACCTAATTAAACCTTAAACTCTCCCTAACCCAACACCAACCCAAACCCTACCCCCCAAATCCTAGACCCACCAGCCCCACCCCCTCCCCTCCCCCTCGCCGGCAACCCCACATACCCCCTTTCCGGCAGCCCCCTCCCCTCGCCTCGCTCGCGCCTCCCCTCCCTTTGCCTCGCTCGCTCGCGCCTCCCTTCCCCCTCCTTCCCTCGCGCCGCCCCTCCCCCTCCCTCACTCTCGTCGGCCTCACGACACTGTTAACAATCTTACTTAAGAAGTTGCTGCTGTTGTTTCTGGTTCATTGGAGAAGAGAGAAAGGTCGAAAATTCGCCCGAATTCAGAGTTCGCTGCAATCAGTGGCGGTGCGACGGTGGTACGTGGACGGGGAAGGGGAGGCGCGAGGGAAGGAGGGGGGAGGCGCAAGCGACCGAGGCGAAGGGAGGGGAGGCGCGAGCGAGGCGAGGGGAGGGGGCTGCCGAAAAGGGGGTCTGCGGGGTTGCCGACGAGGGAGAGGGGAGGGGGTGGTGCTGGGGTTGGGTGGTGGGGCTGGTTGGTCTAGGGTTTGGGGGTTGAGGTTGGGCTAAGGAGAGTTTAGGGTTTTGTTAGGTTTAATTAGGTTTATTTAGGATTTTTATGGTTAATTAGTTAACAGAGTACTAACATCCGTTAGTCAAAAGGGAATTTTGGGCTTTTTTAAAAAGATTTGGGGTATCTACTGAATTTTGTTAAAAGTCAGGGGTATATGGTGAATTTTGAAAAAAGTTGGGTATTTGGTGAATATATTTTTTTGTCAGGGGTATTTGGTGAAAAAACCGTTTTTTTATTGTATGTACAAGCAATTATGCTTCTAAAGTTGACACACAAATTGGACTCCTACATTAATTGACCTATCAAGTAAATGAGCAATATATTAATATATCCTCGTGTTATAAGTTATGGTACTTAGCCTTTTACAAAATAAAAAACACAGTTCAATCAATTATAGGTAGGAATGAAAATTGACATGCCTTTATGACTTGAAAAATAATGTTACAAACTTTGTCGTGTCGAATCAACTATTTGAAGGAGTGATCCATTGTATGATACGAGTTTATGAAGCGGATAACTGTTTTTCTTGAATATATAAACACTTTCTAAATCTATATAGGAGTGATTTATTTAATACTAAAAGTACCATATAGCCCTGAGTAATCTTTTGTTCTAAATAGGTCACTCTTACTTATATACAAGTGACTTATTTAAGGTAAATAATTATTTTTTGTTTAAAAATGACTCATTTTGACTTAAAATAATGATGATCCATTTTACGAAAAGTGAATCATATAGCAATTAATTTATTATGAACCTGGTACTCAATACTAATTGAAAGTTATGAAGTATCGGAGGTCGTCACGTGAATATATACTTTGATGTGTGGGCATGTAATTCAATTAATTTCATTAAAAAATAATAAACTAATTATACGCAATGACCCGAGACTTCGTCAAGGGCAACAACTAGTTGTAATTAGTAATCTACGTGAAAGGTTGTGGAATTTCATATTTTAGTTATGGTCAATTTCAAGTTGTAATTGATGAATGTTATGAAGTATAAATTTCTTATATATTTTTAAATTTCACAATAGATCATTATTGGATAATATTATATGTAAAGGGATAATATCATATTGTAAAGGGTAGAATGGTATTTTACTAGTCATAGGTCTGTATTGTAAACATTACAAATATTGAATGCCAGGTTAATCTACAACAGGTTAACACAATTATTCTCTACACTTGTACATGGTATCACAACCTAGGTTTTTCTATAAAAAAAATTCCTCTCCCAAATAATTTTTTTTATTTTTTTTTACTTTCCTGATGCAATTCCGGCCACCACTTCCGCCTCTAGGGTCGCCTCACCCCAGCCGCCGCCGGCGTCGACCTGCGGTCTGCCGTTGCCTCCGCCGGCGGTGACCAGCGCTGCCACGTAGCCTTTCGGCCTCCTTTTTCCAGCGACGACCCAGCCTTATGCTGGCTTGTTTTTCTTGACGTCATGGCCCACCTCCGGCCACGCGCCGACGAACGCCGCCTCGTCGCTCCACGTCACGACCACTGTTGCCACGCCGCTGCACAACCCAACTTCCTCGTCACGCGTGACAACCCGTTTTCCTCCCGGATTTTCAGCCCCTTTGCCGTTTCCGTCCACCGGCGCCGCCCAACCGGCCGGTTATAGTACATGGTATCAGAGCCTAGGTTTTTCTTAAAAAAAAATTTCCTCTCCCAAATAATTTTTTTTTGCTTTCCTGATGGAATTTCCGGCCACCATTTCCGCCTCTAGGGTCGCTTCACCCCAGCCGCCGCCGGTGACCAGTGCTGCTATGCAGCCTTTCGGCCTCCTTTTTCCATTGATGACCCAGCCTTATGCCTGTGATACATTATAAACCTAGTACCATTTTTGTATTGTAAACATTATAAATATTGAATGCCAGGTTAACCTACAACAGGTTAACACAATTATTCTCCACACTTGTACAATCATGAAATAGTTCAAGTATATACATGACTAATTCATCGTCTGAATAATTCTGTGATGAATCAAATCCTCGTAGATAGAATCGTATTAAGATATTGTTACTCAAAATTTTCATCCAAATTAAAACATTTACGGAGAGGTTTGTCGAATATGTAATTAAGAACCTTAAGATCCGAATTGGAATTTTAAGTTCTAACGACCATGGGCTCATCAGTTGTTTGACCGCTTATTTTTGTCATCCAAATGCTACTTAGGATTTGATTAACAAGTGGGATAAAGCTATTTGTTCCAATTTAGTAATTCCTTCCCCTAGCTTTTCCTCTAACAAATTAAAATCAATAAGCTGCCTTCTCGCTCTGTTAAGAATCTTATGTAGGTCCCTCCTGATGCTGATGTTGTTAAGTTAAATTTTGATGTTTTCAAACTAAATAATGGGCTAGCTTCTTATGGATTTTTTCTTAGAAATTCCCAAGGTGATGTATTGATAGGGAAAGTGCCAGATCTTTGGGAGCTATCCTTCGATTCTAATAGCAGAAGCTATGGGGTTGCTTGAAGGCATTAAAGGAGTTATTGTCTCCATATTAAGAAGATTGTCATTGAAGGAGATAATATCACTACTATTAACTCTATAAAGCCAAATGGTATTTCGTCGTGGTCTATTGCTAATATTGTCGTTGATGCAGGTTCGCTTTTGGAACATTTTGATCAAGTGTTGTTTCAACATTGGTATTGGGAGGCCAACCGAGCAATGGATTTTATGACACACAAGGGTCACTTGTCTTCCAATTTGTTATTTTGGTCTCCTCCTTATTACATTGATTTTTCCCTTGTCATCCGCAAGGATGTTTTAGGTTGGCCTCCGAATTAAGAAGGACAACTTAAGGTTTTTTTCTCCCCATCAAAATAAAGTATGAGATCTGATTTGAAATACCTTTGATCTGGCTATGCAATACGCGTTGTTTTTCCATAGTTACACCATGTGAGGCTGCCAATACGGCGATACGTGAAAGATATCTCAAGTTGGAAGAAATATCAGTTTTATATAGACTACTGTGTAAACGGAGGGGAGTAATGTGTTGGTTTAGTTATAAGAAGTCAGTCAGTGGCAGTTGAGGTTCTTTTACCAGAGGGCGACATTACTTAGTGAGCAATGCAATACCCATTTGGGAATTCTACTAAACAGGTCCAAAATAGGACTGGACTAGAAGAAACAGGTCTGGGTTCATTTCGACCGAAATCTCTCTAGTTGAATCTCGAATGTACAAAAAAAGTCGAATGTCAAAACTATATTGGTCTAGTCTAACATGGGTTTGGAGTGATGCACAACCTTGATCATATTACAAAAACTTTTGCCAACTTTACTTCAGATGTAATATCATATGTGAAAATTCTCATCAAAGTAGATTAGCTTATGATCTGAGTGATAGTGTGTTACAATAAAAGTTTTAACATTTTCAATTGTGTCTTGTTTGGAAGATAACCCTTTTGAATTGGACATTATATGCTATAGAGAGAACATAAATAACGTAATTCAAGTTTCAAGCTTCGGCAATGTTAGTTTAATTCATTTGAAATTTACCATACTTATATAAGGGACGAGGAGGAAAATGTTTCATCTCCTTCTTGAATACAAAAACATTTTTTCACTTATCTAGAGAATAAAATAAAGATTTCCAACTCAAGCAAATTATATATGCCCCTTGACAAATCAAACAAAAATATATGTTAAAACTATATATGCAAATTGCATATTTTCCTTCCAACCAAACACAAGAATAACAACTAGTCAATGAGATCAATACAAAGTTTATAGTCCATTTCCTCTTGTTGAAACTATGTACATAATCATATTCATCTACACATACAATAACTTACATAATAATCATAAACACACTCCTAACAGATCCTCCAAAATTTGGATGCTGTTAATTAAAGATGAACTCACTCACTCATCCCTAAAGAGATAAATTGAAAGTTAAATCACAAGAATCACCCTCTAATTACTCAAATCAATGATCTGAAAGTATGTTCAAGAGAGAAACTCGAGTGTGTATTAATTGCCTAAACAAACACTCAAGCTCCTTCTCAAATCCTTCAATTCTTTTATCCAATGCATCAAGTTTTTCACATGCAACTTGAATTATCATCATCATCTCTTTACCTTCTCTGCTTAATTTCTTCACCATTAAGTTGTTTAACGCAACCTCTATATCCTCCAAACCATTCAAATCTTCTCCAACTTGCCCTTTATTATGCACTAATTTTAACACTAATGACCATTTGCTAGCCTTAGGCAGCAAATTTGCACCTAAAAAATACGCCATAATCGACCTAAAAACAATGCTGCAAATCGAGCTTGTTTCTCTTAAAACTCGAACCACTGCAACGAGGTGTTGATCATTGTTCACCTTGTTAAACAACACAGAATCAGACAATTTACTGTCAATTTGTTTTAAAGAAACAAGGGACTTACCCATCTCTCTTTTTAAGTTCTTTACAAAGGAAACATACTTAGTAACATCATCTTCAATACTATCTGATTCACCTGTATTAATGTTATTATTTCTTCTGATTCTAAGGTTTGATTGAAGCTTTCCTATGCTTTCCCTTAGAAGAAATAGATTTTCCCTTGTGTTTTCACAAACATCAAGGAATGATACCGATTCCTCTAAGAGCACATCCACCCATGAAGAGTCTTCATGTTTGGTTAAAGCTTGTTGGGTTTGAGGTAGTTTTAGAAGATCTCCAATGGATTTATAGAGCTCAGCAATGCCGGAAATCGCATTGCTGAGCTTATTAGGCTCCATGAAAGTTGAAGAAGAAACATCGAGGTTTCGAAGTTTGTTGAGTTCTTCTTCAATTTTGAGGGTTGTAGGATGTGATCTTGCTGGTAAGCTAATTGATCTAGCATGGCCTCTAGTACTTGGTTTAAGAAAGAAACCTGCCATTGTTAGACAAAAGGTTTAATTTTATGTAATGATTCAAACAATGTGTTTTTATAAGGTTAGAAATATTATGTTACCTCAGTATCTTGGTGACCATCTATATATATATGTGTATAGTATACAAACATTAAGGTCTAATACAAAAATCCATCTTAATGTGGGTGATCAATGAACATGTGAAGCCAGGTTGGCCGTCCACAATGATGGGGCTTATCTTATCATTATGGCATGTCCTTCAACTAACAATATAGCCTTGATATCATATTAGACAAATTAGGAGAATACGTTTTTCAATACTTGATAATCTCATACATTTGCTCTAATATCTTTTTATATTTTTATAAGGCCCACAAATTAATTACAAAATTGAACTCTATACTGCAATTCAATTATTTTATAAGACAAATTAAACACTTTATAAAACTGATATGTTACTCATTCTTTCCATCCTCTTTCAATACGGAATAAAATCACATGCATATTTCCTCTGAAAAAAATTAAAATTACAACGTTAAGTTGATATATAAGACAATAAATCGATATTATAAGTGACGGATACAATAAAACGCAACCATTTAATTATATAATAATTAGCTGGTATGAAGTAGAATGATCGGATTTTATTAGAATATGTCAACAAATATTAACAATAAAGTTAAATTTTTAAAAACCCTTCCCCACCTTATAAAGATATATCAATGAAGCTAGTATTAATCTAGGATCATATATATTAGCTTTCTTGGTACGATGCATCCTTATAAATTATACATGTTATGATGTCTAGTGATCTAGCATGGTTTCCGTTGACATAAATGCATAGATTTTGTGCATCATCCTTGTCTTCTTCCTACCATGAATACTGCCCACCGGCACCCCCATCGATAAATCCTTCCATTTGGAATTGGGCACTCACCAAAAAAAAAATGATTCAATACAACCACCGATGATAGTCGGTTCGAGACACGTCTATATCAAGACAGCCATGAAGTTAAGTGTATAGATTATGACATTTCAACTTCCATTATAAAATTAAGAAACTTTTAATTAATTTTTTTGCATTTGTATTTTTGTGCATGGTGCATATAAATATGGGCACACGAGTGGGTTGTCCTACATGTGCTTCCTTTAAGCCCTGCATCTTCTGCTGTGACCTGAGATTTCCATTAAGATGCGCACGGGGGGTTTCATATATGTGCGTGGACTTTCGTCAAGTAGTTCCAAATGGATTTTTGTATGGATTTATTTTGTGTATACATTGAATAGTTTTATTAGTTATGTAAAATTTAGTTAGAGTCGGAGATTTTGTACCTTTTTTATAAGATGTAACATAATTAGGTATGGTGATCACATTAATTTATGTATGTATGTCTTAGTTTCTAGTCTAATTGACTATTTAATCATACACCTAACATCAATTAGATTGCATTAGATTTTTATTATTACAACATATCTTAGTAATATCAATAAACCTTATCTTTGTATGTTATATCATTATGAAAAAATATATTGTTCTCCACTAAAATCTTTATATATAATCATGTTAACCTACGTCAATGTCATTTTATATATTCAAGATAATTGTTTATTGCAACATGTATATTCTTTTGTCCTTCAAGAGTTTAAAGGCAAATTTTATATATTCCAATTACAAACGTTACATAAAGCCATACAAGATTATAATATCCTTATTTGTTTAGTTAGAACCTAATGATAATGTGTTCTTTGTATATGTAAATTTACGTAATCAAAGAATCTTCGCTACCATGTACCATACATCCATACCATAGACTTGGTCTTTTGTTCGAGAATACTGGGCAAGACCCATTAGGTTAAGTTTATGTTATGTTCTATATATAAGTAATGTAATTGTAATTAATGAGGGGACAATAATACAACATCTCTTCTCTCTATATTTAACATGATATCAGATTAGGTTTCAATCCTAAGGTTCATTATTATTCCTATCTCTCACCGCCGGTGGGTGGTCGATTTCTTGACACCCAGCGGCCGGTATATGTTTTTTTTTTTCGCCGCGTTTCTCAGATACTCCGTAGTTCCATTGGTGTCGGTCCCTTTCTTTTGTCTTTCGATATGTGGTAGTAGATAATGTTGGTGTGTTATTATTCTTCTTTTCTTCAAAAATTTGGTGTTTTTTTTTGTTTGGTATTCTATTTAGATTTGTTTCAAAACAGATCAGTTTCTTTGAAACTGCCGATTATGTTCATTCTATCGAAAATTTGTTCTTTTGTTTCTGTGATGATGATCATTCCATCACAACTTTCACAAAAATTGGTTCTTTGGTCTCAATTTTCGATCTGTTTCAAAACAGATTGTGAGACATGTTTTGGCTCTTCGTGTGTGTCGTGAGACACAGTTTATGGGTTCTCCTTGTACCTTGAGACGAGGTTTGTGGATTCTCCTTGTACCTTGACACGAGGTTTGTTCATTGAAGAATTGAAGAATTTGAGTTCGGTTTTATTTTTTATTGGTGTTTTTTTATTGTTATTTGTCCAATTGTAACGTTCGTTTTACTGTCGTTACAATTGCGGGAGGGCGTTAGATGATATTGGGCAAGGCCCATTAGGTTAAATTTATGTTATGTTCTATATATAAGTAATGTAATTGTAATTAATGAGAAGATAATAGTACAACGTCTCTATTACAACAAACTTTATTTGTTGCTAACGAGGGGCAAAGACATCATTTACAACAATTTATCTAAACATTTTTGTAACACCTTTACCATGCATGATTGTGATGGAAAGTTCTAGGACCGAACTAAGGATCATGATATAGAACCAGTTAAGCACGATTAACAAAAGTTTATTTGTTTGAATTTGGGCGAAGGGAAGAGCGAGCATGTAATGCGTGGAGACTGGAGCCTTGCATTGGCCCAATTAAGCTATCTAATTAATTTTGACTAGGCCTCTTAAATTCTTGATAGGTCATAGATTTACTCAGTTAGGGTGCGTTCTGTTCAACTTAAAAAATTAAGTTTCAGGTCTAATAAGTTCAGATAAGTTCAGATAAGTTCAGATAAGTTGCAATAAGGTCTAATAAGGGCAATAAGGGTACGTTCTGTTCAACTTAAAAAATTAAGTTTCAGGTCCAATAAGTTCAGATAAGTTCAGATAAGTTCAGATAAGTTGCAATAAGGTCTAATAAGCGCAATAAGTTCCAATAAGGTCTAGTAAGGTCCAATAAGTTCCAATCAGGTGCAATAAGTTCCAATCAGGTGCAATAAGTTCCAATCAGGTCTAATAAGGTCCAATAAGTTCCAATCAGGTCTAATAAGGTCCAATAAGGTCCAAATAGTCAATGTTTAATAAACATTTGTATTATTGTCCACCATTATGTTATTCATAATTTCATATCACTATTAGCGGATTATGTTATTATTAAAATTTTAATTAAAGTACCACAATGATTAATAGTATTATACTTGTATTAGTGTCTATTATTTTATTATTTATTTGTATTATGTCTATTATTTTATTATTTATTTGTATTATGTCTATTATTTATTATTCATATTACTATTAGCTGATTATGTTATTATTAGAATTTTTTATTAAAGTACCACAATGTATAGTATTATACTTGTATTATTGTCTATTATTTGATTATTCATATTGGTATCGAATAACATTATAATCATGGTCAAATAATTAAGGTTAACAATAATAATAATTATATTTACAATATTTTGCAATTCGTCTTTAAATAACTAGAGATAACATGTTTTCGTTACTAATAACTATGAAAGATATAAATGTTATCAATTGATTGCTTCATTATCATCACTGGAGTATCTTTCTTCATCGGAGTATCTTTCTTCATCTTCTACATCATTCTCTTCAATCAATACGTTTTCTTCATCAACAACCAACCATATTTCATCTGCAATTTTCGCCCGAGTTATCTCCATATTCTTTGTTCTCGTCTTGTCAGTCAAATTTAAATCAGCTCTTGGTTCCATGGTTTCAACTACTTGCGAAACTGGAATTCCTAAATCATGTAAACGAATAAAATTATGTAGCGTGCATGTTGCCACGATGATAGCCAACTGGTAAGCATCATCCATCTTCGGTATCATTCTTAGAATCTTCCATTTATTTTTTAGTACACCAAAAATTCTTTCAACAGCCCCACGTAATGAAGAATGTCGATAATTAAAATGCTCTAACTTTTCCTTTGGTGGAGGACCATTCCTAAATTCAGGAGTATGAACTCTCAAACCTTTCTCTTGATATGGACTCAAATACCCGGTAGAATTTGGATATCCAGAGTCAACCAAGTAATATTTTCCTGTTAGTGCAAAAAAGATAAGTTATAATCATAGTTAAATAATGCTTCAAATACTTAGCAACAATAATATGATACCTGGAGGTGGCTGGTGGAATCCCATACTTAGTTAAATAGTAATTTTTTTTGTTAAATTAATTATCATAAGATATAATTAATAATCATTATTTTTTAAAGGACGAATTATAATAATAATTATTCCATAAAAAATTTTGAGGGGTAGTATTTACGTTAGTGGTAATATTTATGTTATTCATGGTTAATGTTTTTGTCTAACAAGGTCAAATAAGTTTCAATCAGGTTCAATAAGGTCTAATAAGTTTCAATCAGGTCCAATAAGGTCTAATAAGTTTCAATCAGGGTCAATAAGTTCCAATAAGGTCCAATAAGGTCAATCAGGTTCAATCAGGTCCAATAAGTTCCAATCAGGTTCAATCAGGTCCAATAAGTTGAATCAGGTCCAATCAGGTCCAATCAGGTTTAATAAGTTCCAATAAGTTCAGTTCAGGTTCAATAAGTTCAGTTCAGATAAGTTCCAATAAGTTCAGGTCCAATAAGTTGAATAGAACGCACCCTAAGTTCTAATAAGGTCTAATAAGGTCCAATAAGTTCCAATCAGGTGCAATAAGTTCCAATCAGGTGCAATAAGTTCCAATCAGGTCTAATAAGGTCCAATAAGTTCCAATCAGGTCTATTAAGGTCCAATAAGGTCCAAATAGTCAATGTTTAATAAACATTTGTATTATTGTTCATTATTTTATTATTCATAATTTCATATCACTATTAGCTGATTATGTTATTATTAGAATTTTAATTAAAGTACCACAATGATTATATAGTATTATACTTGTATTAGTGTCTATTATTTTATTATTTATTTGTATTATGTCTATTATTTTATTATTTATTTATATTATGTCTATTATTTTATTATTCATATTACTATTAGCTGATTATGTTATTATTAGAATTTTTTATTAAAGTACCACAATGTATAGTATTATACTTGTATTATTGTCTATTATTTGATTATTCATATTGCTATTAAATAATATTATAATCATGGTCAAATAATTAAGGTTAACAATAATAATAATAATTATAATTACAATATTTTGCAATTCGTCTTTAAATAACTAGAGATAACATGTTTTCGTTACTAATAACAATGAAAAATATAATTTTTTGATTTTTAACTAGTGTCTTATAAAACCAAAACGAAACTATTAGATATATTAGTGGTGAAAGTTATGTATAGGCAAATATATAAATAGTAAATTTTTTTATTAAATAATTAACATAAGAGATAATTAATGATCATTATTTTTTAAAGGACGAATTACAATAATTATTACTTCATAAAAAATTTTGAGGGGTAGTATTTACGTTAGTGGTAATATTTATGTTATTCATGGTCAATGTTTTTGTCTAATAAGGTCAAATAAGTTTCAATCAGGTCAAATAAGTTTCAATCAGGTGCAATAAGGTCTCATAAGTTTCAATGAGGTCCAATAAGGTCTAATAAGTTTCAATCAGGGCCCATAAGTTCTAATTTCAATAAGGTCAATAAGTTTCAATAAGGTCCAATAAGTTCCAATAAGGTCCAATCATGTTCAATAAGTTGAATCAGGTCCAATCAGGTTTAATAAGTTCCAATAAATTCAGTTCAGATAAGTTCCAATAAGTTCAGGTCCAATAAGTTGAATAGAACGCACCCTTAGTCGGGCCATTAATTACTTTCATCGGATTGTAAATAGATTTTATGTTGAATTTGATAATTGGTTTGATATGCATGTCAATGAAAAAGAATTTGATATAATATGGTTCCATTGATTGGGTTCGGACGTCCCGCATGTACATTTGTTAAAAGTGAATATGATTAGAACATTTACAATAAGTTGGTGTTATTTCTTCTAGGAAAATTAAGACTTAACTTTACTTGGTTCCACCATTAGAGTTACTAGCTTTTGAAATAGATCGGCCCTATCTACTAAACCAACTGAGCCTCGAAGGACATGAATAGGACGAGTAGGGAATCAACTACTTAAATTTTGGACCTAATTTTATGATATTTGATCACTTTTTATCGTTTGTGAAACTCAGTAAAAGCCACATTTCTTTCATGATACTAGCTACTTAAATTTCTAACTACAAAATATTAATCGTACTATAGCAATATAGTTTGGGGATAGATCTTATGTTATTAGGGGGCCATGAGATATTTATATGTCTTTTTATTTTTTTTGGTACGAAGATATTTATATTTCTCAGGATACTAGGCATTTAATATCTCTGGATTGTTCTTATTTTATTTCTTTTCCAAGGAAAGCTAACTTCAACTAGAAATTGTCAAACAGCGTCATCAACTACTTCATGAGCATCAGAACATGTATATTGTATATTTGTATACACGTACAATGTATAGTAAAACACCTTAAAAGCTCCATTATATCCCATATGCCATAGTGTGGACTTGCGGTAAGCAGTAAGCTTACTGTTGTTCTAGTATGAATACTAAATCAATTATAAGAGGGGGGTAAATTATAGTTGAGGAGAAATTTTCTAAATTATAATGCAGAATAAATATAACTTTATTACTTAAGAGAAAAGACACACGCATTTTCACAAGGAAAACTTCCTAGGTCCAATAAGAAAAACTTTGATCCCAAGGAATTTTAACTCACCTTTCTTTACTGAAATAGGCCAAAAGATTCTCTCTTTACAACCTAACAAGGACCTTCTCGGTTCCTCTAGGAACTTCTTCCTAGTCATTCAATTCCCCCTGAACTGATGACACCCACTTTGACTTCACTAGAAGTCTACTCTTTTCTCTCTTTTTTTTTCTCTTTTTATCTCAAGGATATTTTCTGAATTTTTCCTCTCACCCAAACACTTAGAATATAACAAGGAAATGTAGAACAAGAAAATTATAGAAAAACTTTCTAGATAAAGATTGACTTTTTGTGCTTGAAAGTTATGTCATTTTCTTCAAATAATCTTCTTTTTATATAGCTGTTGTAATTGACCATCTTCTACTGGAAATTTATTACTCCACGATCTCTAATTTGCATGCTTGTAATATCGTGGAGATCATGGCCTGATTTGTTGTACATACTCCACGAATATAGCAACGGTAAGTAACAGCTCCCATTATCCGTTAGCAAAGAGGATTTCCAGCAAGTAGTTGCTCACACTTAGCAGGTAGTTAGAAGGTTAGATATCTTTAAGGAGGTGGTTCCTCTTTTATGCGCACTTGCTCCAACAAATTCTTCGAGCAACAATTTATTCCATGCTAGCTTCAACTATAAAACAACAATAACAACATACAACCATATCTAATAACCCTAATAATCTATGATACAAAGATTCTGAGTTACTAGATAATTAAACATACCTTGTAATTCAAAGTGTATAAAAATAATATCTTGACTTATATTATAAAATCTTTCTCTACAAGATATATAAAATAAACATGACAATATTTTTGGTGTTTCATAATTTTCTAAAATAAAATCATATTAATATCTAAGTATTTGACATCGTCAAAACATGAAATACAATACTTACCATGCTTCCCCAATTTCCTCTCAACGACTTTAATTTGTAAATTAACCTTTTAATATTGAGAGAGCCATTGATGATGCTTTTAATTGAGCTTTGCCAAATTCAAACTGATATTTATTAGTTTCATGCATATTAGGGGGATTTTGGTAAATTAATATATATCTAACTAAATACAATATTTATAAAACAAAGTATAGCATTTGTAAATTAATATAGTGTATCCTTTATCCATTAAAGTAAATATTAAAGATGAGTAAATAATTATAGATACTTGTATATACAATATTTTTCTCTAAGGTACAACACTACAACCTAGGTATTTGAAAAATACAACATTTATGGAAAGCTAAACTACAACATTTATCATGTAGAAATATGCCTTGAATCATTGTGCATCGAAGATGTTCGACAAAATGCGTCAAATAGTGTCTTCGGGGTTCCGCCCGATCGGGTCGGGCGAGGCCGCCCGATCGGGACCTCAACTGTGTTGAGAATTGAAGTGAAGAAGTGTTTGTCAGTGTTCGCCCGATGCCATCGGGCCTCTTCGCCCGATCGGGCGAGACACCAAATTACGACTCGGGCGATCTCGCCCGACCGGGCGCGCAACGAAGTTTGGGGAAGTGAAATATCGCCCGATCGGGCGGCTGCCCGGTAAACGCGGAAACGCGTTTTCTGAACGGGATATAAATACCTTATTTATATCTTAGGGTTTTATACTACGAAATTCATTCTTTTCTCTCTGTAATCTGTTCTTCTCATATAATAAAATATTCTCCCTCTCTCTGCCGTGGATGTAGCCAAATTGGTGAACCACGTAAATCTGTTGTCTGATTTTATTGTTTTTGCATTCGATATTTGTTTCTCTCTCACGTCCGTTATAACAAATTGGTATCAAGAGCTTTGGTGATCGATCTGTGTGAGAAAGATGTCTGGGATGAATGTCAAAATTGATAAATTTACTGGGAGGAATAGTTTTAGTCTGTGACAAATCAAGATGCGGGCTTTACTGAAGCAACAGGGGTTGTGGGCACCGTTGGCCAAGAAGCCAACGGATTCAGTTGCCGCTGAGATGGAAATTCTGGAGGAGAAAACGCATTCAACAATTATGTTGTGTCTGTCTGACGACATAATTACTGAAGTTGTGGAGCAGGACACTGTTGCTGGTCTGTGGTTGCAGTTAGAGAGCTTGTACATGACGAAATCTCTAACGAACAAGTTGCTTTTGAAGCAACGTCTGTTCAGCCTGCGTATGCAGGAAGGTACGTCTCTAAGAGATCATTTAGATAAATTAAATACCATCTTACTAGATCTGCGAAATATTGATGTTAAAGTAGATGATGAGGATGCTGCTTTAATATTGTTTGTATCTTTGCCTATGTCATATGATTTTGTGGATTCATTTATTGTTGGTAAAGATAGTCTGTCGTTAGAAGAAGTAAGATCTGCTCTGCATACTAGAGAAGTCCGTCACCAGGCTTCTGGGTCTAGTACAGAAAATCAGGCATCTGGATTAGTAGTTACTGGAGGGAAGGGACAAAAGAAATCTGGTAAAAAGAAAACGAACTTTAAAAATTCGAATTCTAAGGGTCCTAAAACTACTGATATCTGTAATTACTGTAAGGAGAAGGGGCATTGGAAGAATGAGTGTCCTAAGAAAAAGAAACAGCAGGATAAAAGTGAAGGTTCTGCTGCTTTGGCAGAAACTGGAGGTGATTCTGAGGAAGATCTGGCCCTATAGTTAATAGCCAGTCACATTGTGGGGATGTGTGGGTTCTTCATTCTGGGGCATCGTATCATATAAGTCCATGCAGGGAGTGGTTCTCAAATTACAAGCAGATAGATGGGATTAATGTTTCTATGGCCAACAGTGCTGCCTGCAAAGTAGTTGGAATAGGCTTTATAAGGGTAAGGACTCATGATGGTACATTCTGTACCTTGAACGAAGTTAGGCATGTTCCATTAATGACAAAGAATCTGATATCTTTGAGTCTCTAGATAGCAAGGGGTTCAGTTTTCAAGGTGAAGGTGGAGCTATGAGTGTCTACAAGGGTTCAAAGGTGGTTCTGAAAGGTATTAAAGTTGGTACCTTATATATTCTTCAGGGTCTACTGTGACAGGATCTGCTGCTGTTGCATCATCTGAGATTCACAAGGAGGAGTTGACCAAGTTGTGGCATATGAGACTTGGGCACATGGGTGAAAGAGGGATGCAAATTCTGTCAAAAAGGGATCTTCTATGTGGGCACAAGGTGCAGAGCCTAGAGTTTTGTGAACATGTGTGTTTGGGAAGCTTCATCGCAGCAAGTTTCCAAAGGCGGTTCATACAACTAAAGGTACACTTGATTATATTCACTCTGATTGTTGGGGACCTTCCGGAGTTGCATCTATTGGAGGTCACAGGTATTTTGTGTCGATGATTGATGACTATTCAAGAATGACTTGGGTGCCTTCAATAATTTCAAACAGTGGAAGGCTTTAGTGGAAAATCAAGTTGAAAGGAAGGCCAAAAGGCTGCGAACTGATAATGGTCTGGAGTTCTGTTTGACTGAGTTCGATGAGTTCTGCAAAAATGAAGGGATTGCTCGCCATCATACTGTTAGAAACACGCCACAACAGAATGGAGTTGCAGAACGCATGAATCAGACACTTCTGGAGAGAGCAAGGTGCATGCTCTCAAATGCTGGGATGGCTAGGAGGTTTTGGGCAGAAGCTGTAAGTACAGCTTGTTATCTGATAATCGGGGACCCCATACAGGTATTGACTGCAAGACCCTTATGAGGTGTGGTCTGGTAAGCCTGCAGATTACTCTTTGTTGAGAATTTTTGGTTCTACTGTTATTATCATGTAAATGAGGGAAAATAGAACCTAGAGCTAAGAAGGGTGTATTTGTGGGTTTTGGGAGTGGAGTTAAGGGCTATAGAGTATGGTCACCTTCTGAACATCGTGTCATACTTAGTAGAAATGTAATATTTGATGAAAATTCCATGCTTAACTCTCCTGTGAAGTCTATTGTGGTGTCTGTCAGTGGAAATGTTGATAAACAGGTGGAGCTGCAAGTCACTCAGGCTGAGAGTGAATCACAGCACCAAGGTGGAGAAAATCAACATGAAGAAGAGCCATCTAGCTATCAGCCATCTGAAATTCATCAACCAAGCATAGCATTGATAGAGCTGAAGAGTTGGTGTGGGGCCTCCAAAGAGGTATGGTTTTGAAGATATGGTGGCCTATGCACTTCAGGTTGCTGAGGAGGTGGAGGTTGAAAATCATGAGCCATCCACCTAAAAGAAGCTGTTTCTGGAAGTGAGTCTACTTTATGGCTTGCTGCAATGGGAGATGAGATGGAGTCTCTGATAAAAATCAGACTTGGGAGTTAGTCAAACGTCCTAAGAGAGGAAGATTGTGACATGCAAATGGGTCTTCAAGAAGAAAGAAGGGTCTTCACCTACTGAGGGGGTTAAGTATAAAGCTCGGGTTGTTGCAAGAGGGTTCACAAAAGGAAAGGGTAGATTATAATGAGATTTTCTCACCTGTAGTCAGACATACTTCCATCAGGGTGCTACTAGCAATGGTTGCACATCAGGATCTTGAACTTGAGCAACTAGATGTGAAAACAGCTTTCCTACATGGGGAGTTGGAAGAAGAGATTTATATGACACAACCAGATGGGTTCCAAGTTCCGGGAAAAGAAGACTATGTTTGCAGATTGAAGAAGTCCTTGTATGGGCTAAAGCAGTCTCCTAGGCAGTGGTATAAGCGGTTTGACAGCTACATGATTGAGTTGGGCTACAACAGAAGTGAGTATGATTGCTGTGTGTACCATAACAAGTTGAGTGATGGTTCTTTCATATATCTGGTTCTGTATGTAGATGATATGCTTATAGCTGCTAAGGCTAAGTCTGATATTCAGAGGTTGAAGGGTCTTCTCAGTGTTGAGTTTGAGATGAAAGATTTGGGTGCTGCAAAGAAGATTTTGGGGATGGAGATCTATAGGGAAAGAAGTCAGAAGAAACTTTTCTTGTCAGAAAGGTTATATTCAGAAGATTCTGTCAAGGTTTGGCATGACAACTGCAAAGCCTATAGACACTCCAAGTGCTTCAAATAATCATTTGTCTGTGGCTTTTGCACCCAAAACTGCTGAGGAGAAGGAGTACATGAGTCGGGTTCCTTATGCTAGTGCAGTAGGGAGTTTGATGTACGCTATGGTTTGCACTAGGCCGGATCTTGCACATGCAGTCAGTGTAGTTAGTAGGTTCATGGGTGATCCTGGTAAGGAGCATTGGCAGGCAGTCAAGAGGATTTTTAGGTACCTAAGAGGTACTTCTGATGTTGGTCTCATTTATGGGAATGATACCCAGTGTTTAGTCACTGGTTATTCGGATTCTGATTATGCTGGAGATGTTGAAGTAGGAGGTCAATGACTGGTTATATTTTACTCTTGGTGGTTTGTCGTTAGTTGGAAGGCAACTTTGCAGGTTACAGTTACTTTGTCTACTACTGAAGCAGAGTACATGGCATTGACAGCAGATGCTAAAGAGGGAATATGGCTAAAGGGACTAGTTAGTGATCTTGGGTTACATCATGATCAGGCTACTGTTTACTGTGACAGTCTGAGTGCAATATGTTTAGCTAAGGATCAAGTCCATCATGAGAGGACTAAACATATTGATGTGAGATACCATTTCCTGAGGAGTGAGACTAGGATTAAGGTGAAAAAGGTAGGAACTGCTGATAATCCTGCTGATATGTTCACCAAGCCGGTTCCGCAGAGTAAGTTTCAACATTGTTTGGACTTACTCAATGTTCGTGATTGTTAGTTGCCTTCCTTGGGCAATTCTGGGGTCCTTAGGGACTAATCTGGTCTGGTTGTCGTTTGGGACAAATCTGGTGTTTGAGAGATTCTGGGCGTTGTGATCAATGCATCTGGTTTTCTGGTTATTGTGAGAGGATTCAAGTCAAGGTGGAGAGCGAAGATGTTCGACAAAATGCGTCAAATAGTGTCTTCGGGGTTCCGCCCGATCGGGCCCGCAACTGTGCTGAGAATTGAAGTGAAGAAGTGTTCGTCAGTGTTCGCCTGATGCCATCGGGCCTCTTCGCCCGATCGGGCGAGACACCGAATTACGACTCGGGCGATCTCGCCCGACCGGGCACGCAACAAAGTTTGGGGAAGTGAAATACCGCCCGATCGGGCGAGTTCGCCCGACCCGATCGGGCGGCTGCCCGGTAAACGCGGAAACAAAATTCATTCTTTTCTCTCTGTAATCTGTTCTTCTCATATAATAAAATATTCTCCCTCTCTCTGCCGTGGATGTAGCCAAATTGGTGAACCACGTAAATATGTTGTCTGATTTTATTGTTTTTGCATTCGATATTTGTTTCTCTCTCACGTCTGTTATAACATATCAATTTATAAAAAATATTTTAACTTATTTACAACATCATCACCAGTGTATATCTGCATATTTGATATATATCGGTTTAAAATTTGACATTTCTCCCTTTAAGCGCACTTTTCAAACCTCATTGCAAATTGTGTATCATTTTGGAAACTATAACCACATGCTTTTTTTTCTTTTTTATTGTAGAAATGTGATTTTATATACTATTTGTGTGAAATTCTTTTTTTTTTATTGGGAAATTAAATCAGCCCAAGGGCTAACCCCTACCAAGGCTACTAGCCTTGTAGGAACTACCAGCACATTGGCTGGTAAAGCATGCACAGCATGCTAAGGAAATACCCCAACATAATGCTGGGGGTAAGGATCGAACCCCTGACCTCAAGGATCAGAGGGGAGTGCTCTACCACATGAGCTAACCCCTACCAAGGCTACTAGCCTTGTAGGAACTACCAGCACATTGGCTGGTAAAGCATGCACAACATGCTAAGGAAATACCCCAACATAATGCTGGGGGTAAGGATCGAACCCCTGACCTCAAAGATCAGAGGGGAGTGCTCTACCACATGAGCTAGCTCCTCATCCTTATTTGTGTGAAATTCTTGTTTCTGATATTTTATGGACCATAATATGTTTCTTATTTTAGATCTACGGTTTATCAAAATGTGTTTTGAAAAATGGGGTTAAGACATATTACTTTTTTCTCTTTACATACATTGATGAACTTCTTATTAGAGTTTTGGGAAGAAAAAAAAAAACTGCTCCTATAAATGAACATATCTCTTAAGCACAAATAAAATGTCACACCAACTGAAACTCGAAATAAGAATACGAGGCATTGAGGTACTCGAGAGTTGAGAGACATGACAGATAAAAGAGGCTCCGAGTCCGGGCCTATTGATTTCATCGCCATGTGGGCTTGTCCTCCAAAGTTGGTTAGCTGGTCCATTTATAGGTTCCAGGCCAGAAAACCAAAATTATTAGAGAGAGTAGATCATGCAGTAGGTCACATTGAGTCATTAATGCATGACATAATATAATATAAACTTACTTTATTTTTGTATGAGTATCAATATTTTCAATATATATATATATATATATATATATATATATATATATATATATATATATATATATATATATAATATATATATATATATATATATATATATATATGTAACATCCTGAACAAAAACATGTCATGTTGATATATGTACTTCACATTCCTCCATGCAATCAAATGACATATTAAACAATAAAAATGTGTGTTATATGCCTCGAACCCATAACCTCTCATTTGAGGTGTAATTGCACTAAACAACTACTCCATAATCTCATGTTAGTCTTCATGAGAAAAAAAATATATTTAAAGACAATACATTTTCTATTTTAATTTTAAGACAATTAAATACAAGTATATATATTAATACTCGTTAAGTTAATGTTAATAATAGCATGTCCTACTCTTTCAGTATTCTTATAATAAGAAAAAAGTTCTTCAAAGTTTTATAACTTACATAATTAACACTACTATACCATTTCATTGCATTAGTTATAAAGATTGTGTGTGTGCGCGCGCGCGCGCGTGCGTGCGTGTGTTTACTCTCTTGAAACCGAGGTTATATTGTTATTATGATTTACTCCCTCTATTTTTTTTTTATCATTCTCACTTGGAATCTTGACACTATTCATACTTAGAGAGAATCTTCTCAATTTTTTTCAACTTATAAGCAAAAAATATAGTCATGTGGGTGCTATTTGATTCGTCTCAATTAGTACTTTATTAATATTCAATCGTTACAATTTTTTACAAATATATAACAAAAGATATTTAAGTTCGAATATGTGTATTGGAAGACGAATACAGGAAAGTGAGAATGATAAAAAGAAAAAACAGAGGGAGTACTATGTAGAAACTAGAAAGTTTAAAAAGAACTCGAAAATCATTTAATTTCCTAAGCACAATCCAATATGTATCACTCTTTTTTCCACATTTCTCAAGTGTTTGATTTAAGAATTCAAATTCACATTGATAAATGATTAGGAGAATCGCCAGAGCCAACAACTTGTTTAAGGCTAAAACTAAAAAAATATTACTATACTATATAGCCAAAGGGTGAGTTGTTAACTTCTCTTAAAGAAAAATAAGTTAAATTTAGATAAGTCCAATTAAATTCAAATAAGTTTTAATACCTTGTAAAATGAACTTCAATAGTCTAAATTAAGTTAGATTAAATTTATATAAGTTTAGTTAAGTTTAGATAAGTTAAATTTAAATAAATATAGGAGAACGCACCTTTAGCCCCGTAAATGTCATGTATTACTATAGCAGTAAAATAAATACAAAAAATAAGAAATAGAAATCCCTCTTAATCTTTGTCTACTAGTTCAACTTTTTTCTTTCTCCTGTTTGGTACATAGCAATGCACGCCACTTACTAGATTAGTGGTACATTAGCAATACATGAATTTATTTTAAAATTATTGTTAACTATACAAGTATACAACACTTAAAAAGGTTAAATAGAATGGGTGATTGGGTGGTCTGGTGGGACAATATTTTAGAATGGTGTTCTTTGTGCAATCAAATGGTGGAATATCGTAGAAGTCACAAAACGGAAACAAAATGACAACAATAAAGAACAAAAAGTAATACTTATTATAGAAACACGAGAATCAAGAGGAAATTCACCAATTTTGCACTAGAACTTTGAAGGATATATAAGATAATACTGCAAAATCTCTAAATCTCGTTCTTTTTTCGTATTTTCTTTAACGTACACCACCGTTTATCTTTTTCATGCGAATACAATCAGTGGAGCAATAGATTATTGTCTTTTGCAATAAACCCATCTGACCAGGTTTTGTACTCCTTAGTAGAAGTATCAATGGTTATCGTCTTTTTCAATAACCCATTTGACCAGGTTTTCTCATGTCCATCTCTAAAATGCTGTTACTAGCTTGACCCAATTCTGCAACAAGTGATCCTGCATGATGTTCATTACTCGCCCAACAACGACAAAAACAATAAGTCTACCACCATTATTGAAAAGAATGTGGCAGTCTGGTTCCATGGCCCAACATGACGCAGACGGAAAATATGGAGAAAAGCAAGCGCTAATCTCGATCAAGAACGAACAGATTTACAAGCGATGAATATGTAGAAAATTCGGAATCCACCAGAAAAGAGTAGGAACTCTGTGATATTATTAAAAGTCAAAAAACTGACTCCCAATAATGACCTAATAATGTTTAAATACTTAACACAAAACCCTAATACGAAATTAAGAAAATAATAAAATTCGGAAATAATTAAAATGCTGATTTCGGACCTTAAACGAACTCGGATGACTCAAAAAGCCTATAGCTCACGGCATAGCGGTGAGTTTGACTCGTTGGTCCGTTCCGCTTCCAGAAAGGTATTACAATAAGCAATCGGACTCCGGAGGCCCGATTAGTAGAAATCATTTCAGGCTCTTTTGTCGAACTTCGTTATCGAACTTATCCGCTAACCTCCCTACGTTACAACACCTCACATGTGATTGATGAAGTAGGCGAATAGGGGTTGAATCGTTTGATGGATGATGGATAGGGTGGATGGGGATTTGGGTTGTGAATGATGGGGCGGGTTGAAATCCACCCGTCCCATTCTGACCCTTTGGCAGTGCTAACTCCTAACTATCAGAACATATAAACCTTATCATATAAAAAAACATAGAAACCAAAAACTCATGTAATGGTCTAATAGTGGGTATGTGGCGTATGTCCTAGGGCCAAAGCCCATCATCTTTTGTAGTCTAAATGAACCTAGTATTACTATTATTTCCAAGATGGATTTTTTTGAGCTGGACCACCTAGTTCAAATAATGGCCCAACTAACCTCTAAAATGGATTTAGGATACTCCAAAGCCCAGCCCGGTAAACAGGTCTATTTTTCCTATTAATTAGACGTTGAACAGGTCAGTTAATATTTAATAATTGATGTAGTACAATAAAATAGCAGGTCCCTCACAATAAATTAATTTGTCGATTTAACTAATGATATCCATTAGATTACAAAGAGATAAAAGAACCAGACAAGTGTCAAATTATGGGTACGTACCGCCTTCTTTGACTGCAATCACTCTTAAGTCGTACTGAGTAGTGAGTACTGACACAGAAGTCAAATCCACAAGGGTGCCAAATACAAAAATCAATAATGAGTGACCTACCAAATCTATGATTATGAGACAAAAATTAAAAAGGGGATATGCTAAGAAATATCCCCTTCCCTTTTTTGCATGGCTACGAATTAAGTATGATGCATAGTTGCATACTCACTAGAACCTACTGATTGGCTCATTGAGTCATTGGCCCCGCAGCTCAAGTACACTTAACAATACTTATCTAGTTGCCAATCATCTCCTTATAATTTATTCTATTTACTTAATTTTCAATTTTTATCAGAAAAATTAAGGTCATATGAATTCTAATAAGGCTTAATAAAGGTCAAATAACTTTTGGTAAGTTATGTTTAGTAAAAGCAAGGTCTGACGCTTTTAAAAAAGTCTAATAAGTAATAAGCTCGATAAATTAGGATAAAGACTCATAATTAATTTAAGATAAGTTTAGATAAAGAAATATAAGTAGAATAGAACAAGGTCTTTGTTTGTGTTTTTTTTTTTTTGTTTCTCTTTTAACAATTTGGAACATTCATTAATATGTTTAATTATATCACACATATCTTCTATGATAGGAAATTTATAGTGAACCTGGGTGTACCACGGTATGATGTATCCAAGACTATTTTTTGCTCATTATCCTCATTTAAATTCTCCAAATGAGCAAAATTATACTCATTTCTAATCACTTTTGCTCATTTACCGGGATAAGTATACTTTCTCAAATGGAAAAATACTTCTACTGATTTGAGAAAACGAGCGCACAATTTTGCCAAAAATGAGTAAACTTTAATTTGCTCATTTTCTAATGAGTATAAGTGTACTCATTTTAAAAGTGTAATATTGATTGAAATGTGAAACTAAGTTCACCGTTAATGAACTCCAAGACTTCAATATATGTTTCTGCCATGATGAAGCATAACGTTCTCAAATCAATTCGATTGACCATGATAAGAGAGACCATGAAAGATAAAGAAACTTGGATGTGAGAAATAATGAAGGACAAAGAAATTTTGAGGTGATAGAACAATGAAGGTAATTAAAGAAATCTAAAACAAGTATTGATTCTTAAATCATCTTTTGAGAACTCTAGTTTTGATTCTCAGATATGAAATTAATTCCGGCATTGATGAAAATCAGAGCTACAATGTTTATTTTGTCTTTCATTAATTTCAATGAAGGTTACAAATCTGGAAAAGAAAAGAAAAAATGTAGGAGAAGAATTTGGAATCGAAAAACAATTGAGGAAAGAGAAATTACTTGGAGGTGGGAAATAATGGAGGGTAGAGAAATTTGGAGGTAAGAGACATAATACAGGACAGAGAAAATTGAAAGTAAGAAAAACAATGAAGAAGAAGAAGAGGAAGAAAGAAGAGAGAGAAATAGGTGGTTAGAAATGAGTAACATATTACTCGGTTGGAGAATTTATCACATAATTGTCCTTAAGTGTACTATGGTCATGGTATACCCGAGTTATGTATGTACCCATCCTCTAATGATAATAATCTTATTTTATATACTTATTATGTATCAAGCAATGCTTTACCTAGTGGTAAAGGTTTGACCTTATTCTTTAAGGTCATGAGATCAAACCACACTATAGACTCTTTGGGAGAGACGTTTCCCTTACCATCGTCTCTCCCTCCAAGGAGTTTGACATGTAAACCTGGCGGTTTACCTGTACGAGGTGCTAGTTCAGTAGAGTCTTTCATCTTACCTACCTATAAAAATATAAGTATTATGTAATTTTCATTTTCTCTACATATATAATAGTGTGGTCAAGATGTTGTTGCTGCTATCGTCATTGGTATCTTTCAAACTGGGAAGCTTTTGAAATGCATCAATGTTACTGCTGTCACTTTGATTCCCAAGGTGAAAAGTCTAACTCGTGTTAGTGACTATAGACCAATTGCTTATTCCTCAATCATTTACAAATGCATAACTAAACTTCTATGTGAGAAGTTAAGAGGGTCCTCCCCTTTATTGTCGATCTCACACACTCAAGGTGCATATGTATCTGGCAGAAGCATTCTCCACAATGTCTATCTTACTCTGTCAAGATATTGTTAAGATGTATAAAAGGGGTCAACAACAAAAGGGATGCCTTATGAAAATACACATCCAGAAGGCCTATGACATTGTCTGCTGGGAATTCCTTGAGGATGTGATGCTCATGCTTAACTTTCCTCCTCAATTTATGAAGCTTGTGATGGTGTGTGTTTCTAGACCTATATTCACTCTCATGTTGGATGGTGTTGCAACCCAATTTTTTAGTTCCAAAAGGGGACTAAGGAAAGGTGACATAGGGTCACCCTTGCTTTTTGTCCTTTGCATGGAATATTTCACAAGAATCATGGCTTATGTGGGGAAACAACCTCAGTTTAAGAATCATCCCAGATGTAAGTCTCTTGGATTAGATCATCTCTGCTTTGCAGATGATTTGATCTTATCTGATCTTAAAGGGTGATTTTCCCTCTGTGTTGATGATGCTCCAAGGGTAAAAAAATTTCTCTGCCTCAACTATTTTAGTGGTTAGCCTGCCAAATCAGCTGTTTATAGTTGTAGGATGAGCTCTCAGGATATGCAAAGAATTATTGACAGTTCAGGGTTTAAACAAGGAAGCTTTCCTTTTAGGTGTTTAGGGGTTCCTATAAGCACTAAGAAATTGTAAGCAATTGATTGTGAGCAACTGGTTGAAAAACAATGATTTGTAGAATTCGTGTTTGGAGTTCAAGGAACATCTTTTTTGTAGGAAGAAGACAGTTAGTGAATTCTGTTATGTTAAGCATTTGTGTCTATTGGGGCCAAATCTTCTTATTGCCAAAGAAGATTATAAAACAGGATAATGCTATTTGTCGTTCCTTTTTATGGACCGGTACTTGCAATTCTTTCCAGGCTGGATATGTTAATTGGGATGAGGATTGTAGACCTAAGAGCAATGGTGGCTTAGGCTTCAGGTCATTAAGTCACTGGAATATGGCTATGGTGGGGAAGCAAGCTTGGAGTATAGCAATGAAGGAGGATAATCTGTGGGTGAAGTAGGTGCATGTGATGTATGTTAAGGACCAAGATTGGAGCCAGTATAGGGCTCCAAACTTTGCCAGCTGGGCCTTGAAGTTCATCTACACAAGGTTAAACAAGATATAACACAGTAGTGGAAAAAAAAAAAGCAAGGGTTGCAGTTTATGAAAAATGCAGCCCTTAATAATGAAAGGTTGCGGTTAGCCCGAAATCCACAGCCCTTCGCTTTGAAGGGTTGCGGTCAACGCAAAACCCACAGCCATGTAAGTGATAAAGGGCTGCGATTTTGGGCTAACCGCAACCCTTTATGGGCTTTTTTTATAGTTTGTATTAGAATTGCACAGGCCTTTAAACACAACCTCACGCCTAAATCCTAAACACAATATCACCCGCCTCCTTCTCCTTCTTCTCTCTCACTCTCACCCTCCTCCCTTCTCCCTCGTCGCCTAGTAATTCGAAACCCCCCCCCCCCAACGACTGCCAGCCTCTCGAAATCATCACAGAAATTCCGACTCTATAACCCTATGCTCTCTCCTCCCTCTTCCTCATTCTCCTTACCTCCTTCGACTCCTTCGTCATTCGTCAGCCCATTTCTTCGTCGACTTTCTCTCATCTCATCCCCATTTCTTCGCCGGTTTCTCTCTCCTCTTATTTCTTCGCCTAAAAACTTCGTCGGCTTTCTCTATTCTCTGCTGAGAGTGATTTTCGAACACAACTGTAAAACTCTGGTAAAAACTTCGAGGTTACCACTGAGTTCAACCGTTTCAAGCTTCGTGCGTTTTCCGGCGAGGTTTTCAAACTGTTTCAAGCTTCGTGCGTTTTTCGGCGAGGTTTTCGAACCGTTTTAAGCTTTATTCGTGCTCATCTCTGTTTTGGCCAGTCGAGGTCTCCAAATTCAGGCGTTGTTCGCTGGCTTTATTTTTTATTCTTTTGAATTTTCGGCAACATTAGGCACTGATTTTTCTCCCGTTGCTGCATCAGGTCTAGGGTTTTTTATCATCATTTTTTGTACTTTATCTACTTGTGATAATTGAGATTTAGTTAAGTGTTTTATTTTATATTCTAGGTTTTCTATTTTATTTTATTTTGTTACTTGTGATATTCCACTGTAAATTTCAGTTTGTTTTGTTTATAATTTATAATTTCAAAAGTAATCTATTATTTCGTTTTTTTTTACTCTAATTAATTTCTTGATATATTATTTACAGTTTATTCCAATGTGATGTTCTTAGCATTTTAATATTACAGTTTATGTTGTAAAAAATTTCATATATTTAGGTAAAAAAAATACAAAAAATAAAATAAAATATTTTTATTTTTTGGGTCAAAAGGGATGTGGTAATTCTTGTACTATCCAATTCACTAATGCTATGTGTTCCATACATGACCTACCTTCGGGGATGCTGATTGGAGCAGGTGAACCGCGAGGGAGGCTCGCTTTACTACATCCGCAAGGTGGCTATGGCACGGGTAGTTGAAGCTTCTGATCTGAGTTTATTTGACCTCTGGCATCAAAGGTTAGGTCATCCTTCAGAAAGAGTAGTGAAGATGCTTCCTCAAATTCAACCTAGTACTACTCAGGAAAAATTGAATAAAATTTGTGATTTCATCCAATGGCAAACACAAACATGTGATAGTTTTCCTATTAATGATAATAAGGCTACGTTTATTTGAGATGATAATACATTGTGATTTGTGGGGTCCTTACACTACCTCTTCCTCTTGTGGAGCAATTTATTTTTTGACTGTGGTTGATGATTACTCTCGTGCTGTTTGGGTATATTTATTGCATAATAAAATTGAGGTTTTCAAGTACTTCTCCTCTTTCTTTGCCATGGTAACTTGTCAATTTGAAACAATCGTAAAAGTGGTTCGTCGAAGTGACAATGGAACGGATTTTAATTGCATGTTTGATTTCTTTGAGAAGAGTGGTATCTTGTTTCAAACCTCTTGTACTGGGACAACCCAACAAAATGGCGAGTTGAACGTAAACATCAACACATTTTGAATGTTAGTCGAGCTTTGATGTTCCAAGCTAATTTGCCTGTTGAATTTTAGGGGGAATGTGTTTTGTCTGCAGTTCACTTGATTAACCGTACCCCTTCTGGTGTGTTGCGTAAGAAACCCACATTTGAAATAATTTATGGTCATGCTCCCGTTTTTAAGGTTTTGCATACTTTTGAGTGTTTGGCTTTTTCTCATAATCAAACGGGTAAAAAGAGATAAATTTTCTCCCCGTAGTAGAAAATGCATCTCCGTTGGAAATCTGACGGGGAAGAAAGGTTGGAAATTGTATGAATTGGAGACTGGTGATATTTTTGTGTCCCGGGATGTTCAGTTTCACGAAAATACTTACCCATATTCGTCCTCCACACCAAATGAACCCCATCCCACTTTGCCCAATTCTTATCCTCTCTCATTTCCTTTCCTTGCTGATGATATCGAAGCCCAGCCCACTGAGCCCAGAAATATTGAACCCCCACAACAAGAAACCCAACCCACACAAAAAAATCCCCATCCGTATCTCAGGACCGGTAGCCCAACCTGACTCACGACCAGCCCGCCACATCGCCCTCTCTTGGACCTCCTACTGCACCGGTTCACGTGGATCAGGCCACTCCCGAGACTCCTTCAGCCCCATATTCACCTCCTTTGGGTCGCGGATTTCGAGAGAAACGACTCATTGCTGTGTTAACTGACTATGTTGCTCATGCAGCCCAGCCCTTATGCCCCCTTGCTCTTCTACTGCTTCGTCACGCCCCTCAAGTACTTGTTCCTTTCCCATAGCTAATTTGGTGAATTATGATAATTTTTCATTGCGCCACCGTGCTTTTCTTGCTGCAGTTGACGATGGGGTTGATCCCACTAATTTTAAACAAGTTATGCAGCATTCCGATTGGCTTGAGGCGATGCAAAAATAACTTAGTGCTCTTGAGGGTAATGCTACTTGGGTACTTACTGATCTTCCTCCCGGGAAGAAAGCTCTAGGGTGTAAATGGGTGTATAAAATCAAGTATAACTCAGATGGTAGTGTGAAGCGGCTGAAAGCTAAATTGGTCATTCTTGGGAATCATCGGGTCAAGGGGATTGATTACAATGAGACTTTTGCACCTATTGCTAAAATGATCATTGTTCGCACTATTCTAGCTGTTGTTGCTGCCTGAAATTGGGCGGTTCACCCGATGGACGTCCATAATGCCTTTATTCATGGAGATCTGGATGAGGAAGTGTATATGAAACCTCCTCCAGGTTTTAGTGGTCTCCCTAGTCAAGTATGTCATCTGCAGAAATCACTCTATGGTCTTCGTTAGGCTCCCCGATGTTGGTTTGCTAAGCTTGACGCTGCCCTGCATCAGTATGGTTTCACTTAGTCTTACTCTGATTACTCCTTGTTCATCTACCACCGAGGTGATATCTCTCTTCATGTCCTCGTCTATGTCGATGATCAGATTATTTATGGCAATGATTCTGCTGCTCTCTCATCTTTCAAGGAGTATCTTAGTGTTTGTTTTCATATGAAAGATCTTGGTCCTCTTAAGTATTTCTTAGGCATTGAAGTTGCGCGCAGTGCTGATGGTTTCTTTCTCTCCCGGCGGAAATATGCTCTAGGTATTTTTTTCCGAAGCTGGGCACTTGGGTGCCAAACCCTCCGACACTCCTCTTGAACATAATCACAACTTGGCTCGGGCCTATAGCCCCTTAGATTTGGATCCTTCTCAGTATCGACGGCTTGTTGGTCGTCTTATTTATTTGGCGTTCACACGTCCTGATTTGGCCTATGTGGTTCATGTGTTGGTCCGGTTCATGCATGCACCTCATCACCATCACTAGGAGGCAGCTTTGCGCGTTGTTCACTAGCTACTTGAATGGGAATCCTGGTTAGGGTATTATTCTCTCTTCTCCTTGTGACTTGCATTTGACCGCTTGTGACTCCGATTGGGCCAGCTGTCCCTTGACTCGCCGATCAGTCTTCGACTGGATTGTGTTTCTTGGTTCATCTCCCATCTCGTGGAAGACTCGGAAACAACATACTGTTTCCCGTTCATCTACTGAGGCCGAGTATCGTTCCATGGCTGATGTTACTACGGAGCTTAAGTGGCTTCGTGCTCTTCTTTTGAGCTTTGGTGTTTCTCATCCCCGATCGAGTTCTCTCTTTTGTGACAGTAAGTCCGCTCTTTATATTGCCCAGAATCCTGTCTTTCATGAGTGGACGAAACATATTGAGGTTGATTTCGATTATATTCGGGATGCTATTCAGGCCGATCTTGTAGCCATCGCACATGTGCCTACTACCGAGCAATAATTGACAGATATCTTCACCAAAGTATTGGGTGTTCGAACCTTTACGTAATTATGTGGCAAGTTGGGAATTGGTGATCCCCATGCTCCAACTTGGGGGATGGGTGGGTTGGACCATCTATGTATAGTATCTTGGGGCTTAAGTTGTAGGCTTTGTATTATAATAGGCCCATTAGCCTAATTACATACTTAGGTTGTATATTTACTTTGATGATTGACAATCAATGACAAGATAACAAAAATAACTAAACCTATTCTTCTCCCTGACATGTCACTAGGGAACAGGTTCGCCAAGCTCACGATCTTGCAACAGTTATTCGCATATGTCGTACTCCTTTTATTAGCATGTGAATTTCTTTTCGTTCATTCTCCCAATGAAAAAAATTAAGCATCAACTTTTAAAAACTATCTATTTTTCATTTGAAAACAATAATCATTAAAAAAAGGTTGAAAATAAGTTTAGCCTAAGTTTTGGTTTGAGTCAATTCAATTTAGAAGTGATGAGCCATTTGATTACAGTCAGATTAATTTCAGATTGAGCCATAATTAGATGTATTATAGTCACTTGATCACTTCATTTGGACCTCTCAATTGTTTATGGCTTATGCATCAAGTAATGATAGTTAGTCGATATATTTATTTATTCTATGGTGATTGGGCCTGCTTCTGTGGTATCTAAAAATAGAACATATATTAATAATATTTTATATCCTTGGTGGAAAAATGCGTGTAAACTAGCATTTCAAGAGCAAAATTTAATTTAGCATGAGCTAAATGAAAAAAACCTTCCGATAAAAATATACAGTAAAAATGAAAATTTCTTATTAGAATCCCCTTTGAAACCATAATCAACAAATTCTTGTAAACTTTATTTAACTTCTAAGAAGTGAAGTATGTAGAGAGTTCAATAACCATGTAGTAATTCTATCCTAATTTCGATTAAATTAAGCTTAAATCCAATAGTATGAAGGAAATATGTTTTGATCTTCTACAAAATACACTATCGAACTCAACAATCAAAATGTAAATATGTCCTAGAACATATCTAAGATTGCATCTTAGGTGTAACATATTATATCATAACCTATTCTATAACATGTATAATGACATAAATTATACAAATAATGACATGAATCTCATGTCATTTTGTTACTTATTTCATGTCATTTTAAGTATTTTTACAAAAGAGGTGATAGTTGATGAATTGTTAGTTCATACATTATGATGTAACAGTTACTCCTTAAAAATTTGTGCATATATAAACAATTATATATAACTAATAGCCATACATGCAAATTATTGTTAGAATATTAGAACAAATATTTTTAAAATCCTGGCTACTTTCCTATTTGACTGGGTTACTCCTTACATGGTTTAGTGATAATCTTCAACATTTATAACAAGTGAAAGTATTGTGTCAGACCGTCTGACACAATCCATTTGGTCGGACCATCGTCATGTTAAAAACTCTCCTATTACTGCTCCTCCCGTTTCCCATCCACAAAAGAACCAACAATGGCAGCACTAAAAACTCTCCTATTACTGCTCCTCCCACTCCTCGTCCTCGCGACTACCATCTCCATTGTTGCCACAGCCAACGACACAACCAAAACCGTCACAACATCCACAGCAGTCGAGATTGACAAATGATTTTTATTTTACGGATACATCTGCAGTAATTGTTGTTTGCTTTTTAGGGGGGGTATCTTGAGATTTTAGTAACATGAACTTTACAGTTTACGGATTTGTATGCATATAAATACGAGATTATGTGTTATTTTTGTCTTTCCCAGGATCTAACAACCGGATCTGAAAATTTTTAACAGAAACATAGTTTATCAATTGGATGGATGAACTTCCACGTTTGATATTGTTGATCGCAGATTAGTATCACACTATCACCCAATTGGGAAAGATTCTTTTAGTTGTAAAAGGATACTTCCACAGCAGTCGACATTGACGACGATGAGGACTTGAGCTTCTTAGATGAGCCCAACGCGGCTGCTACCACCGAGCTTAAGGAGGGTGGATCCGACGTTGTGAAGACTACCTGAAAAAGAATGAAAACTACCTGAAAAAGAATGAAGACTACCTGAAAAAAAATAAAGATCAACTGAAACCCGAGTAAGTCTAACTGAAGCACAAGAACCAACTGAAAAAAAAAAGAAGACTAACAAAAAAAAATTGAAGATTACCTGAAAAAAAAATGAAGACTACCTGAAAAAAAATAAAGACCAACTGAAACCTAAGTAAGTCTAACTGAAGCAGAAGAACCAATTGAAAAAAATGAAGACTACCTGAAAAAAAATAAAGACCAACTGAAACCCAAGTAAGTCTAACTGAAGCAGAAGAACCAACTGAAAAAAAATGAAGACTACCTGACAAAAAAATGAAGACTACCTGAAAAAAATGAAGACTACCTGGAAAAAAAATGAAGACCAACTGAAACCCAAGTAAGTCTAACTGAAGCACAAGTACTTTTAACTGAAGTCGTCCGACGAGAATATTGTGTCGGACGAGTCCGGACACAATACGAATAATTGTAAGTCCACATTACCTTCTTGTCAAAAAAAAGTCCACATTACCTTAGGTTTATTGTAGTTAGGTAGATACATGTAATAGATACTTCTATTTTACTTACCTGAAATATAATAAACACATTGGATGGGTTTGAAAAACTGACATCCATGTTTACATACACACCCTGATGTGCTCATACTAAGAACATGTTTGTAATTAAGTTTGAAATTTAAGTTAAAAAGACATGCCTGGCACAAGTCACTAACACAACAAATCTTTATAACATGTACTCCTGTTTTTGTTTTTTCCTTTTTGGTAAAACCCGACCACTTTTATTTGTTTGGCCAATACTAGATAAAATAACCACTAGAAGTTCATTAAAATCCGTTCTTAAGCATCCATTAACATCTTTTTAATTCTCCTCTCTCTTTTCTCTCTCAAACCTTAGCCTCCAGCCTCCCCTATCTTTTTTCACCAATTAGGGGCTACCATGGATGATTTCATCCATGGTAAGCCCCCTTTACCCTTTTATTTTTAGTTTTTAGTTCATTTATTTCTTATTTGCTAAATAAAATAGTCTCTGTTTATAAGATTTTCTCAAACCCTGTTATGGGGTTTCTAGTCTCTGTTGTGGAGATCTCCTTCTCCGGTATGGGAGTTGTGAATATGGTTCTTTTGTCTTCAAGTAGGAGAAATTGTTCTCATTGTTTGAAGTTCGACACTAAACATGAAGGTTATTGGAATCTCGGATGCGGTCAACATGGCTAGATCAAGAATGTTCCCAAACTATGTCATAATGATAGACTTCCTCATCAAAGCTGCTTGATTCAGCAAATACAAGGGGGTTTGCTCAATCTAGTTCATTGTAGTTTCTTGGAAGATGAATTTGATGTAACCTTGTTTGACTGGATTTTGTTTTTCTTCAATACCTATTGTAGATGTCGTTTAACCTTCAATTAATGAAATTTCTCGCTAAAAAAACATAAAATAACCACTAATACATCTGAAAAATTATAGTCATATTTCCTCCAATATGAAATAATTATTATATAAATGAAACACTTTCTCAAAAAACTCTCACATGAAACACAAAAGTGTCTCAGTTATTTCAAAATAGAGGAAATAATATATTTTGTTTTATATTATATTTTTCAAAATATGTTAGTGATGCATAGTTAGATTTCCTAGATGTTAGATTACTCTGATTATAATTAGAGAGGATAGTTATCATTTTTGGAAGAACAGTGAGTACAGAACTTAGCCCTTTGATTCCCCTTAGCTTAAACACTTCTCAAGAAAGTTTGTGTTCAGAAGAATAATAATATGATTACGTAAGTCCATGTATCTCCTGATTTGTAATTTATACTAGCTAGTATGGATCTATATTTCTATGTTGTACAATCCTTTTTGCAAAAGTAATAAGTACAAAATTAAAACAATAATAAGTAATATAAAGACGTTTACGATTTTATATATATATGTAACTGAAAATAAGAGTACATTGCATGGATGAGAAACCATTACATGATCATAAATACATGTAACTACGTAAGAATAAAGCAACGTAACCTTTTCGTAATCCATAACATGGTTTTTTCTATTGACACAGAACGTAGTAGTACGTTTCTCTAGGATCACTATATTATTCATATACAAACACATAAATTCTATCTTACTAGAGACTCATTAGTCATTACTTAGTTACCCTTTTGTTCCTCAGTAGTCTTTGTCTCCTTTGGGGGATAGTGGCCACCATATCCGCCATGACCATAACCTCCATGGCCATAACCACCATGACCGTAACCGCCATGACCATAACCACCACCACCATATCCACCACCACCATATCCACCATGACCGTAACCTCCGTGGCCGCCGTATCCACCACCATAGTGCTGAGGGTCTACAACTTCAGTTTTCTCATCCTCCTTGGGTGGGTAATGACCACCATGCCCACCATGATCATATCCTCCTCCGTGACCATATCCACCGTGTCCATAGCCACCGCCACCGTATCCACCATGACCATAACCTCCATGGCCACCGTATCCACCACCGTAGTGTTGAGGGTCTACAACATTTTTCTCATCTTCTTTGGGTGGGTAATGACCGCCGTGCCCACCATGTCCGTATCCGCCACCGTGTCCGTAGGAGCCATGTCCGTATCCTCCACCGTGTCCGTACGATCCATGTCCGTAGGAACCATGCTTAGACTCTTCCACGGACTCTGCAAAACAGAATCATGAACGTACATTATATATGGTGTTACGTCATGTACTCATGTTCTAATAGTACGTATAACTAGTACATAAATCCGTAGTATGATATAGGAGTAATCCACCCACAAAAGGTTAACGTTTATGTTAGTTTTGTTTCGCGGTTTATTTAACACCTTTATGGCTTTATCCAATGATATATTGCGTTCAGAAAAGAAATAAGTAGTTAATAATACACACATACACTTTACACATATAAAAAAAATACGATTAAATTGACCGTCTTTATAAATAAGAAAGAGCTAGCAATAGAAAAAATTATATATCAACTATTGATTTTATTTCATCTAAACCCTTGTATATTCATGAGTGCCAACGTATGATTTGAATAATTAATATCTTTACTTATTGATAAAAAAAATAAAAAGTTAATGTTTTCAAAATACATATTGAGATAATCAAACAACATTTGTCATGTTTGAAAATATTTTTAATTTAGTATAAATCATAGACTATGATAAAAATAGAATATGTTAACAATACAAAAGTATTAACTATATAGATTAAATAATAAACAAAGGGAGTATTTAATTTTTGAGAGGGAGGGAGAGAATTCTTAATAGCTGAGCCACATCAAGTGAATGAGAGAATGCAAAATCAATGGCTCTAAGGGATACAAATTTTATTTAACTTCTTTTTTTTTTTTCCCTCTCTCTATATCCATTTATTGGACAGTCATAAATAACTAGATGAAATCCTATGGACCAATAGGAGTTTATTGAAATGGTAGCATGCTACATGCAAATAATAATTGGAAGCAGTAGTAAGAAACTCACGTGTCTTTTCAGTGGTGGAAGACTTAGCTAGCTGACGAGCTGAGACTTCAGAGGAAATGAAGAGAGTCACAACAAAAAGGAGAGCAAGGAGTAAAGCCTTTGAGTAGGCCATTTTCCTAATGTTTAAGAAGCTAATTAAAATCTTGTTTTGTGATAAGACTCAACTTATGTTTAATTTGAGTTTGGATGAGAATGTCAAGCTGGGTAACCCATGTATTTATAGCCAAATAAATGAGGGAAGGGGGCCACCAGTAGGTAGGTGATCAATTTTAATTGATAGTGATATGAATTATGGCTTATAGGAGGTTGAAATAAATTTGAGTTTGGGTGAAAGATTTTCCACAAGGCAATTAATAAGGACATTTTGCTTCTTTAATAAGTACTACGATGTTTGATATTTATACAAATATATTAAAATGCGCTATTATTAAAGGAATAGTGTCATGTGGTATTCTTTTTAAATTTCTAAAACACATGTTTATGATTTCATGAAAAAATGTTAACAGTGTGTAGCTATTAGGAATTGAATACATGACATTTAAAATGAAAGTGAGAGTTTAACCACCTATCCACTAGAATATCAAGGATTAATGTTTCAAAATAAAACATAATGAAGTCTTATAATTATATGTAACTATAAATACATAAATATGCTTTTTGATCTCTAACACTTTTATTAAGTAAGGTAAGAAATTCTATTACCTAAATTCCATTGACATAGTTATTTTTGTCCCCAATTACTTGCAAGTTTTTTAAAAACAGCTTATTATGCCTTAACGTCCATTTTTCAATTTTTCACTAGAAATTAAAGAAAATTACGAAAAGCTAATTTGAATTCAATTATGAAACTTTAGAATAATAATATATTTGATAATTGTAACTATTCGGAGCATCGCTCGGGACAAAAATATAATTATATCTTTAATTATAATGTATAATATATAAGTGATTAATTCCTTCATACCATCACAAGTCACCTTAATATTAGCAATAAAATAAACCTAACTTATGCTACCTTTAGTATTTTATTTTTTAAAAAAAGGTGCAATAATACTTGTTGTTTCACAATTTTTAATGTACAATTCAACCATTATTAGTGTGGATCAATTTTCATTTTTTTTTTGGGTAAAGGTAAGTGTTTTATACTATAAAGCACAAAAAAACATAAGGGATGTCTACTAGGCCAATTTTTACAACAAGCAAACAAAATCCCAACATAAATCCTAAAAACAGAAAACCCTAGTTAAATATATATAAATTTACAAGCTTTCAAACAAAGCAAAGTCCATAGCCCGTGTTCAATCAGGCAAGATTGCTTCAACTCTAATCCTAATTAACATTGTCTTGTATATGTTAAGAACTCGATATTTCCATAAACCTTTATCATGAGCATCCCCAATGTTGTGTTTTGAACTTTGAATATTTTGATGATAATAGATACTTTATGCTATGACATGAATATATGTAATAATAATCGTACTATTAAGATTGAACGAGTTGAAGATATGAAAACTTAGGTCTCGTTATATTAAATTCACGTGTATGCAATGCAATTAACACATTAGAACTTTGTGCTAAAATTTAAAAAATGGAATTAGGATGACTAACTATTTTCTTAGCTAGAGTTGAGAAAATAAGTGATTATGTTAATTTCATGTTTGTGTGGATTAATGAAAAAAAGGAGAGTTTTATTTTACAAGGATTTCAAAAATCATCTTTAAAGAGAAAATTATTTTATTTTCGAAATAAAATAATATAAAACATTTTTAAGGATTTTCCAAAAAATGATATTTTGTAAAAAGAAAAACTTATTTCTAAAGAAAAGATATTGATAAAGATTTTTGGATAAAAATTGATTTAAAAAATTATTAAAGTTGGCTTAAGATATGGAAGAATCTTTATCTTATAAGGAAAGAAAGAAATTCAGTTTTTATAAAAGATAAAATCTGATTTTGAAAAGAAAAAGATTTTATCCCTTAATTTTAAGAATAAAATTATTCAAGAAGATCTTGGAGAATAATTATTATTCAGTTGATTGAATTATCTAAGGGATGAAAATTTATATAACAAAACATGTTTTCAGATTTGGTGAGATTCGGATTTTGAGAGATGAAAACGAACTCCCAGAGCATAGTGTACGACACCGAGTTCTAGTAATTAAGTTAAGGTTTCTAAACAACGATTGTAATAATCCACTATTTGCTTGAATAAGAAGCATGCTTCTGAGAAATCATCCTTTATGTATTATAGAGAGTAGCAACATTCAAGGTTAAGTGTTGGGGAGCACGACTAGAATTAGTAGTGGGGGATCATATTGTATCAAAGGTTTGGTATTTTGAGATTCAAATAATAAAAGAGTAGTTTGTGCGAACATAGATCTCAGAGGTTAGATTGAACCACGTTAAATTTATGTGTCTTATTATTTGATTTATTGTTTTCCTATATTGATACAATTTCGTTTGAGCAAAAACATCAATAGAAAAGTTTACGAGTAAATAATACAGTGTAAGGCACTGTGCCATATGAGTGTTTTTGCGAAAATCGATTAATTTTTGTCACTCAATTCAACCCTATTCCTTAAGTGTCAACTTGTATTCCAACAAGTGGTATCAGAGCAGGCTATTTTCAAAAGGCTCATCCCTAGAGAATAGAAGTCATGAACATGCAACATGACTCTCGAGAAAGACACTCAAAGCAAGTGTCTGATTTTCAACGGAAAAGATTACGGATGGTGGAAGGCTAGGATGAGGATATACATCCAAGGATCGAATTATGAATGCTGGAAAGTCATAAGAGAAGGACCAATCCTTATCCAAGCCAAAAATGCTGAAGGAAAGATGGTCGACAAAGATGAAGACGACTACAATTCAGTCAACTATGCAAAAGCCGAAGAGAACTCCAAAGCTATGAGTATTCTCCAATATGGAATTGATCCTGATGAATACTCAAGGATCTCGGCATGTTCTAAAACAAAGGAGATATGAGATACTCTAAAATTGGCCCACAAAGGTCCGAATGAGGTATAATTAACAATCTCGAATTGATTTACTTGTGCAACAATATGCACTGTTTACTATGAATAAGGAAGAATCTATGAAGAAGATGTTAACCCGATTTACACTAATGACTAATGAATTGCATTCTCTAGGCAAAACCTATACTTTTGAAGATTTAGTAAGAAAGGTGTTAAGAATTTTAATATATAAATCGTTGGCTCCCTAAAATAACTGCTATTCAAGAAGCTAAAGATTTGACAAAACTCACACTAGAACAACTTATTGGATCATTAATGACTCATGAACTTGTTTTAGATTCTAAGAATAATGAATCAAAAATTAAGGGTATAGTCTTAAGAACTAAATTGGAAAGTGAAGATAGTGATAATGATGATGACGTTGATCTTCTTACTAGGAGATTTAAATTTTTTCTCAAAAAGTACAAAAACAACAATCATAAAAAAGGTGAAAATTTCAAAGGTACTAATTCTGGTTGTTTCAACTTTTTAAGTGTGATGAGTACAATCACAGGATAAATGAATGTCCCTTATGGGATGATTAGGGGTGTTAATTATATAACGAGCCGAGCCGAGACCGAACATGTCCAGGATCGGCTCGAAAATGTTTGAGATTGAGCTTGGCTCGAGCTCGAAGCTCGTCGAGCCTAAAAATCTAAGCTCGGCTCGAGTTCGAAAGACTCAAACCCAAGCTCGGCTCGAAAACAAAAAATTTCTGATATTAAAAAAAATTTGGCAAAAAATTTATTCATTAGGCTTTTCATAAAAATATAGCCCAACATACTTTTGCCAAGATTAAACTAATATGAAAGTCAAGTAATGCCCATTTAATAAATAGGCCCAACTTCCATTGAAGTTTGTCACTCTTTATCCACATGCCCTTTTAATGCAAAAGGTTCACTTTTTCCTTTCCTTCCTCACCAATGTAGGACTTCAGAAATTTCATATAACAAATCTTGCAATCACAAGCTGCACTTCACCGATGTGGGACACTTGCAATTTCATATGATGTAGCTATACCACTCTAGCATGCAATATTTTTTTATTTTTTATTTTGCAAGAGGCATGCAAATTTAATTTTTCTTTTGTAATATGTAGTTATTGACTTAGTGCCACCTTTTTGTAATATTATTTTTAGATATGATGTATTCAATGTTTATATAAATATTTTAAAATAAATGTTTATATAAATATTTTAAAATAATTAAACTAGTTAATTAAAGACTTTATAAATAGTCCAATAATACAAATAAGACATAATTTAAAATGAAGTTTAGTGAAAGGTAGTAAGATTTTATAATGAAAATAAGATTGTTGTTCACCTTCTATGTCGATGTGGGACATTAATATCTTATCTAAAAAAAATATCTAAAATACTTTCGAGCTAGTTCACGAACTCTCGAGCCGAACTTAGGGAGGCTCAGCTCGGCTCGTTAAGGTCTCGAGCCGATACCGAACTCGAGCCGAGCCCTCCCGAGCCAAACTTTGACCGAGCTTTGACCGAGCCGAACTCGAATAGTTTGTGAGCCACCCTGGCTCATTAACACCCCTAGGGATGATGAGAAGCCTAAAGAAAAAAGGGAGCAAACAAAGAAAGTCTTCAAGAAAGCAATGATTGTTGGCGTTTAATTGGGGAGATTCAGATTCTGAAGAAGAACAGTCAAAGGCACAATGCCATGAAGCAAAATTGTGTCTGAATGTAGTACAAACAACTCAGAAAAAGGCATGGATGATTCTCACTTGTGTCTAATGGCATAAAACTCGAACTCACAAGATGAAAAGGACAGTGAGGTAAGTTTTCTTTCTCTAAAACCTTCAATATATCTTCTTTCAAAAAACAACTTGTTATATTGCTTGTAAACATCATTGATGATTGTCAAAAATTGAATGATGATTTTCATCATGCAAAAAGAAGTGAAAATTTTAACTAAGCAAAAGATTGGGTTGGGATTGGAATATAAAGATTTATTAAAGGACTGTAAAGAACCGATGAAAAAGAGTGATGAAGTTGAAAAAACTGTTGAAGATAAAAATGTTGAGTTAAACGCCTTAAGATACGAAAAGTCCCTTGCAAAAGAAGTTGTTAACAACATTGTGCCATACATTGGGCCGGAAACCGAAAATGCGAGTCTTGAGAAACAAATTAAATCTTTAAAACATGAGTTATTACCCCCACTAATGGAAGAGCTTGTCTAGGCATCTCATCGTGTCAGACAGGCACACTTGACCTTTCGCACAAAAAGACAAAAAACAGACGCTGAACTTTGGTACTAACTTACACCAAAGTTCAGTAAAATTGGTACCAATACCAAAATAACTCTTATTTTGGTGCCTAGTGTAAGTGAATTTTGGTATCAACTTTGAGTTTTGGTACCAATTATACTTACGTTGGCACCAATTATACTTACTTTGGTATCAACTTTGAACTTTGGTATCACTAATACCTCCTTTAGTACAATAATTTGGTATCAACATTAAATTTTGGTATCACTAACACTTGGTACAATAACTCTTATACTTTGGTACAATAACTCTTACTTTGGTACCTATGAGAGGTCATTTTGGCCTCTCATGATGAGACGCCATTTCGGCCTCTCATGATGAGACGCCAAGTGTTTCTCTTGATGGAACTCAGGAGATGTAGAAACCGGTACTAAAACAAACTATAATCTTCCTTAGAAAATTTTCAACCAATACTCACAACCATCAATACTCAATTTCTTTAGAGATACTTGAATATCCGTATACTTCCTCTATTTTTTAATTGCACCATTTCTTTTTTTTTTTTTTTTTTTTTTACGTTTGTTGAGATGCTTATTTGAACATCAACATCTCTAATTGCGTATAAGTTAAAATTATGAAAAAAAAAATTGATATTTGAAGTCCTTGTATTGAGACGAATCTAATAAGACTCCACTTGACTATGTTTCTTTTTCTTATATAATGATTCGAGATAGCTTAACAAAATTGGTTGATGAATAGATCCAAGAAAACGAGAAAATAAAAAAAATACAAAGGAAATATCTTAATGGAAGCTTACCAAGTTTGTAACTATGAAATACAAACCATTCACTGAATTAAATCAGGAGAGGAGCGAGTGATCCTTTTCTTTTTCTTTTTGGTATTATAAATCTAATTTGCATACTTAGCTTATTACTTTCTATGTCATTTTATTGTATGCTCCATATAGACTTGGTATAAATTTTGATATGTTGTCAGCATTCTTCAAGGGAAGTTTAACTGTTCTCGGAAGGTTGACTATCTCATAAAGAATATTCTCCAAATTAGTAAAGGATTTCGGACGTTATCAAGTTAGCACACATATTCCGAGAAGCAAATCTAGTTGTTGATCATCTATAAAAATTAGGACACGCTATGTCCAATTCAACAACAGTTTTCAATTCGTCAACTGACAAGAGACTTTCTCATCTTCTATATTTTGATAAATTAGGAAAATACCTTGAAAGAAGGATTTCCTAATTTCCTCCTTATACAAACAAAAAAAAAAAATATTATTTACATAAGACTTGGGACTCATGGGATCTCTCATAAAAAATGAGCATCTTTTAGAGATATCTAAAAAGAGAAAAATAATGCTTACTATAAGACATATTAGGAAAGATCTAGACGTATCACAAGTTTACAACTTGCTTGCATATATATCCCTTCGACCCTTCCCGATAGACGATACCATGACTCATGTGTCACTTCTAAAAAAAAATTCCGAACTTAAATGAGATGATCTAAACTGAACTGAAATGAATTGAATTGAATTGAACTGAATGGAGAGAAACTGAATTGTAGAAAGAAATTGGATTGAAGTGAAATGAACTGAAAATAAGTCCAGAAGCACAGAGCCTTACTCAGGTTTTCCTTATGAGTTTTTGGAGCTTGGATAGGTGTCTCATCGTGAGAAGCTAAAATGGCATCTCATAAGGACGCTCTTGTCATTTCGCATAAAAGCAAATAATTAACTGTGAACTTTGGTACCAACATATATCAAAGTTTGCTAAAATTAATACCTATACCAAAATGACTTTTACAATATTTTGGTACCCAAGTGTAATTTGATATCAACTTTGAACTTGCTACAAATTATACTTACTTTGATATTATTTTTAAAAAAATATGGCCTCTCAAATTATGATACCAAATAATATCTGTAGAAATATGCCTTGAATCATTGTGCATCGAAGGTGTTCGAAGAAATGCGTCAAAAAGGGGTTTCGGGAAACCGCCCGATCGGGTCGGGCGTGGCCGCCCGATCGGGCCCGTAACTGAGCTGAGGAAAGAAGTAAAAGCTGGTCGCCCGATGGCATCGGGCTGGGTCGCCCGATCGGGCGAGTCACCGAACAACGACTCGGGCGACTTCGCCCGACCGGGCGCGCAACGAAACTGGAGAGGAAGTAAATTACCGCCCGATCGGGCGGGTTCGCCCGACCCGATCGGGCGGCTGCCCGGTTAACGCGTTTTCGCGTCTTTCTGACGGGATATAAATACTCTGTTTATATTCTAGGGTTTTTATCACGAAATACATTTTTTTCTCTCTGTAGTCTGTTCTTCTCATATAATAAAATATTCCCCCTCTTTGCCGTGGATGTAGCCAAATTGGTGAACCACGTAAATCTGTTGTCTGTTTTTATCGTTTTTTGCATTCATAATTTGTTTCTCTCTCACGTCCGTTATAACAAATTGGTATCAAGAGCTTTGGTGATCGATCTGTGTGAGAAAGATGTCTGGGATGAATGTCAAAATTGATAAATTTACTGGGAGGAATAGTTTTAGTCTGTGGCAAATCAAGATGCGGGCTTTACTGAAGCAACAGGGGTTGTGGGCACCGTTGGCCAAGAAGGCAACGGATTCGTTACCGCTGAGATGGAAATTCTGGAGGAGAAAGCACATTCAACAATTATGTTGTGTCTGTCTGACGACATAATTACTGAAGTTGCGGAGCAGGACACTGCTGCTGGTCTGTGGTTGCAGTTAGAGAGTTTGTACATGACGAAATCTCTAACCAACAAGTTGCTTTTGAAGCAACGTCTGTTCAGCCTGCGTATGCAGGAAGGTACGTCTTTAAGAGATCATTTAGATAAATTAAATACCATCTTACTAGATCTGCGAAATATTGATGTTAAAGTAGATGATGAGGATGCTGCTTTAATTCTGTTGGTATCTTTGCCTATGTCATATGAGAATTTTGTGGATTCATTTATTGTTGGTAAAGATAGTCTGTCGTTAGAAGAAGTAAGATCTGCTCTGCATACTAGAGAAGTCCGTCACCAGGCTTCTGGGTCTAGTACAGAAAATCAGGCATCTGGATTAGTAGTTACTGGAGGGAAGGGACAAAAGAAATCTGGTAAAAAGAAAACGAACTTTAAAAATTCGAATTCTAAGGTCCTAAAACTACTGATATCTGTAATTACTGTAAGGAGAAGGGGCATTGGAAGAATGATGTCCTAAGAAAAAGAAACAGCAGGATAAAAGTGAAGGTTCTGCTGCTTTGGCAGAAACTGGAGGTGATTCTGAGGAAGATCTGGCCCTAGTAGTTAATAGCCAGTCACATTGTAGGGATGTGTGGGTTCTTGATTCTGGGGCATCGTATCATATTAGTCCATGCAGGGAGTGGTCTCAACTTACAAGCAGATAGATGGAGGCAATGTTTCTATGGCTAACAGTGCTGCCTGCAAAGTAGTTGGGATAGGCTCTATAAGGGTAGGACTCATGATGGTACACTCTGTACCTTGAACGAAGTTAGGCATGTTCCATTAATGACAAAGAATCTGATATCTCTGAGTCTTCTAGATAGTAAGGGGTTCAGTTTTCAAGGTGAAGGTGGAGCTATGAGTGTCTACAAGGGTTCAAAGGTGGTTCTGAAAGGTATTAAAGTTGGTACCTTATATATTCTTCAGGGGTCTACTATGACAGATTCTGCTGCTGTTGCATCATCTGAGATTCACAAGGAGGAGTTGACCAAGTTGTGGCATATGAGACTTGGGCACATGGGTGAAAGAGGGATGCAAATTCTGTCAAAAGGGATCTTCTATGTGGGCACAAGGTGCAGAGCCTAGAGTTTTGTGAACACTGTGTGTTTGGGAAGCTTCATCGCAGCAAGTTTCCAAAGGCGGTTCATACAACTAAAGGTACACTCTGATTGTTGGGGACCTTCCCGAGTTGCATCTATTGGAGGTCACAGGTATTTTGTGTCTATGATTGATGATTATTCAAGAATGACTTGGGTGATTATGATGAAGCATAAAAGTGATGCTTTCAAGAATTTCAAACAGTGGAAGGTTTTAGTGGAAAATCAAGTTGAAAGGAAGATCAAAAGGCTGCGAACTGATAATGGTCTGGAGTTCTGTTGGTCTGAGTTCGATGAGTTCTGCAAAAATGAAGGGATTGCTCGCCATCATACTGTTAGAAACACGCCACAACAGAATGGAGTTGCAGAACGCATGAATCAGACACTTCTGGAGAGGGCAAGGTGCATGCTCTCAAATGCTGGGATGGCTAGGAGGTTTTGGGCAGAAGCTGTAAGCACAGCTTGCTATCTGATCAATCGGGGACCCCAACACAGGTATTGACTGCAAGACACCTTATGAGGTGTGGTCTGGTAAGCCTGCAGATTACTCTTTGTTGAGAATTTTTGGTTCTACTGTCTATTATCATGTAAATGAGGGAAAATTAGAACCTAGAGCTAAGAAGGGTAGATTTGTTGGTTTTGGGATTGGGGTTAAGGGCTATAGAGTATGGTCACCTTCTGAAAATCGTGTCATACTTAGTAGGAATGTAATATTTGATGAAAATTCCATGCTTAACCCTTCTGTAAAGTCTACTGTGAGTCTCGTCAGTGGAGATGTTGATAAACAGGTGGAGCTGCAAGTCACTCAGGCTGAGAGTGAATCACAGCACCAAGGTGGAGAAGATCAACATGAAGAAGAGCCATCTGAAATTCATCAACCAAGCATAGCACTTGATAGAGCTAGAAGAGTTGGTGTGGGGCCTCCAAAGAGGTATGGTTTTGAAGATATGGTGGCCTATGCACTTCAGGTTGCTGAGGAGGTGGAGGTTGAAAATCATGAGCCATCCACCTATAAGGAAGCTGTTTCTGGAAGTGAGTCTACTTTATGGCTTGCTGCAATGGGAGATGAGATGGAGTCTCTCGATAAAAATCAGACTTGGGAGTTAGTAAAAGTCCTAAGGAAAGGAAGATTGTGACATGCAAATGGGTCTTCAAGAAGAAAGAGGGTCTTCACCTACTGAGGGGGTTAAATATAAAGCTCGGGTTGTTGCAAGAGGGTTCACACAAAGGGAAGGGGTAGATTATAATGAGATTTTCTCACCAGTAGTCAGACATACTTCCATCAGGGTGCTACTAGCAATGGTTGCACATCAGGATCTTGAACTTGAGCAACTAGATGTGAAAACAGCTTTCCTACATGGGGAGTTGGAAGAAGAGATTTATATGACACAACCAGATGGGTTCCAAGTTCCGGGAAAAGAAGACTATGTTTGCAGATTGAAGAAGTCCTTGTATGGGCTAAAGCAGTCTCCTAGGCAGTGGTATAAGCGGTTTGACAGCTACATGATTGAGTTGGGCTACAACAGGAGTGAGTATGATTGCTGTGTGTACCATAACAAGTTGAGTGATGGTTCTTTCATATATCTGGTTCTGTATGTAGATGATATGCTTATAGCTGCTAAGGCTAAGTCTGATATTCAGAGGTTAAAGGGTCTTCTCAGTGCTGAGTTTGAGATGAAAGATTTGGGTGCTGCAAAGAAGATTTTGGGGATGGAGATCTATAGGGAAAGAAGTCAGAAGAAACTTTTCTTATCTCAGAAAGGTTATATTCAGAAGATTCTATCAAGGTTTGGCATGACAACTGCAAAGCCTATAGACACTCCAAGTGCTTCAAATAATCATTTGTCTGTGGCTTTTGCACCCAAAACTGCTGAGGAGAAGGAGTACATGAGTCGGGTTCCTTATGCTAGTGCAGTAGGGAGTTTGATGTACGCTATGGTTTGCACTAGGCCGGATCTTGCACATGCAGTCAGTGTAGTTAGTAGGTTCATGGGTGATCCTGGTAAGGAGCATTGGCAGGCAGTCAAGAGGATTTTTAGGTACCTAAGAGGTACTTCTGATGTTGGTCTCATTTATGGGAATGATACCCAGTGTTTAGTCACTGGTTATTCGGATTCTGATTATGCTGGAGATGTTGACAGTAGGAGGTCAATGACTGGTTATGTATTTACTCTTGGTGGTTCTGTCGTTAGTTGGAAAGGCAACTTTGCAGGCTACAGTTACTTTGTCTACTACTGAAGCAGAGTACATGGCGTTGACAGCAGCTGCTAAAGAGGGAATATGGCTAAAGGGACTAGTTAGTGATCTTGGGTTGCATCATGATCAGGCTACTGTTTACTGTGACAGTCTGAGTGCAATATGTTTAGCTAAGGATCAAGTCCATCATGAGAGGACTAAACATATTGATGTGAGATACCATTTCCTAAGGAGTGAGACTAGGATTAAGGTGAAAAAGGTAGGAACTGCTGATAATCCTGCTGACATGTTCACCAAGCCGGTTCCGCAGAGTAAGTTTCAACATTGTTTGGACTTACTCAATGTTCGTGATTGTTAATTGCCCTCCTTGGGCAATTCTGGGGTCCTTAGGGACTAATCTGGTCTGGTTGTCCTTTGGGACAAATCTGGTGTTTGGGAGATTCTGGGCGTTGTGATCAATGCGTCTGCTTTTGGTTATTATGAGGATTCAAGTCAAGGTGGAGATTTGTAGAAATATGCCTTGAATCATTGTGCATCGAAGGTGTTCGAAGAAATGCGTCAAAAAGGGGTTTCGGGAAACCGCCCGATCGGGTCGGGCGTGGCCGCCCGATCGGGCCCGTAACTGAGCTGAGGAAAGAAGTAAAAGCTGGTCGCCCGATGGCATCGGGCTGGGTCGCCCGATCGGGCGAGTCACCGAACAACGACTCGGGCGACTTCGCCCGACCGGGCGCGCAACGAAACTGGAGAGGAAGTAAATTACCGCCCGATCGGGCGGGTTCGCCCGACCCGATCGGGCGGGTTCGCCCGACCCGATCGGGCGGCTGCCCGGTTAACGCGTTTTCGCGTCTTTCTGACGGGATATAAATACTCTGTTTATATTCTAGGGTTTTTTATCACGAAATACATTTTTTTCTCTCTGTAATCTGTTCTTCTCATATAATAAAATATTCTCCCTCTCTCTGCCGTGGATGTAGCCAAATTGGTGAACCACGTAAATCTGTTGTCTGTTTTTATCGTTTTTTTGCATTCATAATTTGTTTCTCTCTCACGTCCGTTATAACAATATCAAAGTAACTTTTACTTTGATAATATTCAAATACTAAAATAAAAAAGTCATTTTAATCTCTCACCATAAAAGGCCAACACTTTTTCGAGTTTTTGGCCTTCTCTTTCACGTTCCGATGCAATGTTTTGACCATAAGTCCTGACAATTTGGTTTGGAATTCGGGTGCAAGTTGCGGAGGATATTGAAGTACTCGGCGTCTATCCTATACTATCTTCTGCCATCATCCAATGTATTACTTACTCGTGTAGGTGGATAAACCTTCTAATGGATTCCATAAAGGGGAAACTTGTATACATATTGACAAACGTGCTAGGGGTATCCCTACACGGCTACACCTCCACAAGGCTATAACTACAAGGCTTTATACTTTATTGTCATATTGGTATAGTTTGATACATATTTTCTCATATTTTCACGTTCTTTCCATATTTACAATTATTTAACTTTTATGTTTGTTAATTCATATTTTACATGATGTACTATCTTAACAATAGGGGCAGCACACCCCCCACTTCAAGCGCACCTCTGTATCGACTGAATCACTCTAAGGGTCTAGTCGGTGGAACCGGTGAACCACGCGAGCTGGTTAGATGCGTGGGGCAGAGGGCTCGTAGTACCCCCTTTTCCTTTTCTTCGCTTCGGTAGTGAATCACCCACTAAAAAAAGAGGCAAGCCTGCGCGCTCTATTTGAGACTACTAAGGCGGGCGTGCCTTAGGGTGTGTTTATCCCTCAGACTCAAACCCAAACTTCAGACTGTGCCACATCAGCTTTCCACTAATTTTTATCTACTTTTTATTCTTCAGACTCACTCCAGACTCATTCCAGTTTTACACTTTATCCCTCAGACTCTCTCCAGACTCTTTATCAAAAGTTTAACATATTATTTTATATTTAATCATTTTCATGTTTTTTTTCTATAACATTATTAACTTAATATGTTATGAGCATATATAGTTTAATTATTTACTAATTATTATAACATTAAAATAACAATTTATCTAATTATTTATTTAAGATTACACGAAATAGTAAATTACACACGAAATAGAAAAGTACACACGAAATAAAAAATTACATACGAAATAGAAAATTACACACGAAATAGAAAATTACACACGAAATAGAAAATTACACATGAAATTTAATTAGCGTCTCCTCCATAACGCGACCATATGTGTTCCACCAAATCATGCTGTAGTTGGTGGCATTGTGCTCGGTTGCGAATTCGCGTATGATTTTCAAAGTACCTGCTTCGGTTTACATAATAATTTCTTAGCCGCCCGGTATGAAGTTGTGGACTTTCGCTTTGATTCCTTGCTACTGTATAATTAACGCTAGTGGTCATTAGAGTATCATCTCTTTCATCCTCAATAATCATATTATGTAATATGATGCATGCTTTCATGATATCACCAACTTCACTTTTTTTCCATGAACGTACCGGGTTGCAAACAATCGCGAATCTCTTTGGAGCACCCCGAAAGCTCGTTCTATATCCTTCCTTGCACCTTCTTGATGTTGAGCAAATAGTTTTCTTTTCTCGGATAGCATGTTCGCTCGAGGAATGGTTTTGACGAATACAGGCCATTCAGGATAGATACCATCCGCAAGATAGTATCCAATATTATACGTGCTTCCATTTATCGTGTACTGGATTTCGGGACCTTGACCTTCAAGCAACTCATCAAATACCGGGGATCGATCCAAGACATTAATATCATTGTTAGATCCTGCAACACCAAAATATGCATGCCAAATCCATAAATCATAAGAAGCAATAGCTTCTAATATCATTGTTGGTACACCTTGATGACCCCCAGTATATTGACCTTGCCATGCCGTGGGACATTTATCCCATTGCCAATGCATACAATCGATACTACCAAGCATACCAGGAAATCCGCGGGATTCCCCAATTTGAAGAAGACGTCGGGTGTCATCAACTGTTGGCCTTCTTAAGTAATGTGGTTCAAAAACCTCAATCACACACTTACAAAAATTCTTCAAGCATTGTAGTGCCGTATTGCCAGCTATTCGCACGTACTCATCTACAGCATCACCAGCCACTCCATAAGCCAATAATCGAATGGCAGAAACACATTTTTGAAGTGGTGAGAGAGAATTCCTACCAAGAGCATCAAGTCCCTTTTGGAAATACGTAGAATGATTTTCGAGGGCATTGACGATGCGAAGGAATAACTCCTTTCTCATTCGAAACCTTCGGCGAAATTGTGTTGTGCATCATATACCGGGTCACTTGAGAAGTAATCATTCCATATGCGCTCATGTCCTTCCTCACGATTTCTTTCTGTGTATTTTCTTTTCTTTCTTATTTTACTAATGTTTGAAGGTGATGTATCTTCAATGACATGATTTAAAATCTCATCTACTAAATCTGTGGAAGTGTCACCCCCCATGTATGAATCATACGTTTAATTGTACAATTCATCGAATGTGTTGGGAGGGTTAAAGTATGACATATCACTATGACTTGAGGTTTTAAATTTTTGAGAGGATTTGTGGATAGTTTGCTATGAGAATTTGAGTTCAGAAATGGGTAAATATATAGAAGTTGTGGAAGTTAGTAATTCAATGCACAACATTCAAATAATTCAATCACTGTAATGAGTACTACAACAATAATGCACTGATCTTTGGTACAAAATTCAAAAAATAGTGCAATTATATCTGACAAAGTTACTGAAAAGATGGATGTGAGGTAACAAGTCATGTACTGATATAGACTTGGAGGTGACAACTCATTGAAATTGGAATCAATTCACCATTATTATTATGATTATTTTTATTAATAATATTACTAATAATTATCATACTTAATGTTAATAAAGGAAATAATTAATTATTATTAATATTAAGAAGTAACATAAGTTCATGAAATAAAAACATGCTTTACTGAAACATAGCTACAATATATTAAAACAACATAAATAAACATTAATAAACATAATCAAATTTTGCAAGTTGTAAGCAACCTAATCATCAAAAGTCCATCCATATTTTTCTGCAAGTGCTTGCAACTTCTTCTCATGAATCTTTCTTTGCAAAGGAGCCATCTTGGTGACATCGGCACAGAGTAGTTGGTTTTCAAGCTCCTGCTCCTTTAAATCTGCCATACGACTCATTGATTGTGCACGTGACTCTTGAATATCTTTTGCAACTGATATGGCTTCACTATGATCACTTTGGGTGCTTTTTCCCTTTCTCTGTGCAGCTAGTTGTTTCTTTGCAGCTTGTTGACCTGTTGTGGTCGGGCCTCATCAACTTCATCAAAACCCTCAACATCCTCCCCGCTTGCTGTGTAGTCTCCTGATTCAGAAATCTTGTTCCTTTTTGACGAATCACTATCGTTGTCTTTCTTACGTTTGCTCTTTAGTTCAGCTTTGAACTTATTAGTTTCACACACAATAATCCACACATGATCGTATTGAAACTTGGAATTGTAGAGACTTTGGTAAAGTGCACGAGCCTCCGAGAGCTTCAAAGCTTCATTAAACCCACTTCTCTTTTCATACTTGGCATAACACCCTGCAAACTTTCCAAGTGCATTATTAATTGCCCACCAATGTTGTTTGCAAGGGTTTACCTCTCGTTCAGCTTGATTTGTTTGCCTATTTTCATTGAAGAATGCACAAATTTTCCCCCAATATGCATCGGCTCTTTGTGCATTGCCATTCACTTCATCTTTGGTAGTATTAATCCATGCAATACCAAGAAGTGTTTCATCTTCTATCGTCCAAGTTAACCCTTTTTTCTCTTTAGTTTGACTTACTTTGCGACGTGATGTAGTACGAGCAGCAGTACGAGTAGTTGTAGTAACATCAATATTCGCCTCTTCAATACCCGCATTATCTACAAATACGTTGTCGGAATTGGGCCCAATACTAATAGGGGTAAAAGGAGGTTGGTCAATACTTTGAGTAGTAGGAGTATATTGGTTATTTGGAGTTTGGAGAAATTGGGTAAAATTTTGCACTTGTGCATTACCCATACTAGTGGGATTGGGGTTAGAAAAATTTGTATTTTGGGAATTTTGGGAATTTTGATATTGATTTTGTTGAGCTAAAAATGTCTGAAATTGAGGATTATTTTGAAACATACTCATAAGGGAGTTTAAATCAAAATTTGATTTGGATCCATTAAAAATATAATAGATAGATTTTTTTTTTTTTGAGAGAATAGAGATAAAAGGGAAATTGATATGGGAGAATATAGAGAATGTAAAAAAAAAGTTGTACCCAAAGAGTTATTTATAGGCATTATTACAAATTATTATACAATAAATTATACAGATCATGACATTTTTTATTACTAAAATTTATAACTGTTAAAATTTAGCCGTTGAATTTGTGCAATTGGACAAAGTATCCGTTGCATTTGTGTTGGTGGGCCATGCTAATAGTATTAAAGGGAGTCTTTGTCAGAGTTTTACAAATCAAAACTCTACGCGAGACTCACTTCCATTTTTTGGCAGTTTATCGCGTCAGACCCAATGAGACTTTGCAAAGTCTCTGCTTGAGACTCCAGGTCTAGACCGCGTTAAACTCACCCTTATTTCCTTGTCTAACCGAGACCAGTAGCAACCTGAAGATGGGCTGGAATAACTTGGGGCATTTTTTCATCTATGTCCCTTTTAGTGGATCAAACTCGTCCTCCAGAATTGCTATACGACCTAGCATATCCTCAAGCTTTTTGCCGAAACTCTCAATTATCAATATTATTAAAAAAAACAATTATTTGAAATATATATAGGATTAATTTTAATAATCCAATTTTGAACGTGTTCGCTGAATTTAATTTCACTGTTAATTATTTTTTGATAACCCAACTTATAAAGTAACTTCTCAAAATAATCTAAACTCTTTTTTTCGTCATCATCTATCAATTTTGAGTTTACTGTATGAATGGAAGAAAGTAAATAATAATTGAGTTGTTGTCGATGTTAATAGATAAATAGTGCAAAAGGTAAACAGTTGCAAACATTGAAAAAGAAATTAATATTATTCTATAATTTACGTTTTTACATTTGACAATAATGTAAAATTTATATAGTGTTATATATTAGAAGGTTCTACATACCACTAAAATGGTTGTAATTGATATCATTTGAGCTTCCAAGTTCCACCTGATTGTGTGCAAGAATTTTCTCATGTAGATATTAGAGGGATGGTAAACCTCTTTCAAAAGGAGTCCATTTTCTGTATACTTTCAGAAGGCAAACTAGTTGTTCTGCATCTGTGTTGATATTGCATCTGTGTTGATATTGAGAAGTCTTGTAGAATTCCACTATAAGGTTTTATGATTTACTATAAATAAGAAGTTAAGGGACAGAACATCTAAATCTAAAATAATTTGTTATTTGTGATATGATTTATATTTAAGAGTTTCATTTAGGGCACCATGCTATTAATATGTTTCCTTGTACATTGATATTGTAATAATTCCGAATTTGAACCACAAAGACTAACTACATAACACAATGTTCAAAAACCTTTAGTTAGCTATCTAAATAGTTTTTATTTAGAAGATTGAAAATGAATATCAAGGTTTAAAGGACGGAGAAAATATATATATTGTTTGCTTTTGTTTACAATATAGTTATGGCTTTTGACTCGGCCCATGAGAAATCTAGTTAATGAGTTTGTTCTCCCTAATAATCATGGCTTTTACCAAGTTAAAATCAGAGTTATTTCCTTATTTTTGAATAGTTGATTCCTTTTAACTTTAACACTATTTGCATATTATATTCCGACCATATGTATAAAATTCAATATTAGCTTACAAGATACTGTTGAACGTGTCTCCACAGACATGCTCAAATTATCAACTTTTATAATTTTTTAATAATAGAAAAATAAAAATATTAATAATTAAAGTTGTGTGTCGGCAAATGTATAAATTAGGTTAAATTCATACATTTATTTGAAAACGGAGATATCAGTAGTAAAGCTTGCAATTCCGGTCAATAGGGATGCATGCATGGACACATGGTTCAAGAAAAAATATGTTAAAATAAATTTGAAAGAAAATTTTACTAGAAAAAAAAGTGTAGAACTCTACTAACAGAAGAAACTTACATTCCATAGAATGCAACTTAAAAGCTCTGTGCATATCATACAAGATCTCAGATTACATTAAGTAGAAGATTACATATCATTACATGATGCATCGAGTATAAAAGCAACATTTCCGTAATTTATGTCCTGTTTTATAAGACACAAATACATCTATACTTTTCTCCGATCAAACATGTATTATTATTTATTAATATACAAACACAAACACAGAGAATACATTTTTGTTTTTGGGAGGCATTAGACTCACTCAGACTTAGTTACCCTTTTGTTCCTCAGCAATCTTTGTCACCTTTGGGGGATAGTGACCACCATATCCACCATGTCCACCGTGACTGTAACCTCCGTGGCCGCCACCGTATCCACCACGTCCTCCGTATCCTCCACCACCATATCCTCCGTGGCCACCACCGTATCCTCCGTGTCCACCACCGTAACCTCCGTGTCCACCACCGTAACCACCGTGGCCACCATAGCCTTGAGGGTCTACAACTTCACTCTCCTCTTCCTTGGGTGGGTAATGACCGCCATATCCACCGTGTCCTCCGTGTCCACCATGTCCATGTCCTCCTCCGTAGTAGCTATGATGCTTAGACTCCTCCACAGACTCTGCAAAAAACATTATGAGAAATATATTGTTAGTGCATTTTTAGTCAATGGGTAATGGCTCACTAAACAGTGGTTGGACGGAAAACATTTTTTAAGAAAAACATTTTTTGAGTAATATTGTTTAAAAGAAACATACATCTTTAATTAAGATAACTATAACTAATCGATATCTAAACTATTTTCACCCATTTCGAAGCAAATACAGGATAACGATAAGCCTACTTTTGAGTATATTTTCCTCAGTCCTACTTAAATTAACACTCTTATACTTATTTCGCTTCAAAATATAGTTCTTACTTTCATTTTTTATGTTCCAAAATATAGTTATCATTTCTATATTTAGTTACACATTTTTCCATAATTTACCTAGAAAAACCGTGTCCTCATCAGCTCATTCGTATGTGCAAAATTTTGATTTAAGTAATAACATTTTGTTTCTATATATAAAAATAATATGACTAAAGTGAAAATATATGAATAATGCAAAAATCATAATATGGCTATGTTTGACATTACTAGCTGAAGATAAACTAAAACTGATAAGTTAATTGAAACTGAAGATAAAGCTGAAACTGATAAAGCGCTAGAACTGATAAAGTATCATATTATAACCGCTAATAGCTAGCCACAAAATCGGAGAATGCGTACGGTTACGGAGTATCTAAAATATTCACAAACAACCTATATAGACTGCCGAAGGCCCGAAAGAGGGAAAAAAAAGAACATTGTACTCACGTGTTTGTTGAGTGGTGGAAGACTCAGCTAGCTCACGAGCCGAGACTTCAGAAAAAATAAGAAAAGCCATGGCAAATAGAAAACCAAGGAGTAAAGCCTTTGAGTAGGCCATTTTCAATTTCCTAAACAACTTGAAAGAGATTTTTGTGAAGACTGTGTTTTTGTTTGTGGGATGAATGAGAAAGGCAATAGGATAGCTATATGTATTTATAGGCAGATACATGAGTAAATGGGGCCCCTAGTAAAATTGTGCATGTGGTGTATATAAAAGGAAGATGAAATAAAAATCAACTTAGAGTGACAGATCATATGTAGAGGAATTATATTAATTTCACGCAGTAAATGGTTAGCTATATAGGTGGCTAGTACTGTACATCCAGTTATATTTTGTCAAAGATATGAAACTCGGAGTAAAGACGATGAATCTGATCTTTTGGGTAAACTTAAGGCCGTATTTGGACACGGGCAACAGAGACATATGCGCAGCAGCCCAGGGCTTTAGAATGCAAGTCTCAAGTTAATAAAGGCTAAAGAGATAAAAGGAAAAGTTTTTTTAAAAAAAAATACCACTAAATTGCCGACTGTCGAGAATAGAGCTTAATCTACAACCTTTTTAGTCCACCTCTTTTTCAATATTTGATAGTTTTCATACTTGTTCAATTCTCCCACTTTTTTTCTTATTCGATTTTGAAACTTATTTTCATTTTATTCTCCAATTATAATTCCGTTGCAAAAATCTTGGCGAAAATCTATATATAACTTGACGTTGATTTGTTTGACAAACGATTTTCTCAAATGTTCAATTACCGAAAAGGGATTAAAGTTAGTCTATGAACACTCCTCCTTCCATTGTTGGTTACATCTCAATTACTCATCAATTTTCCCTCTTTCTTATGTTATTTTTTTCATCCTTTCCTTTGGAAATTTGGTTGCTGAGTTGTTTTTTCAAAGGTTTGATACTCCAAGAACTCAACTGTTCAAGGAGATTCTACCAATCACAAAAACATTAGGGAAATTTCACTAAATTTTGTACGAAATTTGGTGCTTTAATATATTGTCTTTTAAGGTAATAAATAGTGTCATTTACAACCATTTTTTTACTCACTACATACTCTAGATATTGATTTTCTTTTTTATCGGCTATTAACTAGGGTCCCATTTTGTAATCACCCATAGGGCATGTAACTCCAAAACGGGCCTAAAATAAGTCATATACACTAGTTTGCTTTAACATACTTTAATACTTTCATTTTTGTTCTCACTTTGTTTCTTTATTATAATTTATCACTTTATCTTTGGAGAGAACCAAGAAGGAGATATAAAAGTATGAGAGAAAAACTAAAAAAGAAGAGTAAAATTGAAAAATGAGAGAGAGCAACTAAAAAATGGGTTAAAATATTAAAAAGTGGATGCCATGAGTAGAAAAAGAGGAAAAATTTATGTGACATATTACTCTAAATAGAATAGATAACAGTGTGTAGATTAAAAAAACGGACCAAAAAGAAAAGTGTGTATTTAAAAAGAAATGAAAAAATAGGATTTTTTTAATTTTAATAATGCAACCTTTTAGCCATTCAGAACGAATAAGCAAACCTTTTAGTTAGTTCTAAATAATGCAAGCTATATATTAAAATTCCTACACCAAGTCAAATTGGCTGGTAAATTTTTTTTGTAAAAAAATTTAAAAACTCATTCTCTCACTCCCTTCTCCCTCACGCTGGCTGCCCACCCCATCTCCTTCCCCTACCCCTCGCCCCACCCGTCTCCTTCCCCTTTCCCTGAAATCAGACAAACCACCTACCCATCTCTGAAACTACCAAATCCACCCATCCCATCCCTTAAACCACCAAACCCCCCTCCTGTCCACACTCTCTCTTCTCTCATATTCCCTCTTTCTCCCATGTTGCGTATTGCCAGCACCACCGCCGTCCACCAGCGCTTATCCTGTGCGCCACCAACCGCCAACCTAGTACGCGTCCCCTTCTTCCCCCATTCACATTCTCTCTCGCCCAAACTCTTTCTCTCTCTCCTCTGTTTTATGATTACTAACTCCACCACAGCACCACCACACGTCTGCTCAACCACACCACAACCATCTGCCACCAAGATCAGCGCGCACACGAGCCAACCCCATCCTCGACCGCCATAGCACTAACATTGCCCAATCTTTTCTCTCCTTTTTCTCTCGCGTGGTTCGTAAAAGAGGGAGAAGTTAAGAAGGTGGTATGGTGGGGGTTGTAGAGAAGGGTGGAAGTGAAAAGAGGAGAGTTTGGGTCTGTATTTTTTCAAGGGTGAGGGAGGAAAAAAGTGGTGATTTTGAGGTAAGGGACTAGGGGCGGGGTTTTTCCGGTGGGTAAGGTCGTAGTGGTGGGGTGTGGTGGGGAAGAGTTCAGTACTGGTGGAGAGAGATAACGAAGAGAGAAAAAAATAATTTTGATTTTTTAATCCTACAAAAATTTAAAACTAACCAATGAAATTGTGACAAGTGTCCCGGACAACCTGTTTATCAGGTTGCATCGGGTTCTAACCTATTCAGAGAATTTTTAGATAAAGGTTTTATTATATAAGAATAATTAAAAGATTTGCTTATTCGTTACGAATGGCTAAAATGTTGCATTATTAAAACCAAAAAATCTAAAAAAGTATTATTTATGAACAAACTTTGACCAAAAAATTTGAAGGGAAAGTTGTTTCCTCCTATCAATTTAAACCTATTATAAATTGCCAAATTAAATAATATTAAACCCATATAAAAAAAATTATTGATTTCATCTTAACCCAAACAACCTAGAAATTCTTGTGTCAGAGCCGATTTGCCTCGTACTTGATCGGCCGATCCGAAAACTAGTAAACTTGTGCTATTTTTTTTCAAATTATAACACTTTCCATCCAAATATACCATTAACTATCGCAATTATTGATTTTGGCATGTCGTTTAATTTTTTGTTGAACTTAGACATCATGATGAATGACTATATCAATTATGACTTACTTTGTGTGACATATTATTTTATTTCATTTTTTTTAGAATCGGGTACATGGATGGACTAATGAAATCTCTATCTCATGAAAAAATCACCAGGCAACTAAAATAGTGGAATTCATATCTCAGAAAGAAAGCACTAGAAACTAAAGTAAAAAGAAAAGGAAAAAAAAAACAAGATCTAGCTTCCCAAGGAAGCATTACAATTATCGTTGGCAAGATCCCGAAATAGCCACACCACCTAGCAGCGATCGAAGTCGAAGACGGCGTAGCAGCGACTGGATTAAGGCTTCGACTGGATTAAGACCCATCACCAGAAATAACGACTGGATTAAGAGCCACCATAGTGTCAACAATGGCAGATCTGGCAACAAAAATGCCTAAACCATCGACGACGGAGGTTAGTGTCGATGACGTGCAAAAAGAAAAGTGTTTAGATTAAAAAGAAACAGGTAGAATAAACTTTATGTTTCATTCCACTTTACTGATGCGCATCTCTCATTTTTATTTCCCTATATTTTTTATACATGTGTGCAAGATTCTCTTAGCGCAAGCGACTGTGTAGGATCTAATAACGGTATAATTTAACATGGACGCGAGCTTGATGGAAGAATCCAAGGAAAGAAAGGCGATTTAAAGAACGAAATTTTGGTGCCCTTCTTTGTCTTTCGAATTTAGGATTCATTTTATTGTAAATGTATATTTTGATTGTAGCAATCACAACTCACAGTGGTATAAGTTTAAGTAAAACGTACATCTATCACAATAATAAGTACAAATATTAATGGTCAAATACGTATATTGAAGACTCTACAACAATAAATGGACAAAATTAAAAAAAAAAAAAACTTATAAAAGAGGTATAAAACACTCTTAATCACATTTCATATATGTAGCTAAAAAAGGAGTCCATACATCACAATATTAAATTTACAATAGCACATGAAAAGAGAAGTATTACATGATAAACATATAGGAAGTAACCTTCTAGAAATCCATGTCCTATTTTGCATAGACACAAAAGGATGAATCCTTTTGTTTTGATTTACATACTACCTTCGTTCGCCTTAAGTTGTTTGTTACATTGTTGTTTGAAAGTACATCATCAAATGTGACAAATACTTGCGGATAGAAGGAGTCTTTGACATAAATAAACACAAAGTACATAGTTATTATTTAAGGGCATTATACTCAGTTACCCTTCTGTTCCTCAGCAACAACCTTTGTCTCCTTTGGGGGATAATGACCACCATAACCTCCGTGGCCATATCCACCATGTCCATAACCACCGTGACCATAACCACCATGGCCATATCCACCACCACCATATCCTCCATGACCACCGCCACCATATCCACCATGACCATATCCACCGCCACCATATCCACCATGACCATATCCACCGCCACCATATCCACCATGGCCGCCATAGCCACCATAGTGTTGAGGGTCTACAACTTCACTCTCCCCTTCCTTGGGTGGGTAATGACCACCGTATCCACCGTGTCCACCGTGTCCGTGTCCATGTCCATGTCCTCCTCCGTAGTAGCTATGATGCTTAGACTCCTCCACAGACTCTGCAAAACAATATCAAGAATGTTTTGTACGTTAGTTGCTTTTGTGGGGAAATGTTAAGTACGTTTTATAATACATAGATTTCATTTAGATGGACGAGAAAGTATTTTCAAAACAACGATATATCATGAAAAGTTCACTTTTATGAAGCAATCAAATTATATCGGGTCTTGTTTTCACTTTTTCAGTCATTCTAAATACAATTTTAAAATATTGGATTTTTCGTTATTTAAATCGTATATCCCATCACTTGTATTGATTTATCAAGGTGTAGAACACCCGAAGTCAAACTCAAAGAGGGTGATCATAGTTGCTGAAAAATTAAGGTGTACTGCACTAGTAGTACTTTTTTTTTATATATTATTCTTCTAGTTTTTAAGTCCGAAAGGCATATATAAACTAGCAACCTGTATTATAGAAAAATGCCCAGCCTTATACATGCATGCTACAAGAAATACTTGTTTACAGTATTTTGACAAGAAAAACTCACGTGTCTGTTCAGTGGTAGATTCAGCTAGCTGACGAGCTGAGACCTCGTAGGAAATGAGAAGAGTCGCGGATAAGAGGAAACTAAGCAGTACTAAAGCCTTTGAGTAGGCCATTTTTAAGTTCCTATAAAAAAAGGAGAAGTTTTTGTGTAGGCTAAGCTTGTATTTGTGTGATGAGAAAGGCAAAGAGTAACATATGTATATAGTGCTGTCAGTTTGGTTGAAAACCGATGGTTAAACTGCAAATGGTTGATCAACTGAACTGAATAAACTGAACTGAATTGACCCATAACTGAAAAGTTAAAAACTGATAAGTCAATCAGATTAAAGTAAACTGCAATTAACTGAACTGAACTGAACTGAAAATCAACCGAAAACATACCAAACTGAAATTAACTGTACGAAAAACCGATTTAAACTGAACTAAACTGAACTGGAAATGAACTGAATTTAACTGAAAACTGTTTCGAACTGTTTTTAACTGAACTGAATCAAACTGTTTTTAACTGAACTAAATCAAACTGTTTTTAACTGAACTAAATCAAACTGTTTTTAACTGAACTAAATCAAACATTTAATATAAACTTTGAATATCATGTACTTGTTTATATTTTCATTTAATTATCCAATCTCTCCATTTTCAAATAATATTCTCCCAAATACAGAATGCTAGCTAGTGTTCTTAATTATGGAAGTCATAATTTTTTTTAAAAACCAGCTACATCCCTTTAATCTAAGAGATGCAAATGATTTAAAATTTTACTTAAAATCTGAAGTAATTTTAAGGAAAATATATACACAAACCAAGCATAAATCAACAAATATACAAAACATAAAATCTCAAATTCAAAATTTTCAGTTAAACATGGGTAGATCTAAAATCAAAATCCTTAGTAATTACATTCGCTCATTACAGAAAATGATAAACTAGATCTAAAAGTTACAAAAAAAATAATTACAATAAAAATAATAACACTTTAACTCTTAAATCTGTACATTGATTTGGTTATTTCAGCGTCACCAAACTTCAAACTTCCCAAAACTTCAAACTTCCCAAACTTCTGGATACTGAAGACAAAAGTTACAATCACACAACTAATTCCATTTATTCCTTCTTCGTCAATATTATTGAAATCTGGAAAACTTAATTATACTAAAAGAAGAAAAGAAGAGTAAAGAGGAAGAAAAAAAGAAAATTAACCATGAACATTCATGAAGTAAATATCTAAAACGAAAAACCAAAAAAAAATAAAATTAATCTAAACCTTCAAACGATCGACACAAGGAACCACCACCACCATAAAAGAACGAACGAACCGAGGAACCACCGCTGATGAACGGACGAACGAAATGCTCTCTTTCTTCGTGGTATTGTTTTTGCGCACGACAAAATTACAACAATTAATTAATCCCAGTTCTTCGTTTTTCGCTGAATTAATCAAAACCCAATTATCCCCTCAAAAAAAAAAATCAAAACCCAATTATATTATATTATTGCTTGAAATTGGAGAATAAATTATTGGAAATTTAAAAAAGTGTGCAAAAGATTCGTTATATATGTACCTACATCTAGAGGAGGGTGGTAGAGTATTACTTTGTATATTTCAAGTTTTCAACGCCATGTTACATGTAGGAAGAAGGGTTGATTTGTATACTAAGAAAAATGTAATTTTGGAAGGGGAAAAAAAAAGGAAGATTGAGTTGAAGGAGAATTGAGAATCTGGATGAAAAGGGTTTTGAATGAATGGAAGTAGAAGAGATAGGAAAGGAGCAGCACAGAGAAATGGAAGGAGCAGCGCATGAATAGAATTTTTAGGTTTCGCAGTTTGGAGGAGAGATGGGAGAAGGTAATAGAGTAGGAGACGATCTAACGGTTTATTTTGTTTTAGACATGTATCCAACGGTTAATATTTATGATCCGTGTGCTTTGTGTTGTTTTCTTGTGTGCCCTTGATTATGATAATCTAATGGTTTAGATTTTGTCCATTAGATGGTTTTGGATTTTGCATTAAGAAAACAAATAATCCTACCAAATTATTATTCATAACTAATCTCCATGTTCCACATCCCTAAACCCCAAACTCATACTTTATAACCCCATTTTCAAATAATAATATTATTATTTATAATAGTAATCTCCAGTTAAGACATATAGCTCAAGTAGATGTTTTAACTCAAATATTGTACTGATGTATTTTTTATCTTAATTAGCCTATCAACTACCATTGACACATTCATTTAGTATAATGTGTAATTCGAATCGTTCAAGTATATTTTTTTGTTTATGAGACGCATTACACTCGAGGATGATTATCATTGACTAATATATATACTAATTCATTGTATTACTTTGTGTTTATACTAATGTATACTGGCTAGAAATGCAACACATTGATATATACACTATCTATACATTGACATATAGTCGAAATGCAATACATTAATCTATATACTAATCTAGTTTAGCCTAGTCATTACCCCTTATTATTATTATTATTATTATTATTATTATTATTATTATTATTATCATTATCATTATCATTATCATTATCATTATCATTACCATTACCATTACCATTACCATTACCATTACCATTACCATTATCATTATCATTATCATTATTATTATTATCATTATTATTATTATTATTATTATTATTAAAGTTGTGAATTGAGTTTCTTAATTTTAGTTATACTCCTTGTAGAGTTATGTTTATTAATATGCATAATGATACTCTACCGGAGTCTCGATAGCTCATAGCTCGACTTACATTGGATGTTTAACTTAAATAGAGTATAGTTATACTCCTTGTAGAGTTATGTTTATTAAAGTTGTGAATTGAGTTTAGCCTAATGATTGTCCAACTATACTGATTTTTGTCACATTATACTCGTATTATATTAGCTTGTGTTTATCGACTTTAATCATCATCCTCATCACTAAATTATAAGCATTCACCATTACTTGTTACTTCATTACTTGTTGAGTTTAGCCTAGTGTTTGATTATGTATCATTTTCATATGACATATTGACATATTCGATTAAGTGATAAGTGATTAACGTTGATCATTATTACTTCATTACTTGTTGAGTTGTTACTCTAGCTCTAAGGTCATTAATGTTTTGATTATAGTCATTTACATGAATTATAGTATAACAATATAATTATATTGACGTGTTATAGGATACATATACTTTTGCTTATCAAGCTATAATTCTTATAGAGTTATAGTACGTATACAACTATTAGTCTATCACCTAATTATATAGTAGTTAGATTATATTTATTTAAGTGAACTTATTGTGTAACGATATAACTTATATGAATTTCATTGAGTTGATAGTAACTTCTTATAATTTATGTTCATTATTGTTATTGTTTTCATTGTCATCATAACTATTTATCGCACACACGAGTTGACTAAGAGTAACTGACTAAGTGTCATCATAGTTATTGTTACTATTATTTGTATTATTACTATTTTCATCATCGCTTTATGTTACTTATTAATGATACATTGATTATTCATATGTCTGACAACAACTTATTCTACTTCAATTAGATATTTTTAGTTTCAAAATTAGTTGAAATTAAATATGACTTGGTTAAATAGAATATAGCTATGTTGAATCAACTTAGTGACTTATATTGATATACATCGTCCATCTAACCCAATAACTACGTATTAGTTCAATCATATGTTTTATGTTTCAAAATGCATTTCACATAAAGACGATTAACTTAAATATCACATTGTTATCTTAAATCAACTTAGAGGCTACCATTGGCACATTCATTATGTACACTAATAAATACTTGGATTATTTAAGTAGATGTTTTTGTTTCAAATTCCATTATACTGATTTATAATGCTTAACCACTTACATTAACTGATTTATAAAGTAATTCATCATTATCAATCATCATCTTGATCTTTGACCACAACCAATCACAAATTCATCATTGATATTTACACATTGGAAAACTATAGAATAATGAAGAATTTGAAATTGAATTTTTCAATATCAGCCAAATGTTGAACCTTTAATAAAATAATTTTACAGAAAATATGGCAACTTCAAAATGCCCTTTCGTAGACAAATATATATATGTCTCTTGGTGTCATTGTTGTGTTCGACAAGTTTAACGGTACTTTAACCTATGTGATAAAAGTCCAACTAAATTGGAATTTCCTGCAATGGATAACGGAATGACCCGAAGCGAGACCCGAAACACACGTCATAACCGGTATCAACTTTCACCCGAGTCAATGCGAGTTTCCTTAAGAAACTGAAAATAACTGAATCCAAACCGAAAATAACTGTTTAACTGATAGTAATCCGTAAAAAGCCAACTGTTTAAACCAAAACTGTACGGGTCAAACCAAAAGATAACTGTAAACTGAACTGAACTTAACTGAAAATTGGATTAACTGTATGGATTGAAACTGAAACCGAAAAAATTTAAACTGAATCAATTAAGTTTGGAAAAGTAAACTGAATTAACTGAACTGAAGTCAACTGAACTGTTTGGTTTAAATCAGAACTGAACTGGTTAACTGAATTGACACCACTATATGTATATATAGGGTGATATAGTATGAGACAATGGGACCTGAGTAGTTGTGTACAAGTGGTGTACATGAAAGGAGTATGAAATAAAAATCTAGTAAGGGTGAAGATCATCTCCACGAGTATTAATTTCTATATGCAGTAAATGCAAATAAATAATATAGGTAGCTAGTATCGTACAAAGAGTTGATTTGATCAAAGATATCATGATACTTGGACGAAAGATAAACCTAGCTAGTCATCTTTCCTAATTCTATATATGTGTATTGGAAAATGTCGGTTCATAATCGTTAGAAATACTTTTTGTCCATGTAAATATTATTTTGTGTCAACTAGGGGTGATAATGAGCTCGCGAACAGCTCGGGTTCAGTTCGGTCAAAGCTCGGCTCGAGACTTAAACGAGCCTAGCCGAGCTAGGCAAAGCTTGGCTCGTAAAGCTCGTGAACAGCTCGATTATTATTTTATACTGAAAAAAATATTTTATATTAAAAAAATATTTTATATATAAAGTATTTTATATTAAAAAATTATTTATAAATATTAAAATTTATATTAAGTATTTCTTTTAAGATATTAACTAAGGTATATAATAGAAGAAAGATAAAAAGAAAAACTAAAAACAATTAAAAAGAACCCGAGCCTAATCGAACTCATGAGCCGAGCCTAAACGAGCTCATGAGCCGAGCCTAAACGAGCTCACGAGTCGAGCTCGAGCCACAAATTCTAATCACGAGCTTGGCTCTCCCAAGCTCGGTGAGCTCACGAGCTAAGACGAGCCCATGAAAAGTTAAACGAGCTCGAGCCGAGTCCAGTGCTATTCGGGCTCGGCTCGCTCGATAAGCACCCCTAATCACTGTCAACTGTCAATGTAGCGAAAACCATAAGATCCCTCGTACAAATTGATTCTCATGCTTATCGGTATATTTACTTACTTCCTCCGTTTTTTTAGATGTTACACTTTCTATTTTAGTAAGTTTTAAATTAGATGTTATACTTTTATTTTGGGTAATAACTTCTCTCTATCTCTCTCCTATCACAAGTTTACATGAGACCCTTTTGATTTTCATTATCTCTATCTCTCTCCTCTCCAAAAATTACCTAAGATTCCGTGATTTGAAAAGTGTAACTCTAAAAAAAACGGAGGAAGTATAACAATTCAAATTCTATGTCTGTGATTGGTGGTTTCAAATTATTTTTTAGGTATGTGAGGAAATTAAAGTTAGGAAAACCTTTTCTCAAGGATACTATTAATAAATCAAGAAGGACAAATTTATGTAACTAGCGTTTAGTTGAAACAAACACGTCAACTAAGGCAGCATAATTGTTGTGCTTTTTTTTAGAAGATACGTTACCTAATTAGCTTCCCGAAAAATATGTTTAATAGTGTAAAATCTAATATGACGAAGCAGCTGCCAAATGCCATCAATGAAGGTTAAGATAGTCCAAGGGCAAGTGTAATGCCCTTGCAAACTCTTTTGACCACTTGGTTATCTCATTTAATATATAGATCTTGAATATACTAATGAATAAATCCATTTCTCAATCCCAAGCTTCTGCAACGAGAGCTGAGGTTTGGTTAAAATGATATGCTTGTGTGGCCACAAGCAGGTCAGCGGAGTTGCAAACTGCCACACTGGCAGTGGCTAAGGAGCCAAATCAACCAATAATAATCATCGAAATTTAGCTTGAAACAGCTGAACTGCAAGCTGGCTGCACTGGAAGTAGGAAAACTGCAACAAGGAAATGAAGTAATAGTAAAGGAAAAGTTCATCATAGTTCGAGCAATCCATTACATATACAGATGTTAGGTTATATAGTAAATACAATCTAAATTAAGAATTTTTTTCTCAATGACAATTGAATTATATTCATTACAAATACTAGTCCACAAATTGTAACAGAATAATTATTACTTGGCGGATTGGCGGTTTCAATTATTAATCTAATCTTTCTGGACCACTTAAAGACATATCTAACATAGAAGATGATGAGTTAATTTGGTTTTTAGCCTCAGCTCATAAAATTATTTGAATAACCTATTTAATGCTCTGCAAACTTCACCGCACGATTATGCTCGGCAATCGGCATCTATCAGTAAACTGCGTGTGTTGCGTCGGAGTCGCTTACTTGTCAACCAAAGTTCATGATATAGCTAGCCTCAACTTAGTCACATCTTACTTATACTATGATTTTTTGATACCAATATTTAATATAGTTTACAATAATTAACATTCTCATACTGCTCAAAGATGACCCTCACCATCTCCTTGCTTTTCCAGAGCCACCCCTTCTTATACAGTAACTATAAAAACATCAATTTTTAATTTCAGTGCACTCCCTATATATACTTTATAGTTTGTATATTGCAATACAATTGATAATTGATAATGCAATTCAGACAGATACAAGGCTCTGAAAGTACCTATGCATTGCATGGGCTAGCTAAAAATTACTCTATCTAAATATCTAATAAAACCTAATTGTATAAATAGATTACCACCTGTCATTTACAAAAAATGTATCAAGACTTATTTGCATTTTAAACTAGTAGTTTTACGTTTACATGCATGAAGCTTTATAGTTTGTATTTGTATTTGACAAGTTTGAAAAAGTGAATCTTATTCAATCTTATTCACTCCTTTTTTGTTCTCACGTCAATCTTTATTTACTACCTCCGTTTCCCAAAGATCTTCCTTGTTACTATTCCTACAGATATCAAGAATGATCCGTTTGTGTGGGATATGGGGTGGGTAAAGTAGTAGAAAGAAAGACGTTAAGATAAATAAACAAATAAAAAGGGGTTAAAGTAGGAGAGAGAAAGATAGTAAAATTGAATTAATAATATAATGGTGGACTATATGATAGGGACATGAGAGTGTAAAAAGGGAAAAAAATTCAAATAATGAATAAAGTAAAACAGGAAAGATCTTTTGAAAACGCACTTAAACGGAAATAGAGAAGATCTGTAGGAAACGATGGGAGTACTTATTTAGAGGAACTGATTATTAACATAATCTTAACTCCCACTCATACTTTCAAAAATAATCTAACTTGAATCTTTTACGAATAATTCTAAATTTTCAAAGGATCTTCTCAACATAATTCACACTTTTATTTTTCTTGCCTTTTAAAATCCCTTTTGGATGTAGGTATATAGAAAATTTAATAATTTGGATTATTTTAAATGGTATGCCTAAACTTGGGATTATTCCGAAATAATCACAAATTATATGGACAAGATAAGTTGATATTAGGATTAGATATCAAATTTAGTCGTTTCAAGTTCTTTTGAATTTTAAAAAATAAAATGCAAAACATTCTGATTAGTTGTGTATCCCTATCGTACTCATGAATCGGGTGTATTATTTTGACTAGTAGTCCATCCAATAAATTGGATGACGCAAGTGTTAAAGGACATTGAAGTGTTCCCCCTTTGGCGCCATTTTACAAAATAATAATCATATCCATATTAGGAATTCAAACTATATAAAAATAATACAATATATCTTAAATTAATGAGAAAATATTATCCTAAATATATTCTCCATTATTAATATTTCTCCATATGCATTAATAGTTCAAAACTAGCTCAGAATATTCATAAAAATCATATTTGGCTTTAAATCAACATACTCATATAAGGTAGAAAACATCTAACTTGAGTGCGAAAAATTTCCAAATTAAGTAAATCTATGAGTATCCTATTCTCATATATCATTGTAAGTTAGTTGTGAATCTAAGATTTTAATATCAAGGTGTGAGTTATAGATTTTGAAATTGGTAGTTTGGAAGGCTATGTATGTATCAATCAACATTAACAATAAAGAATGAAGAAAAATCAACCAACAACCAACAACCAACCTACATGTAATGAATACACATTACCCAACAGGTAACAAATAAAAATGTAGTTCTTATAAAAACAACATATATACGTTTTGTGAATTGTTCATGCTTATCTTATCTGTACATGATAACATTAGTAGTCCACGTTAAAATTGATGACAATGTTAAACTTTAAAGAATCAAGTTCGATCGCAGCTTACTCTCCATCGTTACCATTTAACTTTCAGTGACTACCTTCACAACAATTCATTTAAAAATTATACTTTATCTTTTTCATTCTAAATACAATTAATATTTGCATATACCAATATCAATATACTAATCTTATCTCATATTACCTCACAAATGTATAAAAAATGTTATAACGAACGCAATAAAACAACGAAGAATTAAAGAACAATCGACACAAGAATTAATGTGATTCATTAACAATGTGTTCGCTACATCCATATACAAAGGATAAATCTTTTACTATATTTAAAAGAGACTATAAATTACGGAATAATAAGGTACAATATAAGTTAAGAATAGGATTTTATAATACCTCCTAATTAACCTAAACAATATGGATCCGAAATGCACCTAAAACATAAATTATATACTAAACTATATATACCAAAAAAAGCTTTGGGGGCATTGCCTCCACGCCTCCACCAGGGCGTGTCACCCACGAATCTCTATGCTTGTTAATCCTCATGTCAAATAATTCAAGACATATTTCAAAAAAGAAAAAGACAAATGTGTGATTTTTTTTTTAATTCGATTTAATGATATTTTTATAATATTAGCTTTTTATAATTTTCACTTATACATAATTAAAGATATTAAAAAATAAAATCTTCATTCAATAATGTGTAGAAAAAAAAATGTATTTAGAAACGTATAAAGTACTATTTTATCATAATTAATGAAGACGCATTGATGAAGACGCGGTAAGTTTTTTTTGGATGGTCCTTATTAATCCTACAATTTTGAGAAAGACTATCTTACAGATCAGATATAAGTTCTGCTATAGTCAGCTATACAACTTTCTAAGTTTTATGTTTTACTCCCTCTGTTTCAAAATATAAGATATTAACGTTTTACGAAAATTTGCTTTGACCACAAATATCTCTTAAATACAAAAAATAAAAATTATACAAATTATAACGTTGGATTCGTCTTGAAAAATACTATAATAACATTATTTTTAAAAATTTTCTGTCAACATAAATTGAGAGTAATTAACGGTGAAAGTTCGACCTCGAACATCGTGCGTGTCTTATATTTTGAAACGGAGGGACTAATTTATAAATTTAAAGTTATTTAATAATTTTTCATAGACTTACACTATATTAGAGTATGGCCCATCGTTCTCCTGTAGTGTGAGCATAAGGAAAGAGAAGGTAAAAATAGTATTGTTTATTAAGAGAGAAAAGAAAAAAGAAGAGAGAGAAATGTTAACCAGTCCATGGTGAAGAACCAGAGCATAAGGAGGACAAAGCTTTAGCACCTTACACGTGGATAGGTGGGAAAAAGGAAAGTTGAGCTTGCAATTTGAAGGAAAGACAAAATATAGTAGGATAACCATTGGGAGTAAAAAAATTATGGGTTTGAGATGAGTTAGTTATGAGTGAGGTGGAAGAGAGAAGAAATAATAAATTAATTAATGACCATAAATAATATAGGGTAGTCATTGGATTTGTTCTCTTATCATTCATTTCATTTATATTAAAGTGTTATGCACGCGATATATATGTCAACTTGTTCATGATCAACACATATTTTTTCATGATCTTTAGGATGTAATTAAAAACAACGATTTCGTACATGACAATGTTCAGAGGGATTAAAGATAATATATACAGAGCAATAAATTGCCAGTTTTTCAATTGTATTTCGACGTGAAATTGTTTGATACTTGTTAGATACTCCATTTGCACAAAGTTGAACGAACCTATTATAGGGATGACGAATTATGACTATATTTTATGTAAAAACAACTGATTCTCATTATTGATAGATTGAGATAATATACAAACTAAGCTAAATGTTGGGAGTAAAACTAATAGGAACAATGTTATGAAAAATAATATACACTTTACATAAACACAATATCTTCAATATACTTACATAGAGATTAATTATAATAATAATAATTAATTAGGAAATTATAAATATAATTTGGTTGGTATTCTATTCTATATTGGATTATTGTTAATTTCCTAGTGGGATTAAGTTATTTCTAGTTGACTATTACTTCCTTCGTTTTTTTATAGATGCTACATTTTCCTTAAATGAAAATGTCATAATAGATGCTACATACCATAAATGGATTCCTTTTCACTATAAAAATCTTAAAATACTATTAAAAAGTTGGTGGTCCCCCACCTTCTCTTTTAAAATACTCATACTTTTTCCTTAACAAATGTTTTTTTATTCAAAAAGTGGTGGTCCCCTACTTTCTCTCTCTACCTTTCTTAAAAATCCCCTACTTTCTCTATGTAGCAAGAATAAAAACACGGAGGAAATATATATAGATCAAAGAAGATATGAGTGTATGGACAAACACGGGTTAGGGATTGGATTGCTAAGTTCTAGTGTGATTAGGTAGGATTGAGAGAGATCTTGGAAGTCTTGTAAGTCATCACTTTATCGTACACAACACATTATTTGGCAATTTTCTCTTGTTTCTCGGGTTTTCATATTAAATCTTCTTGTGTGATCTTTATAATTATTGTTGTTTCTTATATTATTTCCGTGTCATTATGCTTGCGAATACATAATTGAGTATTCCCCTGATCCTAACATATTTGACAAGGGGGAAAACTAGGTCGATACTAGTGTCCTAAAGTCAAACAAAATATAACTAGACCACTAAACTAAGTAAAGTGACAAGCAAGGGTCATTCTTCCACAAGGACTAAGGAGCGCACCAATATGTGTTAATTTAACAATAAGCTAGGCCGAATAAATCGTCCAGTTTGGTTAAACTAAGGGTGTAAAATATTGAAATCATATTAGGAAAAGCATTAGAAATGAGAAAACACCACAATCATCATTCACATCCAACAAACGAGTAGAGATATAGGGATTGACATGTATTGGCGATATGCAAAGGGAATAAACAAATCTAAACACCTCTAAAATCATTGTTAGGGAGTTTAAAGTCCTAATTATGGCAACATAACCTATATTTTGAGGTGTTATCACCTAACTAGGCCAAGTTAGGAATTGAAATCAAACCCAACTTTATAACAATCAACAAATGATGTATTTTCAGCTAATCAATCAATCAATCAATCAATCATGAAGGTCAACCACATAAAAATGAACCATTAAATGGACAACAAAAGGATCAAAAGGTGATGGAGCTCACATCAACTAAGTGACCCATCAACATCAATGATTGAAATTGCACAAATCCCAAACATAACCAATCTAATAAACTCGCTTTACTCATGAATATAGGATGGAAACAAAGATTTTGGGCTACACCTAATGACCTAATCCTAGCTAATGAACTACTCACTAGCCATTATATATACTGCCAAACATCCTAAACACAGAAAAAATAGCAATAAAGCATAAATTCAAAAATACCAAAAATCAAGACTTCAAAGCAAAACAAAATAAATCTAGTGAACAAACAAGCTAAGAAGAAACTAGTAAAATATGAAAAATTTAATCTAGATTAACTATTAAACATGAAGATTAAACAACGAAAACAATTAAACAAAGCAATAAAACAAGAGGGTATAAAATGCTCATAGATAAATTGTTGAATCTTTAAATACAAATTTTCACCCTTTAATCTCCAAATCTTTAATCTCTCTTTGAGTTTTTTTCCCTAAACTAAGCTGTGGAGGCTAATCCTCCTAAAACCCTAAAAATATTCTAAACCTAAGACGGGTGAATAAAACAAAACTTGGTTCTCTTGGAATGGGCTAAAGGGGAGTATTTATACTCCCCCAATTACAACATTTTAAATAAAAAAAATGGGCCGGCAAAACCCACACATGACAGCAGCCCGGGCGGGCTGCATATATAGGGCGCGGGCAAGCTGACTGAGGGAGCTCGAGAGAGCTGGCCTAAGACCCGTGGGGGGCAGGGTGCATGTGCCTGGGTGTGAGTACCGGGTGTGGGCTGTATTTGAACTAAAGTGGCAGGAACTTCCAACATCAAACAACCCGGGTGAGCTAGAAAGTTACTGGGGAGGGTTGAGGAGCCCGGGCGGGCTGGTCGCAGCTTGGGTGGATCAGCAGACGCGTCTGACTTCAAAGAGCCATATCTCTTTCATTATCAGAATTGGAATTCTGACCACACTTGGGAAGCTATCGAGCTAAATTTTCATCTCAATTTTGAATCACTGGAAAATATTTTTTTGGATGAAAATTATGACCGTTTTAATATGAGCCTTGTGCATAAATCCTTCCAAAAGCTCTTATATATGTCAAAATTATGCTCCACTCTATCCTTGGTGTGTGGTATGCAGACCTCTAAGGTTGATCCTACAACATCAAACACAAATAAGTGTTACCAAACCCTATACAAATAGTCAAAATAACTAATATTTATAAATAAAGTACAAATAACTCAATTATTATAAATTACGCAAAATAAGCTAAAAAATTATAAATAAAGAGAAAAAATAACTCTAAGTCTCTAAATATGAGGAAAATTAGGTATTTAAGTGATACATTTATCACTCATCAATATTCAACCTCGCTAAACACTCAAACCAAGCATCGACACCAGAAATGATTTTATAGTTATAGGTCTATAAAAAGATTGTTATGACGTGCTATTTTAATGAAATGGTTAACTTAAGAATTAGTATAAGGAAAAACTGAACTCAATTAGATTAATACCGATATTGTGTCATTAGATAATTGGCCATAATTTTGGATATACTCTCCAAGATTACATCGTCACTGCATCACATGTCCAAAATGTTACGTCCACGGTCCACACATAATAGTTCTCGAAATACTATTTGAAATCCCTCTATTAATGAATTAGCAAATAACTTTAGATGTATAATTTATGTCGCATTACAAACTAGTTAAGTAGGTAATAAACTAATAAAAACCCTAGTCTTCTTGTCTCCCCTTCCTTCTAAAAACCCTAATCTTTTCTTCTAGTTCGGGACTAACATTATTTTTTGGATAGTGGTAAGTCCCGGATTATTCATTTTTCTTCTAGTTTTATTGCTTTTGTTATTAATATATAAACCCCCATTTTCTCTCTTTTTGAGAGTTTTCTATCCAGTTTTTAGATTCTTTTTCTCTTTTCATGGGAGTTTGGAGTTTGATTTTACTCTCTTCCTACATGGAAGGTTAAAAAATTGTATGAGAAATTGGTATTATTAGTTGAAGATCAAGACTATCAACATAAAGATATTGGAAATTCGAATTCGGTTAACGTGGTTGAATCAAGAACTTTCTTTCCCAAACTATATTAGAATGATAGAACTCTCATCAATAGCTGCTTGATTCAACAAATATAAGGAGTCCGTGATATATTGCTCGATCTGGTTTATTTTAGTTTTTTTGAAGACGAATTTGATTTGATCTTGTCTATTTATATCTTATTTTTCTTCAGTACTTATTGTAGATGTCGTTTGACATTTAATTAATGAAATTTCTCTTTTAAAAAATAATAAACTAATAATTATACGCTTAACTATATCTTTAATTTCTAAAGCGCCTGCCTATAAGGGTTCACAAATTCTACCCTAATAACATGGAACTAGATAGGCAATTAGGAGTAACGTGCAAACTGCAAAGTAGCTAGTTAGGAGTTGTTTGTCTTTAGAGCTTTAGTTGAAAACTTGAAATGAAAGAGTTCTATTCTCTATCTTTTGATGTCCTTAGACAATTTATCATTTGCTTCGATCAATTAAGTTGTCCTCATCATAAGGTCTCTTAGCTTGTAAATCAAAATTAAGCAAATACAATTTCGTGTTTAAGCTTGCACTTGAAACGTATAAATCAACCTTTTATGGAAAAGATGCCTTCATCAACCTCCTTTAGTGTTTAATTTTTTTTGGTTTATTAGTCTAGTCCATGATGGCATCCCATCAAGATTCAAGCTGCAGGTGCGTGTATAGTCAAAATCCTAAATCCTAATTAAGCAACTAATTATATCATTATTATTTTAGTTCAAGGGAAATTATATCATTGTTTGTTTTACATGTTTACGTACGCTCTCATCATCGCACTTATTCAAATTTAGCAGATGCGGCAGCTCGAAGCCTCCTGGAATGAGTGATTCTGGCCGGTGGACAAACTATGTTTAGTTGACCTGAAATTCTCTGATCTACACTGATCTGATTTGATTTGATCTGAACTTAACTGATCTGATCTAATTTGATTTACAAGATCTCATCTTTTATAAAATATATTATTACTTCATAATTCATTATTGTGCAATACTTCCTCCGTTTCATTTTAATATACACACTTTGACATTTTACACTATTCACCAATTTCACTTTGACCATCATTTGTGATTTATACGCGGATGAAAATATAATCATGTGAGATCTTGTTAGATTCATCATAACATGTATTTTATTAATATATACTTTTTATAATTTTTACAAATACAAAACTAAAGATATATGTTCTTAAAGTTTTGCATTAGCATGCGTGAAAAGTGTAAGTGTGTTGATTAAAATGAAAAGGAGGGAGTACATTATAAGATCTTATTTATAATATTACTATTATTATCATTTTATTTCTATCAGAACTTTTACACAACTTTTATTAATAATAATAATTACAATTATTATTATTATAATAACAACAACAATAATTACAATAATAATAATTACTTACAATAATTATATAACTCAAGTCATCAATTTATAAGAGCACTTATAAAATGTTTCACACTTTCCCTTAAAAAAATGTTTCACACTTGAGAAGTCGGCAGACTCATCTCCTTTTTTCATATAAAACAAAATAAGATATACAAACAACTATGACTTGCGCAATAAAGAAATGGATAACATGCAACTTCTAACAGCTAGTGAGATTTGAAATTCGGTACGAAGAGGTATACAGGATCTAAATTTATAATTTGTATCTCGCACTTAGCTTATTTTGAAATGTAATCCGAACTTAGTAGTTTCGCTGTCATGAATTTGAGCTATCATATTTTATATATTTCTTATTTTTGCACCAATCTTATGTTCTTAACATGTGGCTTTAAATTTTCTATTATTTAATAACAACAAAATAACTTAAAATAATGATAACAATGACATTTATAATGATAACAACGAGATTAATAATAATTATCAATATTAATAATTAATAAATACAACATCAACAATAATAATCATTTTGAGCAAATGTACTAGTAAATAATAGTATTAATAGTAATAATGAGTTTTTTAAATATAAGCATGATCTGATGTGATATGATCTGAAATAAGCAAAAATAAGACTGAACATAGCCTAAATCAAATTTCAATCACTACCTAAAATTATTATATTGCTCATCTATCTCTATTATGTCTCCCTTTGAGATGATTAGAATACGCTCTAATAATTTAAAACAACGTTTTTTTACAAAAAAAAATATAAAAAATGAGAATCAATGCAACTTGCCGTATGAGTAAGTTAAAAATAAAATATGCAATCACCATTAATAACATGACAAAATATATTGACACAATCAGTTCACAAGATTAATTAGAATCTTCAATCAAAAAAGTTAGCGATATATCATGACAACATAATAATTCGTATTTACAAAATTCAAACAATATGGTTTATTAACATTTATAATCGTTAAATAACTATTCTAAAGTCATTAATAAAGAATATTAAATCATCTATCAAATTTTTCAGTGACAATATTGAACAACTAAATCGGCCACCTTCAATAAAAAGATAATAACATCTACAAAAGAATCTCAACAAGTTATATATATCACTACCAAAATAATTTTAGATCAAAAAAAATATGTTCATTTGTATATACAGCTACATAAGATTGTTGAAGCACGCATAGCATATGCGACTAGTAGATTATAATGCCAACAGAGTCTTGTTCCAATTAATGGTGTGTTTATTTGTAATCACAATTTAAATCAGGAGTACATGTTCTCTAAGAAGTAGGTTACAATTTCGCTTTAGGCTCTTCGAAAATACTACCCACCACTAGGTATAAATATATATGAAAATGAGTTATGATTTGTAAATATAAACTTGAGTTTTTGATGCAGCTCACAAACAATTCGGATAAACTAATGATAAAAAGCATATTGAGTTTGACCAGATACAAGGCTAACAGGGTCTTATCCGGAAACCAATTGATAATAGGTGGAGAAATCCGATCACAAATTTATATGTTTGTCATTCCTCTCTGTTTTTTCAATGTGGAACAATTAGACTCAACTCAGGGGTAGATTACTAAAATTTGTTTTCAAAGCATTTAGTTGATATTCTAGAAGACCTCTATCAGATTCTGATTTTGTAAACTATCGCCATGTATTACCGTATGTCCCCTTTGTATATGTATTCCCTTCTATTCTCATTCACTTATTCGTCACCATTCTGTGATTTGATTTTAATTAATTTTACAATTTCATATTTTTTAGCATTTCTTTGAATATTTTTATTATTAATATATAATAAAAAGAAAAAGAACCTTCAGCCTAGAAAAAAGAGCAAGTATGGTAGGACCTTTGAACGAGCATCACATACTACCTCCGTTCTCTTTTAGTTGCAACGTTTGACAAATTACACTATTTATGTTCTCTTATTTCACCATATTTATTGATTTATATGTTAAACAAAATTAGTCATGTGGGGTCTTGTTTGATTTGTTTCATGTAATTTCATAATAAATAATTTTTATAATTTTTTTACTTACATACAATTAGAGATAAAACGATTTGAAATTGTACATTGGCAAACGTGAAAATTAAAACGTTGCAACTAAATAAAAACAGAGGTAGTATGAAATCACTTTTCAAGATCTAGAATTCCGTGACCTTAAAGGAACGATGTCTCCCTCTTAAGTAGAAAGAGCATAATTGTTTTTAATTTGTTGTTGTTGGTTTGTTTAAGAAAATTGGTTGTTGTTGTTTTTTCTTTTAAGAGTTAGTGTAGGTTGTATTTGCTGACGTCTTGCTTGCTTTTGGTAATATTACTTACGGTTTTTTCACCAGGTACCCCTGTGGTTTTTCAAAATTCATGGGGTACCCCTGGTTTTAAGAAAATGCACAAGGTACCCTTATTATTTAAGTTAAATGCACCAAATACCCTTAATGACTAACGGTGTCAAGTTTCCGTTAGTCATTAGGGTTAATTAACTCCTCTAATCCTAATTTAACCCTAATTAAGCCCTAATTAACTAACTAAACCCTAACTCATAACTTGAAACCCTAACCCCAACCACCACCCAACCACCACCACATCCCTTCCTCTCCCCTAACCCACCACCCCTCCAACAACCCCAGCCCCCCACCCAGCCCCCTCCCCCTCGCCGGCAACCCCTCTCCGTTGCCGGCAACCACCTCCGATCCCTCTCGCGCCGCCTTGCCGACAACCCCCTGCAGCAAGCCTCCTTCCCCCTTGATTTCCCCAACCCACCGCCACCGCCATCCCCCAGCCCCAACCCCACGCCCACCCCCACCCCCGACAGCGTACCCCCCTCCCCTAGCAGCAACCACCACCATTTTTGATTTCAAAACCTGTTTTCAAAAATCAATTTCAAAAACAATTTCGAAATCATTTTCGAAAATCAATTTCGAAAACATTTTCGAAATCAAGAACCATTTTCGAAAAGGTTTTTGAAAATGGTTTTCGAAAACCTTTTGCGAAAATTTGCGAAAACCTTTTGAAATCATTTTCGAAATTAGTTTTGAAATCAGTTTTTGAAATCAAGAAAATCAATGAAGAAGAAGGAGAGAGAAATTAAGAACAACATTTGCGGGGGTGGGGGTGGGGTGGGAAATCGAGGCGAATGGGGGAGGGGATAGGGCTGCGAGGGATGGGGGAGGGTGGCTGTCGTGGGGGTGTGGGAGGGGAGGGTGATGCGGGGGGTGGGGGAAGGGCGGCTGCTGCGAAGGGTGGGTAAAGGAGGGGGGGTGTTGCAGGTGGTGGTGAGTGGGTGGGGGGGGCTGGGGAAGGTAGAAGGGGGATGTAGTGGGTGGGTGGTAGTTAGGGTTAGGGTTTAGGTTGGGGGTGGGTGTGGAGGTGTTAGGGTTAGAAGGCTTAATTAGAGTTAGAGGGCTAATTAGGGTTAATGACTAACGAAAACTTAACGCCGTTAGTCATTAAGGGCATTTGGTGCATTTTATTGAAACAATAAGGGTACCTTGTGCATTAGTTTAAAGTTAGGGGTACCCCATGAATTTTGTTAAAGTATAGGGGTACCTGGTGAAAAACCGTATTACTTATATTTTACCCAAAAAAAAGAGCGTAATTGGAGACAAATGCGTATATCTAGGGTCAAGTTTCTTTTGTATGATATGGAGCTTTCCGCAGATTATAAGGGTAAGGGTTCGAAGAATCTGTGTACTTGACATGCACGCTGTAATTTAGCCAAAAATTAATTTCGTCACACCAATGTATTCAGCTGATAAATCTTGAGATGTTTAAGGACGTTTTGGAGCAAAAATTGCTTCTATTATTTTTATTTTATTTATTAGGAAAGATAATTGGTTCAAAAACCAACTTATGCTAGGCTACTAGTTTGCAGGGCACATCAATTCAAAAGCTGGGTACAAGGCTAAACAATCTAAAAGTAAATACCCCAACATATTATTGGGATTAAGATTCGAATCATAGACAATGTCCCTCAAATTCGAGGTGGTACTCCACTAGGCTATCAACCTATCACCTCTCACTTTGCATATTCTAGTTTTATAGTATATTGTATTTGATTTTTCTCATTTTCCATTGTTTCCTTTAATTTGATAATTACTCCAGAGGAATTCACCAGAAGATTTATAGACCAAGTCACCAAACAAAACAACTACGCACAGGACAACATCTTATATTAGCAGTCAACGATATAATTGATGTTTTGGCAAGTATGGCAACAACCTTCTTTATGTTTTTTTCTCTTTTGGTAAGGAAAAGTCTTGGCTGGCAAGTTAACTAAGTAAAGAGGTTCCAACAATTTTTTCTCCTTAACAAGTTGGGATAGTAGAGGGGATCTCAATTAATTTTTTATGTAAAGACAACACTATTGCATTGTAGTAAACCAATTTTGCCATGTTATATTTTTATACGTGCTTTTATGAAAATCTCAAAGGAAAATTATACCATGTTTATGAAAATTTAAATTATATAGGATAATTTTAGTATACTTTCTCTTTTTTAGAGGATGTCATATTTTGAATTACACGTTTGCCAATATATAACTTTGACTATCAATATTTTTAATTAATTGTTAGTGTAAATGATTGAAAATTGATATTTTTTGTACATATATACGTTAAGACAAATATCAAATCCAACATGTTATTCATTTTGTAGTATTTAATTTATTAGTTAAAATTTATACATAAATAATGCAACATTCAAACTATAACAACCTTTAAAACAATAGAAGTATTTTTTTTTGGGCCTGCCTTTCGTGAACTCTATGTTAAGATTAATTTCCTCTGGGCTATCCTCGCACAAGGTCACTTACCCATAGGCTCAACAAACCCCAAACCCATGTCCCAACAATGAAACCCATTCATCGCCTCGACCACGCTCACACTTCTCATCCTCTTGAGACACATTTTCCTTTATCAAAGATTCCGAAAAAACTACATATTCTACTTCGACAACATTAAACCTCCATTTCTTATCCAACTGGCAAATATTTTATGAGTGTCGTAGCCAACCACGAACAATAGCCTTAGCAACTCGAAAGAAACAACTTACTTCAGTTACAGCGCAACTTACGACACAAATTAGGAAAAACTCCAACATACTTGATGTGTGTGAAAGTAGACAGAAAGAAAAATTGTTATTATTACATTAAGAACTTCAAATAATAGGTAAGAAAAATTATCGAAAAAGTTCCTATAGAGAAAAGGTTAACATTATTTGTATTTGGCAATTATTAAATAATCACCTATTTACCGTAGTGAAATCTATTTATTAAAAAATATTTCCATCCTTTTTCAAATTAATTTTATTTCATTATTATACATGAATGAGGGTAACTTTATCTTTTTCACGTGGACACCAACCTTTTCAAGAGATGACTTATATAGTAGAGCGATGAAAAGGATTAAATTATCATATTACCTAAAGTGTTTGTTGTATTATGATATATTGATACAATTAATAATTACACATAAATATGAGTTACTTATCCTTATGTGAACATATTACACCGTAAATTAATGTTATACCTCCCATCCCATAACATAGTTTCGGTTTTTTATTTTGCACAGGAATTAAGGTAAGTGGGATATTAATATAATAAACAATTAATGTATGGGGAGACAATTGATATTAGAAGAGAGGATGGAGAGTATTGGATGAAAGAGCATTAAGGGCCTGTTCTCCCCAACTTATTTTCAGTTCAGTTCAGTTCAATTCAATTCAGTTTAGTTCAGTTCAGATCAGTTCAGTTCAGCTCTTGACAATACTTTTACTCTCACATATCACTATTCATTTTAGTTCAGTTCAATTCAGTTCAAATCAGTTCAGTTCAGATCAGTTCAGTTCAGTTCAGTTCAATTCATTTCAGTTCAGTTCAATTCAATTCAGTTCAGTTCAGTTCAGTTCAGTTCAGATCAGTTCAGTTCAGTCCAGCTGTTTTATGCCGAAGAGAACAGGCCCTAAGGGAATGTTCTCCCCAACTTATTTTTAGTTCAGTTTAGTTCAATTCAGTTCAGTTCAATTCAATTCAGTTCAGTTTAGTTGCAATGAGTCCAGTTCAGTTTAATTCAGTTCATCTCCAACTATCATTTCTTAGGGCAATGTTCTCCCCACCTTATTTTCAGTTCAGTTTAGTCTAATTCAGTTCAGTTCAATTCAATTCAGTTCAGTTTAGTTGCAATCAGTTCAGTTCAGCTCCAACTATCATTTCTTAGGGCCTGTTCTCCACAGCTTATTTTCAGTTCAGTTAAGTTCAATTCAGTTCAGTTCAGCTTCAGTTTGGTTCATCTTAGCTCTGGACAATACTTTTACTCTCACGTATCACTATTCATTTCAGTTCAGTTCAATTCAGTTCAGTTCAGTTCAGTTCAACAATTTTATGTCGATGAGAACATGCCCTTAGTTATAATTTAATTCATTTCAGTTCAGTTCAGTTTAATTCAATTCAGTTCAGTTGTAATAAGTTCACTTCAGTTCAGTTCAATTCAGTTGCAATCAGTTCAGTTAAGTTCAGTTCAATTGTTTTATGTCGAAGAGAGCATGCCTTAAGGGACTGTTCTCCCCAACTTATTTTTAGTTCAGTTCAGTTCAATTAAGTTCAGTTCAATTCAGTTCAGTTTAGTTCAGCTCTGGACAATACTTTTTCTCTCACATATCACTATTCATTTTACTTCAGTTCAATTCAGTTTAATTTAGTTCAGTTCAATTCAGTTCAGTTCAGCTGTCTTATATCGAAGAGATAATGCCCTAAGTGTATGGAGAACTTAACTTTGAGTTGAATAAACAAAGAAAAAATTTAGTTCCTAGACGCAATCAAATAATTGTGGCAAAGATTTTTTATAGGGCAAATCAACAATAAATGTGAAACGTGAAAATTTGGAACAACACCCAAAATGAAACACGGAAACTATATTATGGGTACAAGTTCTTGAGTTTAACTGTTACACCATACTTTTGGTGTAACAACACACAAACTACTTCTTTTTTTGAAAAATAAAAGAAAACTCGAATGACATAAAATAAATGACAAAATGACATGAAATAAATGACAAAATGACACCAAACATCATTAAGTATATGAACAACTTAACTTTGGGTTGAATAAACAAAGAAAAAATTAATTCCTAGGCGCAATCAAATGATTGTGGCACGTACGATTTTTAGATGCAAATCAAGAATAAATGTGGAATTAGAAAAGGAAACATTATTAATATTTTGGAACACCCAAAATCAAAATACGAGAATTATATTTTAGACACAAATTCTTAAGTTTAACTGTTTTTTTTGATAATTTTTGTTCCCATTTTATTGCTATTAAGAGTTTCAATACACTCAAAAAGGAAATGATTACAGCCCTTCTCAAAGATCATCAAATCTGTCAGATTATATCAAAGATGAAGATAAAATGGGAGCTAACACCAGGCCAAGAACTCTTCCACCCTTCTCAAACCCTGCTTCGCCAGTGCGTCAGCCACGGCGTCAGCCACGGCGTTTGTTGCGCGTCTTTTGTGCTGTATTATAACTGAAAGCCAAGATTTGCGGGTATTTCGGATGAAAGCTAAGATTTGCGGGTATTGTAGCTTAAGTTTAACTGTTACACCATATTTTATGGTGTAACATCCCACAAACTAATTATTTTTTGGTGAACTCAAATGACATGAAATTCATGTCATTATTTATATATTCAATCCATTGTTGTTAAAATCCCGATCCGGATCTTACGATTCTACGATTTTACGATCCTGGAGGACCTCACCGATCCCGATCTTACGTAGGATCTTAATTTTGTAGGATCTTTCGATCCTGCCCAACCACAAAAAATCACATGGTAGGATCTTAACACGATTCTACGATCCTACGATTCTACGACCCGATTCTACCGTATAAAAATTATAAAGTAATTTCACATATTATATTTCTCCTATTACATTTTGGTCGGATGTTACTTTAATCTTATAGTATTGAAAAACTATATCATTTGCTAATTAAAAAAATTCATTATTAACATGTGTAAATTTTTAACATGAGGTTCTCACCATATTTTAGTATAATTATCTCTATTTCACCGAATTGTAGGATCTTACGATCCTACGATCCGATCCCACCGATTCGATTCTACCAACCCCTACGATCCAAAGTAGGATCCCGATCCTGATAACATTGATTCAATCTCATTTTTGTTAAAGTTTTATGTCGTTATGCATATTACATAGTAAGTTATAGTGTAATATGTTAAATTCAATAAGCTCTCTATTTTAAGATGAATGAAGTATAAAAATTGCTGAATTGGTTCGGAAAAATAGGAATAATAACCTAGGGGTCGGTTCTCTTCGGCATAAAACAACTGAACTGAACTGAAATAAATAGTGAAATGTGATAGTAAAATTATTGTTTAGAGCAGAACTGAACTGAACTGAACTGAAAATAAGTTGGGGAGAACAAGGCTTTATTGGGGGTTGTTTGGGGAGGAGCATTAGCGACAAGTGTTCAATATTTTCCACGGATTGAGAAAGTTCGTATCTACCAAATGAAAGTGACGCTCAAGGATACTAACAAAATATGTAGATAAGATCTTCAAATGACAAGATTAACCAAATCAATTAACATCAAAGGTTAGGTTTGTGAAGTGGCGCCCATGGACTTACAGAGTTCTAGTTCCATCATTAGATCCAATAGGTTGCAAATTTGCAATCACTTCATACGATATCTTACCCTGTCCACCGCATAAATATAAAAAAACAACAAAAATCTTGTTAAGTACAAATCATAGGTGATACATAAAAGGTTAACGTAAACCATACTTTTTTTCCTAGTGCAAGAACATATCATCACCCCAATAACTAAAGTCTAAAGTACATAATGACACAATTACCATTTAATTATAAATGAACGCATCGTCGCATCCCACTAACTAAAAGAACCAGAAGTATATTTTTTTCTCTCTCTCCCCTCTCTCCTCTCTATTTTCAAAAACCCTAGCTTCTATGGTTGATTTTTAAAGGGGCTTACTTCCATCGGTTTTTACCGTTGGAAAGCCCCAACCTTTGCTTTTTTATTTGTTTTTAGGTTTCCAATAACGATTTCTCCCTCGAAAGACAGGGTTTTCGATCTACTTCGTAAGAAAAGGTTTTTCGATTTCCTTCGAAAGACAAGGTTTTTCGACCTCCTTCGAAAGACAGGGTTTTTCTCCTCTTTTAGAGGGGGAATTTCTACAGGTTACAATATGGGATATTAGATCTAATGGATTGCCGTGAAATTATTTTGTTGGTGAAGAATTATGCGGGATCACAAAGGTTATAATTTTTCGAATACGGTGAGATGAATCCGACGGAAATCATCCTCACGACTACAAGGGATCGTTAGATTGTCTCTCCAACAAGGCTGTATTTTCCAGCGATATAAGCGGGAGATGTTTCACATTGCAAGATTTGTTTGACGATCGTAGTTTTTATGAAGGAAATTTTTGTTTGATTCAACTTATGTATTTGTTTGATGCGATTGCTTATGTAGATGTCGTATGACTTTTTATTAATGAATTAATTTTACTATTAAAAAAAAAAAACTAAAAGAACCAGGACATATATACCTTTGCTACCGACGTGTTTGTTTCTACATAAAAGATATGCACTTATGCAGTGGCTAATAGGTTGATGACAAAAGTAACAAACTTTTACTAGGTTCATGTTCTTGATTTTACAAAAGAATCTCATTATTTAATTCTCAATTTCTATTAGAAAATATTTCAAAAGTTTGAAATTTAAGTAGGGTCCTTTTATTTATAATTATTTGAGTAGGACAAATGGACTCCAAAATTGTTACAAAGATAGCTTCACCCTCGCTTGAATGGTAAAAATGCTATTTTTATTTTATTTTTGGTTTATATCAGTCCTTGCATTCATAAATGTTGTTCTTGAAGTTAATATGATTATATGAAAACAAATTAAGGCAAAGTCACTGATGAAACTTCTCCCTTATTTAATTATTTTGTTGTCCAAACTAATATATTCTCTCTTATATATAACAACTTTTAGAAAACATTTCGACAGTAATAGGAAAATTAAAAAAAAAAACAAAAAAAGTAATATTTTATTAGCTATTGTTTAAAAAAAACGTGAGACATGATCCATTTAGAATAAACTTAAATGTTTATAGAATATTGAACAAAATTAGGTTTATGAAATAAATTCAACCTTTTATTTACCGATTTCCCTAAAAATATTAGAATTAAATTAATATTAGAATTAATTTAATTATTAAGCAATATATTTTGATTGACAATTTAGAATAAAAGCGTTCCATATAAATAAGAATTAACGTTTTATGAAGACCATTAAATTTACGATTATAATTTGTTATATCCCATGCATTGAGTTGAAATGTGGATTCTATTACACATTAAAATCTACTCCCTTCGTTTCTTTTTAATCTACACAATGTTGCTTTTTCTATTATTGGTAACATATTACATCTATTTTCTCCTCTTTTTTCACTCATGCATTCACGATATAATATTTTAATCCACTTTTGTGTTTCTCTCTCAACCTTTTTCGGGTTTCTCTCTCATACTTTTGTACTTCTTCCTTGATTCTCCCCCAAAGTGAAATGAGTAAATTAAAATGAAATGAAAGGAGTATATCCAATGGGCTAGGTAGAATACCTATTGAATATGAGGTTTTGTTTTAGCAAAGGCCCGCCTTTCTAAGTATGATTTTGATATATATTAAGACATTGTTAGTATGATATAGTTTGAAACTATTAATACAGAATTTTTTTGTCATGTGTCTCTAGTGGGGGATCTTCATTTCGGATAATCCAAAATTTCGGATCGGAGAAATTGTGATCCTGATTCGATTCGAAAACATTGAAATTCCAAATAAATTTTAGATCAGATATTCGATAACAAAAAAGTTGAATTTTTCACATAAAAGCTCATAAAAATTCTTGGGGCTAATCGGAGGACAATTCGGTCATGAAAACAAAAATTTTAATATCCAGCATTGAAAACATATATTTTCGAATATTCGAAATTGAGTTTTTTTTTTATTTGTATCCAATTCGAAATATTCGAACACCAAAAAATCGAATCAAATCGATTAGATCAGATATTTATGCATAGTCCTAATATCTAGAATATATGAGTATTGTTGGCATACAAAATTCAAATTTTGATGGTTGGGTAGTATGACAGATTTGAAAACTTTTGCTAATTTGTTATACCTTTGTTGCTTTAGTGCTTTGCATCTTTTAATTACTTTTTCTTTTTATTTTTCCTGTATCAACAAGAGAAAGTGATTATTGTTCTCAACTCTCAATTATCTGAACGTATCTTAATTAAGTTAATTGCATTTAGTTTAATTCATATTAAAATATTATTACTTATTGTGTTTTTGAATTGAATATGGATAATATCTATTAATCTTTAAGTTAGATCTAAACTAATCTGAACTTATTCGAACTTAAATGAATTTACTATTGTTTGGTCCAAGATAAACTCTGTTATATAATTCTAAAACAAATATTTTTTTTGGGTTAAGTTGTTATATTTATAATTTCAAAATTTCATAGCTAGTGGAATATTTTGGGCTGAACTAAAACCTTATTAAGAAGTTGATTGCTTATAAAAATTAATAATTTCAATGATCATTATCATAAATAATTCAGCAAAGACAATATATAGATCATTTTATTCCTCTTAGATTATTTCACTATCATTTAGCTAGGCGAATATGTCTTAAAGAGTGATTGACATATGTCTTGCTTGATTATATTGAAGTATTAAATTTAGTAGTAAGTAAAATATAATCCCAAGCTACATGTTGAAACTTGAATGAGTACAGAAATATAATTATTAGATCAAATCCAATATGTATTTGATCGTAACTTCACATTTAGATACCATACCACTACTGCATCAAAATTTGTGAACATATATAGGATTCATTTTTATTCCAATCTTAAAAATTGTTTAGTAACTTTATCCATAGCAAATCAAAACAAACACTTATTATTTTTTGATTTGTCATAGTAAATATAACACTCCCATTTTTTACATAATTTTTTTTTTTTTGACAGTTATCCATATCCATCTCCATCTCCTTATCCTAATGCAAAGGTGATCATACACTTATCCTAATCAAACATGCTCAAAGCAAGTGTACGTTCTCCTCCCTACGTCTACTAGTAAACATGTTGTATACAATCTTGGTTAATGGTTAGTACACAAAAAACATCATAATACCAACCCACTAAACACTTGAGATATATGTAGCCCCTCCTTTAAATTTCTCTTTCATGTTCTCTCTTCAATCTTCATTAGATATGAATAATTGTAGCACATATGACATATGCAAGGACGCACTCTATTACTGTAATACGTCCACGTACGTACAATGAATGCATTTTTGTTGTCATAGTCGCACATGTTTTGACTAAATGAACCATCCCTTAGGTGCCCCGTTGATTCTTCTTACTAGCTTAGAGTAGTATGTTAGTAACCACTTGATAACTTGGACATCTGCATTATTTCTTGTGGGATGCCTCTTTTGCAGCTGGGGACACATTTCATTAAATTTATCCGTCCTGGAGCGAAAAATATCATATAAGGTCCAACACCCTACCCGTTTTAAATTATAGAAAATCACATACTCCTCCCGTTTCCTAAAAATCTTCCTTGTTACTGTTACTACAGATATCAATGAGAATCAATTTATGTGGGGTGTGGCTGTGTGGGGTGGGTAAAGTAGGAAAGAGAAATAAAGGGGTTAAGATAAATAAACAAATTAAAAGAGTTAAAGTAGGAGAGAGAAAGGAAGTAAAATTGAATTAATAATGTAATGGTGGACCATATGATAGGAACATGAGAGGGTAAAAAGGAAAAAAAAATTACATAAGAGGGTAAAAAGGGAAAAAAATTCCAAATAAGGGATAAAGTAAAAGAGGGAAGATCTTTTGAAAACGCACTTAAACGGAACGAGAGAAGATATTTAGGAAACGGAGGGAGTATTTATTAAGAATTTTAGATTATTAGTTAGAGTTACATTAGTTATGTAATTATATATTAACATTAGTTTTCACTGATAGTATAGTTTACCTCTAATCTTATATAGATATCAATATATTGTAAAGCATTATATACACAATCTATTTAACTATGATGTTCGATAAGATGATAAGAATGATTGATATTAAAATATGCATTTAGATGAAGTACTTTATATTTGTTGAAATGGAGGAAAAGCATGAGAAATTGAGAATAATTAAGTGAAGCTTTAATTTGAGAACACGAAAATATTTAGTAGAAAGAGGGGTACCAAGTAAACTTCTCAATGGCTAATATGTCTATCACCAATTACTTCCACCATATTATTGATTATATTCGCTCTATTAATTTTTATTATCAAACTTTTATAAACTTCGCCATATATTTTGATGAATATATATGTACAGATCTACTATTATATAAGATGTTATTCGATTAATGGCAATGTGTTAATTATCTTTTCGTAATTTTATGTACATGAAATTTTACAAAATTAATGGTGAAATCGTAAAGAAAGAAAAATGATTTTTGATTATTTTTAAGTAGCTATGGCTAAATGTCGATCATTTAACTTGATCATATACGCTAAATTGCTAAGGACTACTTCCTCCCCCCTCTCTCTTTCTTTTGAATGTATTATTCTTTTTGTTCTTAGAATTTTTGTACTAGTTCTTTTTTTTTTTTGTTCTAATAACAAATACGTAAGTGACTTCAATGTGCAATTATTAGCACTTGTTCTTTGATTACTCCCCAAAGTAATGAGAGTAACAAAAATAAAGAAGTATATCCCAAGAATGCTACATATACCCCCTAATTACTAGGCGACCAATCTACTAAAAATAAAGAATAAAGTTCAGTTAGATTTTACTATTTATTTATGAAATTTGTCTTGTAAGAGATCACCTACTTTTAAATTAAAATTAGAATATGGTAAGCCCTATATTAAAAAGAATTAGCCCAATAGCGACTAATAAGTTAATTTTTTTTCATTGACTAGTTAAATCCATTAAGTGACTAGGTCTATATATTAGTGAATTACTTATTCCATTCTTCAAATATTGCAAGACTTTGACTTTCACCATATGTATACTTTATTTTGACTATATTTTTCTTAACTAATTATACTTCCTCTAGATCTCAATAAGTGAAACATAAAAAGAAGGGGGAAAACCAAATAACCTAGAGAGAGAAAGTTGAGACAACAATAAAATAATTAAGGCAATTAGAGAAATGAACCCTAAAATTTTAGTGGCATATATGTAATAAAAATGAAATTTATTTGCCATTTCAAGAATGTTATTATGATATTTTCATATAAGAAAAATGTATCAATGCTTATTGATGAACGGTGGAAGTATATAAGAAAGAAATATGTTTGTAAGAAAGATTTGAACTCGTGACCTCATGTTGAGATATAAAATCTTGCTTAAAAGCAATATAATAGTGTCCACACTTAAAGCAAGATTTAAAAGGTTGTTTATAAGAAAGATTTGAACCCGTGACCTCTTGCTTTATACATGACCTCTGGAATACTTTTATTTTTACAAATCATTACTAGATGTAGTTACCCAACTTTTTAAACTTTGATAACAATTTCGCATGCATAGCGTGCATATAAGACTAGTTGAAATATAATAGGAACGTGCACCCAAAGTGCATGTAGAGGATGGTGCGCCCTCTCTTAAATGACGTAGTTTTAACATTTTAAGAGTCCATGATTTTGTAAAAGATGTTATTTGCTTCCTTAAATCTTGCAATTTATTTGCCCTTTTCAAATATGATTGTTAGCGAGATTTCCTTTTTAAAATTTGAATTTTGAAACGTATATTCTTTTAGTTTAGACTAGATGTTTAGTTACTATATATTCTTTACATCATGACTTATGTTCTTTTGTAATTAGAGATTTGCATGTTATTTAATTTTCCATTATGAGTTCTTTTACAAAAATGATATGTTTTTTATGGTGTACAATGAGTAATGTGCACCCTAGTATATAATCCATGCGTGCTTTGATATATCCATATAATAACCCTTTTATCGAAGTTAAAATTTTGTCCAAGTTCTACTTTAAGAAAGTTGATCTACTATTTCATTCGAACCAAGCAAGACAACCCCGGAATTTTGACCAACAGATCGACTTGAGAAAAACATAAGGTTTTTTGAGTAACCTTCATAAGCTCATAGTATGAACCAAGCCTTCTGTAGTAAAGAACGAAATTTCCAATCTTGAAGATGGGGTTTGATCTCCATTAGGGACATTTTGGGAAAGAGTTTCTCATTATCATCCCCCTAATCTCAAAGTGTCTACTCACAAACTCAGATCGGATTAACTTGCGAGAGATGTTGATGTAGCAGGCCATTTATCTTACCATGAGATCCATGATGGAGGCCTAAAAAAATAAGTTCATAGTATGATCATTTTTTATGCGAGCAGGGCAATCATAGAGTAACTTTGTGGACAATGCAATTGTTTGTGGTTGTCTTTTACAAAACTTTACGGCCAATTTGTTCCACATTCAGCTTCATGGAGTTGTTGAACACTTAACTTTCTCGTGTGTAATTAAAGCGGTACATGTCGGCCGTAAAAAATTGAAACAATGTGCCCGTAAAAAATAGTTACAAATTACAAAAATTATGGGGACAATTTTTTGTTTTAGAAAGCTAATAGACACTTGAAGGGCGCGAGATAAGAACATACTTATCTCATTTCAAAATAGTTAGATAATAAAATATTTGAGTACTATTCATTAATCAACTTTGACAGATTTTTTCTCACCATCTTGTAAGAAACAAATAATCAAACAAGATCTTGTTCAGCTTATCTCAATGCAATGATTCTAATATCAACTTTTTATTAATTTTGCTTATAGATAATTAGAGATATTAATATTCAAAGAAACGTATTGGAATACATCAGAATGTAAATGGTGCAACTATTTTGAAAAGAAGAAAGTTAAGTTTGACCGTTAAAACGAGGTTTGACCATCACGTGTTACTTAAGTGAGCACATTTTCAGATTTTTTTTCCTCCCTCCTGAATGACCCAAGACCTCGTCGGAGCGAAACTCTCCCCCCTCCAAAATGACCTGCGACCTCGTCATAGGCTAACTATAATTTATTTGAGTTTGGTACCGCGCTAATGTGAATAGCATGTGACTGTCAAACCTCGTTTTATGTATATTTTGGTTTGCATGTAAAAATAAAACAAAATATGTTATTTCGTGATTTTTCTATAATTTTACAAGATCTGTCAATAATTTTTCAAAATGTTGAATATGAATTTTATGTCTATTTTGATGTTGTGCTGATTTATTTTAAATTGTCTCAAATAGAGAACGAGCTCGAGCCGAGCTTCACTTATCAAGCTCACGAGCCGAATTCAGTATAATTCTAGCTCGACTCGTGCAATAAGCACCCTTAGTCAAACATATATAACTAAAACAAGCTAAGTGGTAGTGTTTTGAAAAGAATTTAGTATAAGTTTTATGAAATTTATTTTTTAAAAGGTAGTTTTTTTAAAAAAAAAAAAAATTGTTCTAGAGGTAATTTTTTGAAAATTTTCCTTTTATCAATGAGGACTTCCAGCAAGTGACAAATATCAATAAATTGTGACCAACGTTAAAAGACTTGTCTTCTAAACTGTTTATAAGTAGGTTAGGACCTATAAAAATCAGAAAACGGTAAACTTGGGACATGAAAGGAATAATGCATAATTGAGAGACTTATAAAAAAACGAGTAATAGTTGAACCAACTCTTGTGAATTTATTAGGAAAAATTGTTTTAAATAAGCCAACCTTTGCGTGATCTTCCCAAAATAAGTTAAACTATGGATTATTCCTGAATAGGTTAAGCTTGTAGTGCCATTATCTTGTTTTGAGTTTTAACCGGTTATCTTGTATTTATGACCTGCTTTAATAGGTTACATGCCACGTGTTGCAATATGACAAGTTTGCTTATTCATTTTCACTCTCTCCTCCTCTCCTCTCATTTTTCTCTGTCCCCCCTTCACCTCCAAACACCAGCACCTTCATCTCCCACACCAGCACCTTCACCTCCCCTTCTTTCTCTGTCCAAACACTCACTTTTTCTTCTCTCATCTTTCTCTATCCTCCCATTTCCCCTTCACCTCCAAACACCAACACTCCTTTTCTCTCCTCCTTCCCCCTTCACCGCTGCCAATACCAAATCACCACCCCTCTTTGAACCCGACACTAATCCACACCACGACAACCACAACCTCACCCACACTATTTCGTTCTTCCTTTTACTTTATTTCTCTCTCCTCCGTGAAAGCAACACACCACCACCCTGTCACCTCTGTCTCCTCCGCGAAACCTCCACCATCAACCACCACAGTATATCTTCTTCCTCGCCTCAATTTTCCGTCGTCACCCCAATAATTTTTCTTTAAATTCTGCAAAAAAATCCAAGAAAACCCACAAATTTCTCTCAATTTCTTCAATGACCAAGGTACAAGACTGAATTATTCCATCAATGAGGTGATGAGAATATTAGCATGTGATTTCAGAGATTGGGTAGGACTGATTTTAGGGGGAGGGGGAAGAAGAGTAGCAGCGAGATAGGGGAGGGAGAAGAGGGTTGGGGAATTAGAATCGTGGAGGTGGGTGTTCACAGGGATGGGGAATCAAAATCGGGGAGGGTGATGTTTGTCGTGGTGTGGGAAGAGGGTGGGGCTGGGGGTGTCAATGGGTTTGTTTCAGTTTTGGGTGGGTTGATAGGTGGGTCAATGGTTTTTTTGATGTCAAACTTTTTTATTTACCAGATTATCCGGGTACTGGTCATGTAGCCTAATTAAAGTTAATGGTGTTATAAAGTTGACTTGACTAGAAATAATCAAAAGTTTAACTTAAAAACGGAAGACCACGCAAAGGTTGACTTATTTAAAACAATTTTTCCAATTTATTATTAGTTTTTTTCTTTTGAAAGGATTGTTGAAAAGAATTAGTTAGTGGGTTGACTAATACTTGTGAGAAATTAAAGTTGATAATATTAGTGGTTTAATGATTAGCAGTAAAGTTTTATAACTCCAATAACCATTAAATTTTCCTAACCTTGGTTGTATAGGCAAGATTATAATTTCTCATGAACCTAGCATGTTGTATGCCCATGCTCGATGCTCACGTCACTGGGCATTACACTGTTGTTGCCCAATATCTGCAGATCCGGGCCTCGTACGAAGCTGCTGCCAGTTCATTTGACCAATAGCAGCAGTTAGTAACAACACTTCTGAAAGCCCACACACCATTACCTAGAGGCCCAAAGTCCAGCACTTTTCAATAGAAAACAACAAGCAAAAACTAGGTGGCCTTTCTAAGTATATATTCCTCTACAAATCGATAATATTCCCTTCGTTTCTTTTTAATCCATATACTTTTTTTTTTTGGTATGTTTTTTTTATATAGTTTTTTCACCATGTACCCTGTGATTTTTCAAAACTCATGGGGTACCCCTGTTTTTTTTTAAAAAATGCACCAAATACTCTTACTATTTTCACCAAATGCATGGAATTCCCTTAATGACTAACGGTGTCAAGTTTTCGTTAGCCATTAACCCTAATTAACTATTTTAAACCCTAATACTAACCCTAATCCTAACACCTACCCATGACATTAACCCTAAACTCTAACCCGAACCCTAACCACCAGTCCACCACCCCTCTCCCACCCTCCCACCACAGCTCCCCCACCCTCCCACTACCCCTAGCAACCCCCTCCCCCACCCTATCGATTTCCGTTGAACTCCCCCACCCCCGTTAATTTTTGTCTAAGTCCCCCACCCCCCGTCGAATTCTGTTGAATTCCCCCCACCTTCGTCGAACCCATTGAATTCCCTCCACCCTCGTCGAATCCCGTTGAATTCCCCCACCCTATCTTCTTCTCGCAGTTGTTGATCTCTTCTCAGCCAAAACAAAAAACACACTCACGTGAAGGAGAAAGGATGAATGGGATGTTGTGTTATTGTGTTGCTGTTTCGCGAAGACCAGGTGTTGATGCGGTGGTTACGAAGAGGAGAGAAATTGAGGGTGAGGAAGCAAGGGAGGAAGCAACGAGATGATAGAAGGGGAAATGGGGTGGGTGGCTACGAGGGCGGGTGGGCTACGGGGGGTGCAAGGGAGGGGCTGCGGCGAGTGCGGGATGAGGTGGTGAAAGGGTGGCAACAGGGGTGGGGAGGGTGGGCTACGGGGGGTGCAGGAAGGGGTGGTGTGGGAGAAGGGGTGGTTGGGTGATTAAGGTTAGGGTTTAGGTTGGGGTTAGGTGTTAGGGGGTTAAGGGTTAGTTTTAGGGTTTTGGGGTTAGGATTAGAAGGGTTAATTAGGATTCAAAGGGTTAATTAGGATTAATGATTAACGAAAAGTTGAATATGTTAATCATAAAGGGCATTTCATGCATTTTGTCGAAATAGTAAGGGTACTTGTGGTTCATTTTTTAAAAAACAGGGGTACCTCATAAATTTTGAAACCACAGGGGTACCTAGTGAAACAACCGTTTTTTTTTATTATACACGTTGTTGCTTTTTTTATTTTTGGTAGAGCTGATCAGGGCCAAGCCTTAAAAAAAATTACCCATTGGTCAGGCCTGGCCAAAATTCGGACCAATTTTTTGTGTCCAAACCCGCTATTTCTGGCCAAAATCTGGTCGTGCCAAAAAATAGACTAAAAAGTCATTATTGGCTTGCACAAAACCCGGTCCAAAATAAAAAAATCGGGTCATGCCCGACCGCGAGCCAAATAAATCTGCCCAAAAATCGGGAGGTTGGGTGGGGTTGGAGCTGATCAGGTTTACTTTTTGGTAACATGTCACATCTACTTTCTCATCTTTTTCCACCCACATTATCCACTTTTTAATATTTTAATCCTCTTTTCAGTTTATCTCTCCACATTTTCGGTTTTCTCTCATACTTTTGTACTTCTTCTTTGGTTATCTCCCAAAGTAAAATGAGTAAATTAAAAAGAAACGGAAGAAATAGTACAAAGTTAGGCAGAAGAACTGCGATAAAATCCATATAATTAATCACTAATCAAGATAACCTACATTGGTTATTTAATCGACAATAACTTTAATTTATTAGTTACTCGAAAGACATGCATGAGAGGAGAAATTATCATTTTACTAAGGATGGTTCGGTATTGGAGTCAGTTTTTAATTTTTGGTTTTTATAAATATAAAAGTCATATGATATAAACTTTAAATTAGTCGTATTTATACTAAACATGTCAATTTGAAAAAACTTAAAAGTACTAAACTTGTCGTATTTATACTAAAATTATTCGTATTAAAAGTAGTCGTATTAAAATTGAAAACTACTAAACATGTCCTATTTATACTAAATATGTCAATTTGAAAAAACTGAAAAACTTAAAATTAGTCGTATTAAAATTAGTGGTATGATAAATTACTTTTTCTGGTTTCTATATTTTTATTTCTGGTTTGAAAAAAATTGAAAATTGAAACAAAAAACAATAACAAAAAGCCCTAAGTTAATAATGACGAGATTCACGTCTTTTACTTTTTTTGTTGGGTTAATTAACCACAAACCATTATACCAAGTATATACTCCTGTAATGATGAAATTTGTATACATTAAAGGTTGATACTAAAAGACAATATTACAAGAGTTCACATGTACTCCCTCCGTTTCAATTTAATCTACACACTTTGATATTTTACACTATTCACAAATTTCACTTTGACCATCATTTGTGATTTATACGCGGATGAAAATATAGCCATGTGGGATCTTGTTAGATTCACCATAACATGTATTTTATTAATATGTAGTTTTTTTTATAATTTTTACAAATACAAAACTAAAAATATATGTCCTCAAAATTTTGCATTAGCATGCGTGAAAAGTGTAAGTATGTATGTTAAAATGAAAAGGGCGGGAGTATTAGAAAAGAAATTTGTATGATAGAGAGGCCAGGGAGTGGGATAACAAAAGATCAACGAATATGTTAATTTATCAACCTAATAGAATAGGTTAGGCATGTCTGCATGAGCTTTTACTACTTCCGTCTTCTACTACGCCAGTATACGGTATACCTCATTGTCTTCATATAAGAACAACATCAGAGTAGGAGGCCCGTATGTTGTCCAATTAAAGTAGTGTATATTTTAATCAAATGTTGCAAACTGGAATGGATGTTTTAATCAAACCTTCATATACAAATAGAAGTAGGCACATCTGTACTCAAAAGCATCGTGGATAAGATGGATCAATATATCAAAGTTTAGATTAATTAGATAAGCATCAATATTTTCTCCATGCGTCTAGGCTTTTGTGTCACATGAGCCCTACATATAAAAAGGAAAAAAAGAAAAAAGATATGTCAAATTTTTTAAAAGGAAAATAATTTATGCAGTCTTATATAGAATTGTCGATTAAAACATGTAAAGTAACTCACGATATATAAAAGCCCTTATGTAAGAAGGTTCAATATTCAATATTTATTTTTGTGTTTTATTCACATTGTCCTAATTCTCATACTTTAGGTACTTTGTTTGTAAAAATTTGGTACTAACATGATAATTCATAAAAATTATAATTTTTAATGTTTGGATATATGATGTGTAAATAATTTGATTTATATTTTAATGGTTGCATACAATAAGACCTCCAACATGTTTAAGACAACCATGACTACATATAAGAAAATATATATGAAAATATTAGGCAATAAATTAGCATTAATTACATTGATTGACACGTGATTATGTCATAAGTCCCTATATATGTCTAAATGCGAAAGTTTTATTTACATACATAAGAAAATTTATTATTTTTTGTGATCTTGTGAACTAGAACAAATATACTATTATGTAGGATTTTTTTAGCTATACTCGTGTTAATATATGTGTTCTCAAAATATTAATTTTTCATAATATCAACTATTACATAATTGCAGATATTAGTACTTAATGATGGTTGAAGTTCTCATTAGAAAATGTGAAAAACAATTGGAAAATAAAAACGAATAGAGATAGGCCAAGTTCTTCACTATATTGGCTAATTAAACCTAACTATTAGTAATTTAAAAAAAATTATTCTATCAAAAATAATTTTTTCTATGCATATATATTCTACTTTTCATTTTAAGTACTTAATCTTACTTAATTGGCTAATTTTAGCCAAAAGTATTTTAAATTTCCATGTGTTTTACATACACGAATGATTTGTTCTATCTGCGTTGTTTTTCCTTATATTATAAATTTAAGGTCTAATAACTTCTGTTTGGAGTGAAAGTATCACAAAAGTTCATTTTAAAGTTTAGATAGGTTTTTTTAGGGCAAAAAAGTTTGTGAAATTAAAGGCCATAAGTTCAGAAATTAAGTTAGGTTCAGAGCCAATAATTACCATATACAGGCTATCGATTACAATGTATAACAACTACAAGAAGATATAGTAAACCGAGGATGTCTTAGCCTAGTGGTTAAGATTGAGATGCTGTGAACAATAGGTCACAAGTTCGAATCCCCCTCCCCTTCTTTATACTTTGTACTGCATTCGTGGTTCATATGGATATAAAAAAAACAACACGCTCTAATAAATTCATTACATAAGTTAAACATAGAGACGATAAGTCAAAAGTAATAAATTAAGTTCATACAATAAAACACTTACTAAATTTATTGATATAAGATAAAACTATGTGAAGAGAGTGCCCTTAAACATTTAGGCTATATAACTCCGGAACTTTTTCTTATACCAATTTGTCAAAGGTCCATCTATTGTTTTTTTTTTTTTTTTTTGGTAAGAATAAGTGGCCCAGACCCCATTCGGGTTCAGACCCCATTCGGGTCTTAATGGACTAAGCACTTGAGAGTGACGGGGAAGGGTAAAGGGAATTCCTACCCTCAAAGTGTCTCTAGTGGGGATTGAACCCCCAACCTTGAGGTTGGAAGGGGATTCTCCTTACCACTAGATCAAGTACTACTTGGTACCTATTGTTTATACTATATGTCACCGATGACATATTTTTATACCTTTGTCAAATACCCATCTTTTTAATACTAACTAGTTATTAGGCCCGGACTACGCCCCGGGTAAGAAAAAATTTCAATTTATTAATATTGTACTTTAAGAAGATAACACTAAATGTTATTTGGTCTAGTGGTTAAGACTTTAATGTGCGTTCTTGAGGTTGCGGGATCAAACCCTATACTATGCAATTTCTAACTTTTTTTTTATTGTTGTGAATGACATGGAGTATAACTCCCTTAGGGAGAGCGCGCGCCACATGGCACCATTCGTGCTTTCTGCACGCCTTTTAATATATTAGTATAGATTTGTCCCATGTATACAATATAACTAGTGTTTAGGCCCGGGCGATGCCTCGGGGTTTTTCTGTGCTATAATTTTTTTGTAGTTAAATAAGTCATCTCATACTCATTTAAAAAGTTATGTCATTCATTATACGGATTTCGAAAGTTCTCCTTTTATGCATCATCATTAATTTTGATTAAATAAGCAATAATAGTATAGTGGAGTGATGGTTGTATCTCTTTCTTTCATACTTGAGGTTGTGGGTTCGAATGTTCACGTATGCTTTTTTTCTACGATATGAGAAAGACGTGGATAGAATGTTACTCAATAAGGGATGGTGACACATGACACATATACGTTCTAAGGAACGCTTCTCAATATATTAGACGTGGATGCGGCCTAGACCCATATTTAATACAGACTTATGATCAAATTTTGTTTATAGTACTACTGTAAATATAAGGGTAGTAATGTAGTGGTCAACACTCAACACTGCTCTTCAAATGGTATCATGATATATAATTAATTTTAATGAACATGCAAATTTATTTATTTTTAAGGATGCAAGGGATATGTTTAATAACATTAACTAATTACAACACATATTTGTATTTTGTGGAAACATGGATCACTAAGAGATGTTAGATGAGATGGTGATTCTTTGAAAACCCTTACATAAGGTCAGGGGTTCGATCCCAAGCTTCAACATATTTATTTTTTAAATAATGACCACTTGACTTTGTTGGTTAACAGACACGTGGCAGGAGGAGGGTGCCATGTGGCGCATCGACGTTGTTACGCACGCCTTTTAATATATTTGTATAGATTATCTCAGACGGAGGAGGCATAATATCCATGATCGAGGCATCATCCCATCCCCGAGAGAATTTATCTTCAGATTCTCCATGAGACATGCTAGATTGTTAGTTTTGGTAAATCTTTTAGATGAAATTCCATTGATCGGAATATATAGGTTACAACAATATAATATTAACAAGATTAGAATTCTTAACTGAACAAGATTAGGAAACTATCTATAGTAGAAGTGTAAATACAAAATATATTCTATCACACCCCCATTGTCATAGTGGGAGGAGGAAGAACGCTAAGACTTTATTTAAACTCCAAAAATGATTGTTGCGGAAGACCTTTTGTGAATATGTCAGCAAACTGATATCTTGTAAGAACATGCAACACATGTACTTGACCTGTAATACCCCTCATGATTGCTTTAAAGGGATTTAGCAGGCTACTCATTCCAACAAGATGCATCTTTCTTTTAGGGAGCTTATTTCCTTAGTTACTCCACAGTTAAGCATGCTTGGCTGAGAGTAGTCTTGGGATGTGTGACCTCCTGGGAAGTTTCTCAGAGTGTGCATGAGTGAGGACAAAATACGCCGAAAGAACTTGTGTTGGTTATTGAGGATAGTTGTTGGCCATGGATGCGCATTGGTGACAATATACTCGACTCCGTATGGGTCATGGTGTTACAAATGGTATCAGAGCAACCCTGCGACCGCGTGTTGGGGCGACCCTAAGGCCGTCAGGTCGAATATTAGGAGTCCTCAGGCGCCTAGTGGGGGAGGATTCTGGGGTTGCATTGTCATAAGGAGCGAACCAGAGGTAGTCAGACCGAATATCTGGAGTTTTCGGCAATCAGTTTCCAGGCTGGGGCGACCCACTGGTCGTTGTGGCCGAATATGTGAAGTCCTCAGGCGCAAAGAGGGCGTTGCTATTCTCAAGTGGGGGTGTATGTAATACCCCTCATGATTGCTTTAAAGGGATTTAGCAGGCTACTCATTCCAACAAGATGCATCTTTCTTTTAGGGAGCTTATTTCCTTAGTTACTCCACAGTTAAGCGTGCTTGGCTGGGAGTAGTCTTGGGATGGGTGACCTCCTGGTAAGTTCTCAGGGTGCGCATGAGTGAGGAAAAAATGCGACGGGAGAACTTGTGTTGGTTATTGAGGACAGTTGTTGGCCCTGGATGCACATTGGTGACGATATACTCGACTCCGTATGGGTCGGGGTGTTACATGACCAAGATATAGCAACCTTTTTCTGAACAAAGTGAATGTCATCTCAAAATGTTTGGTGCGTTGGTGCTATACTAGGTTGTGAGAAAGATCAATAGCACTGGCATTATCACAATAAACAATGGTTGTCTGACGAAGAGGACAATGTAACTACAAAAGAAGGTTATGTAACCAGGAAGCTTCGGCAACAACATTAGCGAAGCTTCTATACTCAGCCTGCACTAGATCGAGATAAGGTGGGTTGTCTCTTAGACTGTCAGGAAATTAAATTGTCACCAAGAAAATAACAATAACCAAAAGTGGATCGTCGAGTTTCAGGACAACCACGCACCCCAATCAGCATCGGCATACGTTATTAAGCGCAAGTGAGTAGTAGGATAGAGGTATAACCCGTGATCAATGGTGCCTTGAATGTATCGCAGGATGCGTTTCAATGCATTGAAATGAGGTTCTTGTGGATCATGCATGAATAAACAAACTTCTTATACTGCATAAGCTATATTAGAATGAGTAAATGTAAGATATTGTAAGTCACCAGCGAAACTGCGATAATGTGTGGGATCAGAAACTAAATGGCCCGAGTCTACACTGAGTTTAACATTGGTGTCAATAGGAGTCGATGCAGGCTTACAAGAGCCCAAGCTTGCACGCTCCAATATTTCTTGTGCATATTTCTACTGAGATAAAAGCATGTATGAAGGAATACGAGTAACATAGATTCCTAAGAAATAGCTGAGTGGCATGGGCCCAAGTCACACATGTGGAATTCAGTTTTAAGAGTACTAATCAGACTGTCTCATACAGAATCAGTTGAAATGCACAGAATAATAACATCAACATACAATAAAAGATAGGCCATGTCTGAAATGTGCTTGTAAAAGACCAACGAGGTGTCACTCGTAGCAATGACAAATCCAATTTGCAACAGAAAATTAGCAAAACGTTGATACCATGGACGAGGTGCTTGTTTAAGACCATACAACACCTTGCTTGCGGAGGCGACAAACATAATGAGGAAATCTTTTGTCAATAAACCTAGGTGGTTGATGCATAAATATTGTTTCCTGCAAATCACCATGTAAGAAAGCATTTTTGACATCAAGTTGATGAATAGACCATTGGCGAGCCATGGCCAAACCTAAAATTGTGCATATAGTAGCGGGGTGAACAATAGGACTAAAATTTTCATCACAATCAACTCCTTGCTCCTGTGACATAACATCACAAATCAGACGAGCTTTGTGCCTTTCAAGTTCACCATTTGATTTTTCTTTATGTCGAGAAAGCCACATACAATTTACAATGTTCATCGCCGTAGGCCTAGGCACCAAATCCCAAGTCCTTGTTTTAATTAGAGTATTATATTCGTCGTTCATGGTCGCACTCCAATGTAGGTCTAACAAAGCAACTTGTGATTTTTGGAAGAGGAGAACGAGATATTATGGGGTGAGTAACCATGGCATAATGGGGATTGGGTTTCCGAATGCATGGCGGGATCTGGCGACCATTTGAGGATGAGAAAGGGGAGGATGGGCCGGATTTGTAGTGTGTGGGTTGCACTCATGAGGAAGGGTGTACCGTGGAACTGGGCTGACAGGCAAGGAGGGTGGGCATGGTCTGGCAGGCGTAGCCAAAGGTGACGCAGGGGTGGGTGGCGTGCTGGGGGCATGGCACGTGCTGGACTTCGGCCAAGTTGAGAAGGCCCAACAAGGGGAGTTGAAATTACCTAATGAGCGAGTCATGTGAGAATATATAAGTTACAACAATATAATCCTAACAAGATCATAATATTTAACCTAACAAGATTAGGAAAACTATCTATAGTAGAAGTGTAAATACAAAATATAATCGTAGTATATATTATATTATATCATAGAAATGGGACCCGCAGGCTCACCAAAAAAGAATGAAAAACTTAAATTAAAAAACCTAGTCATGCAAGATTATAATCAAACTTGTAGTTTTATAGTCATATTTTATAAACTTTATTTGATCACGAATTCCCGCCACTATATAAATAATAACATAGTCGTAAGATTATTTTTAATTCATCTCAATCAATAGTTTTAAAATATAATTTTTTTTAATAAATTAATATAAATATTAATGAATAAAGTAGTGTATTAGAGACCGTGAAAGCTTAAATATTGGGTACAAACCAGCATATTATCGCCCAAGTCAAAATTAATCAATTAACACTTGGAAGGGGCTGGTTTGTTGTTCAAAAATCAGCCGCGCACTTCTAAGTAGCAGATAAAGTCCATTAGAAAAATATTAGCAGATAAAGTTTATGGTGGAGTGACAAAAGCATAACATTTAATTATGAGTTAAAACATCCAATTTTCCACATCCCATAAGCGTTCATGTGCGGATTATATCTTTTTTCTTTTTCTTCTGTTTTGTGACTTTTGAATCACAAGGATCACAAGATCTTGGCTATCTTGCCATTTTTCACCAATTGTCAACACTATTTCACCTACTGTTATCCATTCTATCTGCTTTATTTTATTTATCTTTATTGATCCTATAGGCTATTAATATGCCTATTAATATGCCTATATATATGGTTCTTACCTTGGCACACTTCTCATCCAAAGCAACTCAAAGAAGACAAAGCTCTTAAAAAAAAAAAAAATCCACGAGTACTCACTTGTGAGTTGATAAAAATGGCCTACTCTAAGGCATTTCTCCTTCTTGGCCTTCTATCTTTTGTGCTCCTTGTTTCGTCTCGTGAACTCGCCGAGTCTACTTCTACTGAAACTCGTATGCTTTTAATATTCTTTTAATATGTTATCAATTGCTTTATTTTGACTTTTTACTATTAACATGTTCTATTTTAATCATAATTTTTTTATTTCATATAAAAATATATGTTATTATATAAATATGATATTGATCTTGTATTATCAATGTATATATCAAAATAATATATATTTATAAATTTTATATATAGGTTGTTTATATTAATGGTTAATATTAGGTGTTAAAACATGTGAAACCAAAAGTAGATCGACAAGGAAATATTATGTAGTAAAAAATGTAATTCTTTAAATAAAATTTCTTCTACGTGACATGTATAATAAGCTCTTTAGTTTTTGGTAAAATATAAGTATTTATATTACCCAAAAAAGCATTCAAAGCCATCAATACATATATAAAAATAAGCTTTTGTACCAACATAACCTTCACATTCATTCTTATTCAATTACCTGGTAAAGTTATTAGGGCTTAAAGACAGTACTCACAATTTAGAATTGAATCGAGTCTATATTAATCTAATTATAGTTATAGCTCCCTATACACCCAAAAAAACCAATTGATTTTACCCATATCGCTAACTTTATCATGTGATTACTTGATTAGATTGGATCAATAGATCAAGGTTTTTTCCCCATAAATATGAATAATTTTTTTCCTTCTTACTTTGCAGAGGAGTCAAAGGACTTAGATGGATATGGTCACGGTGGTTATGGTTATGGACATGGCGGTTATGGCCATGGCGGCTATGGTCATGGTGGCTATGGACATGGTGGTGGATACGGTGGCCACTATCCACCAGAAGAAGAAGAGAAGGATGTGATGGAAAATGTTGAGCCACAGGGTTATGGATATGGTGGTTACGGTCATGGTGGCTATGGACATGGTGGCTATGGACATGGTGGTGGATATGGTCATGGTGGTCATGGTCATGGTGGGTACGGCCAAGGTGGCAATGGTCATGGTGGATATGGACATGGTGGCTATGGACATGGTGGTTATGGACACGGCGGATATGGAGGTCACTACCCACCAAAGGAAGAAATTAACAACTAGTACATGTTAGTGAATGAAGCTATCTAGTTTGCTTTCTGATAGGCGTGCATGCAAATATGCAGGATGACAAAAATGAACTACTTTTACAAGTGAATATGTATTTTAATAAGCATGTCTAATGAAATGTATCCCCATCTTTATGCTTATGTAATGAAGTAATATAAAGTCTTTGTGCGCAGCTATATTCATTGTGCTGTTTTTTTTATAGATGTTTGCACTATTTCTCCAACAGATCTTTGAATTGAGCTCCAAAATTACACCTATGATAATGTAAGTCTCTCACAACTCCAAATAAATAGAGAAATTTTGGAAACTTTATTGAATAAAAAGAATTCTAAAATCAAATGATTGGTTTATGAATACTTGATTAATTGCGGCACATAAGATATGCGATGATTGCATATGATGATTAATATCAGATGGCACCACGCTTTGTTGCTCAAATATCATCCTTCAATGACTTCATATCGATCTTGAGCTTCAAATTCAAGGCAAGTTTAAGGCACAACAAAAAGAGCAATAGTCAATTGTCAGGATTGGCAGCATACTCAATTATATATTCGCAAGCAATAATAATAACACGGAATTATTAACAACAAGAAACAACAAGAAACAACAATAATGATCACACAAGAAGATTTAACATGAAAATCCGAGAACCGGGAGAAAAATCACGAACCAATACACTGGACTTCCAATGATGTATATGATACAATGAATTACAAGACTTCCAAGATCACCCTGATCTAACCTAATCACACAAACCCATGTTTACCCAAACACCTCACATCTTGGCTTTTTCTCTCTCAACCACCTATTATTCCCATCCCATGGCTTATGTCTATAACCAACCAGAAATAATAGAATTCGATCTACTAGAAATTAATAACTTAGGCATGTTCTCTTCGGCATAAAACATCTGATCTGAACTCAACTGATCTGAACTGAACTGAACTGATCTGAACTGATCTGAAATAAACTGAACTGAATTGAACTGAATTGAACTGAAATGAATAGTGATATGTCAGAGTAAAAGTATTGTCAAGAGCTGAACTGAACTGATATGAACTGAACTGATCTGAACTGAACTGAATAGAACTGAACTGAACTGAACTGAACTGAATTGAACTGAACTGAACTGAAAATAAGATGGGGAGAATAGGCCCTTCTTAATCCAAGATAGAATACAATGCATGTCAAATTATATCTACTTTCCTAAATGAATATCTACTAGTATTAGGAAACTATAATCCTTGACATATGTGAATACTTGCCAAAATATGAAAGATCTCCATATCCCAATAATCTCCCACCTGAAGATTTTTTATGAAGAATATCAAAACATGATCACTAACCATCATCACACATCCACCTAGCCATCTGACTTGACCACAATTCAATACAACACGAGCCATGACACTTAACATCGTACTCTGAGCATATGACCACTCATCTCCAACGATAATTCGTCTAATCACCTTGCACCACCGCTACACTACGGGACACGTTGTCTCAACACCAATCAGGAAGACTTTTGACACAAGAAATTAAGCACGAAATCATTAGATCACACATTAACACTATGCTCCCACCCGCACGAACACCCCCATACTCGATTTCTTAGTATACAACACCTGTGTATAAATTCCTTCATAAAGTCTGTTTCTCTAGGTAACCAAATTTGCGAGAGACTCTTAGCCCGAATTTTGCTACACGGTTCTCTACCAAGGCTTACGACGCACACAATGTTCTAACCAAAACCACGAATTTATGTGAAGAAAACGTCCAATAAGACAACAGCTAGTCATTGTTGTTTTTCATAGATAATGTTTGCACTATTTCTCCAACAGATCTTTGAATTGAGCTCCAAAATTACACTATGATAATGTAACTCTCTCACAACTCCAAATAAATAGAGAAATTTTGGAAACTTTATTGAATAAAAAGAATTGGGAAATTTCCTCAGGTACCCCTGAGGTTTGACGTAATTCTCAAATTACCCCTCACATTTGGGAAATTCCCCAGATACCCCCGAACTTTGACTTTGTACTCAAAATGCCCTTACTATTGACGGAACTCCAACGCCGTTAGGGTTTCTTACTCTTTTTCCTCTCCATCTTCATCTTCTTCATCTCTTCTCCCACAATCCTCCATTAATGGCACCTTAAACCTTCAATTTTCTCCCTCTCCTTCCACCTACATGCCTTTATCTCTCCTCCCATCTTCATCTTCTTCATCTCTTTTCATGCTCATGTCTCCCATTAATCCTTTTTCAATCCCTCTTAAACCCCTATTCTGTATATTCTTCATCTCTCTCTCTCTCCTAAACTTCACATCCCCTTCAACTTCATTCCTTGTTGTTCTCATAATAACATTCAAGCACAAACCACAAAAACACAATCCCGCAACATCGAGAAGAAGAAAATAAAAGCTAGGCCAAATTTCTATGACTACATCCATGAAAATGGTGTATAAAACCCATTTCTAAAACCCAGAAATTCTCATGGCAGCTTCAATAATAAGAACAACAACAATAACCATCATTAATTTGGGGAAAATTAACAAGGAGAGAGAATTAACTTCACCATCATAAAAATGGGGGAAATTCACAAGATGAAGATGGAAAGGAGAGATAGAGGCATGTAGGTGGAAGAAGAGGGAGAAAATTGAAAGTTTAAGGTGCCATTAATGGAGGATTGTGGGAGAAGAGATGAAGAAGATGAAGATGGAGAGGAAAAAGAGTAAGAAACCCTAATGGTGTTAGGGTTCCGTCAATAGTAAGGGTATTTTGAGCACAAAGTCAAAGTTTGAGGGTATCTGGGGAATTTCCCAAATGTGATGGGTAATTTGAGAATTACGTCAAACCTCAGGGGTACCTGAGGAAATTTCCCAAAAGAATTCTAAAATCAAATGATTGGTTTATGAATACTTAATTAATTGCGGCACATAAGATATGCGATGATTGCATATGATGATTTATATCAGATGGCACCACGCTTTGTTGCTCAAATATCACCCTTCAATGACTTCATATCGAGCTTGAGCTTCAAATTCAAGGCAAGGTTAAGGCACAACAAAAAGAGCAAATATGCCAAAAATAGATCTTCAACCCTATTTCCATCTCTTCAATATGCCAAAAATAGATCTTCGAAAAATCCACCGCCTCACCTACATCAGAAACAAGCATACATTAATGCACCAAAGCACAAAGCTAGCCCTAGAAGAAGTATTAATAACTTGGCGATTGTTCCCCTCGACGATAATTTCTTAAGCTCAGACTTTTAGTACATCTAATAGCTTCCTGAGTAGCTCGAGCCTCCACCTGAATAATGGACAGCTCTGGACTAAGATAGTGGTCCTCGCACATACTACATTACTCAAATGATATCGAATAGAGGTGATCATTTGCGGGCTTGGGCGGGTTGTGGGCCGAGCCTAACCTTAAATTTTTGTCAAACATGCATAATATGTCTAGTCCAAACCCTTTTATGTGGGCTTAACTACTTGTCCATGACCCGTCTTAATAAACTGGCGGGTTTGCCCGTGGGCCTAACACGCCTACTAATACCTTTATTTTTTTCAAAGAAGTCTAGCTAATTTCCTTTAATATATATAGATTAAAACATAATTTTGGTTGAAGTAGAAAAAAAGTTGATAATCATAATGTAGGATAAAGAGAAAGTTAATTTTTTTGTAAAAAGATGTTAGAGGACGACAAATTAAGTTGTAAACGTAACACTAAAGATAATTATGTGTTACCAAAGCTATATTAGTGCAAATAAACTAAATATTCCAAAACATGAATCAATACTAAATTAGTAAGATAAAAAAAAATTACATTTCATAGAAAATAGATATTATGATAAACGGGTCGGGCGGGGTAGTCCGCGATATGTTTGAGGTTGTTCATATCCGCCCATTAAAATCAGAGGGACAGGCTTAGCTCGCCCATTTAGATTTTTTTTTTCAAATTTATTCTCCAAGCCCACAACTTTAACGGATCGGTATGTACGGATTTAGTGGTCCATCCCGCCCGTGAACAGCTCTAATATCGAAGAACAAAGCCTATAGCCGTGCTAATAGTATGCCACCATCACTTTTCTTAGAGCCATCGAAGTCAACCAGAATAGACATGAAAAGAATAATGGTATAATATATTTCAATTTTTTTTTTAATTACCTCATTATGTTTTTTTTTAAAGAGAAATTTCATTAATTGAAGGCCAAACGGCATCTACAATAGGTATTAAAGTAGAACAAGATACAATTAAACAAGACTAAATCAAATTCGTCTTCGAATAAACTACAATGAACCAGATCGAACAATACAGCACAACCCTCTTGTATTTGCTGAATTAAGCAACTATTGATGAGGAAGTCTATCATTCTGAGATAGTTTGGGAAGAACATTCTTGATCGAATCAGGTTGACCTTCATGTTTAGTCTCGAACTTCAACCAATGAGAATAATTTCTCATACCTAATAACAAAAGAACCATACTCACAACTCCCATAGGGGAGAAAGAGATTTCCAAAACAGAAACTAAAAACCCTATAACAGGGTTTGAGAAAATCTCATAAAGAGAGACTAATTTATTGAACAACACAAGAAAATGAATTAAAAACTGGAAATAAAAGGGAAAAAGGGGCTTACCATGGATGAAAACATCCATGGCATCCCCTAATTGATGAAGAATGGGTAGGGGAGACTAGGGTTTGAGAGAGAGAAAAAAAGAGGGGAGGCTAGGGTTTTTTTTAAAACCGAAGTATTATTAATTACCTCATTATGTATTTGAGAGTTTTTCTTAATTTGGAATTTTTGATTTTCGTCGTTTATGGCCTAGATCTTTTCCTATATCTTCAAGAATGGTATATTATGTTTTTGTTTTTTTTGTTTTACTTTATTGTGTATTCGAAGAGTTTCTTTTGTTTGTGTTAGATAATTGGAATTTTAGCCTTTATCTGATTCAACTTATTTTGACTTATTTAAAATTATCTTATTTTAACTTATCTTAACTTATAATTTAGTTTATTGTGTAGCTTAACATAGTTAGTCCATTCTATTCAACTTATTTTATCTTATCTTATTCTATTTTATCTAAATTTATCTTATCTAGTCTTAACTTATCTTATCTGAACTTATATTATCTTATTTATACGTATAGAAATAAGTTAAAATAAGTTGAACAAAACATGACCTTAGTAGATGACCCATATTACTTTCTTATGCTATACCAATGCCCCACCTAATAGATTCCATTTACATCACGCACTAATATAACTTCACCCACCCATCCTTTTATTCATGTTATTTTTTCGAAAATTAATGGGTCTTAATTATTGTTAATTTTTGTACAATTTCTCTATATGCTCCAAAGCTTTAATAGAAAGAACAAAAGCAAACCGAAGAAGCATATAATATTAGATTGTTCGCAAGTCCCATACTGCATTACAATTGCGCCATTTAATAGTGCACCCCTTTTTCTTTGGAAATTTCAAATGGTAGGCTCATATTATTTTTAGAATTCTTAATGATGGATTCAACTCTTTTTTTTTCCTTTATTTGCTAAATATAGTATTAGTGATAATTTTCTGTGAGTAATAAGAATTTGACGTTAATTAGGCCGTTAACACTCTAATTATGTTAAACCTAAATTATGCTATAAGAATTTTCTGAGAAGAAAATATTATTATCACGCATAATTTATTAATTTACAGCAGTTGTAGAATTTTTATGGGGTTAATGAAAGCAAAACATCTAGCTATAGTTAGAATCATGGTCCATGGACTATGAATCAATTTCAAATTGTCTTAGCTCATAAGCATCGATGTGCGGTTTTCTTTCATTATTTATATATTAACTAAAAACATCTTTTGACTTGTGTAATCGTGACTTTAAACCACCAAGATCACAAGATCTGAGCTACTCGGCCATGTAACACCAATAGTCAACACTATTTCACCTACTGTTGTCCACATTTTATTTGTCTCTGTACTATCTTGTGGCTATAAATAGGGATCAACTCTACATACTTCTCATCAAAGCAACTTAAGGAAGATTATCTTCTTAAAAAAAAAAAAAACTCTAGTGTTAAGTTGTGTATTCAGTAAAATGGGCAGCTCTAAGGCTTTTCTCTTGCTTGGCCTTCTTTCTTTTGCTTTCTTGATTTCATCTGTGGTCTCAGCTCGTCAACTTAGTGAGTCTACCTCTACTACTGAAACTCGTAAGCTTAATTCCATTATCTTTAATGTAGGTGCAAATAGATTGGGCATTAGTAATACCACGTGATAATGTATCCCTCTCATAAATACGATCTAGAAATAGAGGTTAATTTTGAAAAAAACAGCGAAAGATTTTTTTTTTTCTCATGGGTGGAGAGTTAAGACTTAAGACTTGAGACATTCATGTACACATATTACACTAGTGACGTAAGGAAAAAAAAAAAACTTGGGCCCTAATGCCATGCAATTAGTTCAGCTTCAACGGCATAAAATACATAGGTACATATCTTCAGCATATAATAATAGTGTTATGGGCTTATTCCATGTATAATAAGCCTCAAGTAAGAGCATAAACTGAAGTACTAAACCTACACACTATATTGCAAGTTTTTTATGTGATGTCTGCTGTATATGATTATAATGATATATCATAACTGCGTTGTATAAGATTTGATTTCATGACTTCAAACTCATATATTAAAGTTTTAACCATGAAACCAAGTCATATTTAGTGTTATTATTTTAAAGTGAAATATTAATAAATGAAAATATCATTACTCGAGCCGTAGGCTGGATCTAAAAACTAGTTTATATTTATTAGATGTGAATTAACAATCTAATTATATTTACTGAATTTCTTTTTTTTCTTTTGGTTATTTGCAGATGCTAAAGAGGAGTCAAAGGACTTAGATGGATATGGTCACGGACACGGTGGATATGGACATGGCGGTTACGGCCATGGTAGCTATGGTCATGGTGGTTATGGACAAGGTGGACATGGTGGCCACTACCCACCAGAAGAAGAAGAGAACCTAAAAGCTGATGTTGAACCACAAAATTATGGTGGATACGGTCAAGGTGGACAAGGTGGCTACGGGCACGGTGGACAAGGCCAAGGTGGCTACGGCCAGGGTGGACAAGGCCAAGGCGGCTACGGCCAGGGCGGACAAGGCAGCTACGGCCAGGGCGGACAAGGTGGCTATGGCCAAGGTGGACAAGGCGGCTACGGCGGCCAAGGTGGATATGGTCATGGTGGCTACGGCCAGGGTGGATATGGTCATGGTGGTTACGGACACGGAGGCCAGGGTGGACAAGGCGGCTACGGCGGCCAAGGTGGATATGGTCATGGTGGCTACGGCCAGGGTGGATATGGTCATGGTGGTTACGGACACGGAGGCCAGGGTGGTTATGGACACGGCGGATATGGAGGTCACTACCCACCCAAAGAAGAAATGAACAACTAATTAGTTACAAGCATGACAATATAGATCATGAAGCTATTTAGGTTTGCTTTGTGATTGGCATGCATGCAGGCTCTAAGCTCTACTAGAGTGAGTAAATGGACTACGTATGTTAGTTCGTGCCTATGCATTTCCTAATAAATATGTTCGAGGGGAGTTATCCCCATTTCTATGCTC